>NC_057864.1:98232723-98538249 GCF_019393635.1 Dromiciops gliroides
ACTGCTGATATCCACAGTTTCATTACCACATTCATATACCTCTCTCACAGCATTGCAGAACTTACTTTGAAGTACTCTTTGCAAAGCCTGAAGTTTTTGTGGTGGTACTTCCCCACTCCTTTGTAGTTTTTCTAATAATTAAGTTGCTCTACAAATATCCTTCTCCAGCCTCACAGGCTTCCCCAATGCCATCTTCTCTCCCCTGGCCCCCATCTCACTGTATTGGGAGGTCAAATTAGATCAAATTGATGGAAAGAAAGGTTTCATATACATCAAAATATGTATAGTACTATATTTTGTGCCAGCGAAGAACAGGAAACAAAATAGATATCCATCAATTGGGCAAAGGCTAAACAAATTATGATACATTAATGTAATAGAATATTGCTATGCCACAATAAATAATGACTATGAAGAACACAGGGAATCAATCAACAAATATTTATCAAGTGCCTAAAAATATGCCCTAAACTGTGATAGATGTTGGAAATACAAATAGAATGAAACAATGCCTACTGACAAGGAACTTACATTCTAACAGGGATACAATTACATATAGAAATACACACATGACAAATATAAAGAAAATAAATACAAATAAGTGGAAAGTAGTTAACTATTAACTTATCATGAGAAGAAGTAAAATAGCAGTGGGTTGAGGGCAGGAGAGATGAAGGATAAAAATTTCCCCCTCACAACAGATTTAGCTGCATTCAAAAAGTTTTGATATATTGCCTTGTTATTATCATTTTCTTTGTTGAAAGTTTCTGTTATTTCTAGAATTGATTTTTGATCCACCAATTCTCTAGAATTGTCATCTATTCTCTAATTACTTTAAAATTCTTTCTTTTAGGACCCTTTGTTAAATATAATTTAATTGCATTGTGATCAATTAGTGGTGTGTTTGATATTTTAGCTCTTCTACATTTTTTTGGTGAGGTCTTTAAACCTGAATACATGGTCCTAACCTTTTTTTTTAAGGTGCCATGTGCAGCTGAGAAGTATGTAAATTCCTTTCTATTTCCAATCATTAATTTCCAGAAATCCATCATCTCTAATTTTTCTCAAGTTTTTTTTGGATACTTCTTTCTTTTCTTTTGGTTAGATTTGTCTTGGTCTGAAAGGCTTACATTAGGGTCAGTTGGGTGTCTGTGTATGTGAGGGATCCAGAAATGTTTTATTTAGGAGGTGATGCTTGAGCTGTATCTTACAGGAATGAAAGAGTTCTATGAGACAGAGGTGAAGAAGGAGCAGGTTCAATACATGGCTTTGGGAGTGGGGAGAGGAAATGGAGTTTTATGTGTGAAGAAAAGAGAGAACGCTATGTTGGCTGGATCACAAAGGGATATTAGAAGATAAGACTGAAAGAGGTTTAGAATGAAGGAAGCTTGTTTACTATGGAACAAGAATTCTAAAGGGAATAGTGGAAGAGGTAGGCAGAATTGAAGTGGGATATAGTTGCTATAGGAGTGGGGAGGGTGGGATGAGAGGACAGAAATGAGGATATTTTACTCCTATATGACCAGTGATTAATTAAGGGCTTGGGAAAGAAATAGGTGGTGAGAAATTGTTAGCTATAGGGTATTGGGTAGCAGCAGATGAACAATAAAGATCATAGTTTGTAAAGGGTGTTGTTAGTGTACAAGGGCAGGGTGGGGGGAGGTTAGTCATTCTCACCTGCTCCCCATATGAGGAGATGAGGAATGAAATGGGCAGTGAGGTGAGGAAGTGGTCCCTGGGTCCTTTCTCGCTCTTACTTTCCTCATCCCTCATATTCAGAGGCCACTAAATCTGGGTCAGCTCCATCATTTTGCTTCTGCTGGTCCTCCCCTGGAGTTGTGGGGACAAGGGAAAGGTTGGGGTTTTTTGTTTGTTTAGGATTGGGGAGACAACACATTTATAGTCAAACATGAAAGAATCCTTGGGGAAGCAGAAATTGAAAATCAATGAGAGAATAGGGATAACTGCTGTAACAAAGGCAGAAGAAGATGGGATCAAGGTCATAAGTAAAGGAATTAGCCTTAGTAATGAAGAAGAAAGAGGAGAACAAACTATGAAGGACTATCTGGGTCTGAGATTCTTCAGTGATTAAGGTGAGAAGTTTTGAAAAGTAGGACTGGAGGAGCTCGTCAGACAGCCTCAATCTTTTCACCTAAGTAAACAGTGAAATCAGTTGGGGTTAAGTGTGGAGGAAGAGATATCACTGGGGACTAGAAGAAAAAAGGTTAGGTTTGGAACAGTAACTGTGGAAAATGAAGAAGGGGAAATAAATAACAATGGAACAGAAAGATTACTGAGTAGTAGTGAAGGACCATAAAGAATAATACCTTGTGGTAATACCTTGTGGGTAGAGGCTGGAAGGGAGTTTACTTCCGATAGAGTTGGGGTTCCAAAAGGCACAGTGGAAAGGGCAGTTGGGGATAGGTGAGATTATAGGGATGAGACCACAAAGAGAGGTACCAAGGGGGTTGAGTTGGTTTTGCTTGTTTGTTCTACCTGGGCAGAACATAGGGGTTCCAAATGATTAAGATTTTGCCAGTCATGGAACCAGAGGTGAACTAAATATCCAGAAGAGTGTAAAATAAATCAGTCTTTAAAGTTTTAGATAGATTGTTGATGTGAGGGACCCTTTTCCCATATTCGAGGTAGTTCACACTGGTTTCATTTCAGGTGAGGTTTGGAGGGTCTAGTAGTAGAAGGTGTGTGTCTCTCTTCCTAAAAAGCCCTCAAAGTAGCCTAAAGCATAAACTACAAATGCTGTAGTCTATCATTTAAGACCTTCCACTATCTGTATTCCTTTAGCACCCTTTATTCCCTTGCATACCCTTGCCATTCAATGATCTTGTCCTCCAGTCTTTGTATTTGCACAAGCTGTATGTAACACACTCCCTCCACAGTTCTGCCTCCTGAAGTCTTTTTCTTCCTAAAGGTCCAAGTTGGGTGCCACCTAAATGAATTTGTCCCTAGCCACCTCCCCCTTTCAAAATAAATGTTGATTGAAGTTGAATAAATATGTTGGGGATGGAATCAGTCCAATTCACTAAATGCCTAATATATTCAAATCTCTGAGCTAGATATTGGGGACACAAAGATAAGGTAAGACATAATTCTTACCTTCAGGAAGCTTATGGTCTAATAAAATAAAGTATGTATACAAATAATTATGAGGTAGTATATAGAAATTCGAAAGGAGAAGTTAAGACATAGTGCAAAATCAATTAAGGAAGGATAGATTATTTCCATGGGGAACAACAGGGAAGGCTTTATGGAGGAGTAAGTTTCTACTCTGAGCCTTGATGGAAGGGAAGGTTTCAATGGGCAGAGATGGTAAGTTTTTTATTTCTTTTTGGTAAACGGTAAAAGTTCTCTCCCGGTGAATAGGGAGAGGATAAGCAAAAGAAATGGGAGAGAGCAAGACACAAATAAGATATGGAGAATTTTTCTACCTAAATTGCTTTTTGTGTAATTTAGTATAATGCTTGTTCTTTTGTTGCTTTCCCGTCCTTCCTACCCCCATCCTTTTCCTTTAGACAGAGATGTATCTTTATGTCGAATTAGCCACTGGACTGTCTGTCTCACATTCAAGCATGAAGTGTAATGAATAGGGAAGGGTGTTCCATGTTTGGATTGTATATTTTTCAATGGAAACAGTTGAGATAGTTCAAGTAATAACTAAAGGAAGAGCATGGTAAGTCCTTGGCATTGAAAACCAAAGAAGTACAGAGTGAGTGATGGTTTTGGAAGAGGAACACCATGTTTTGAAAGTGGCTGTTTTGTATGACCCTGGGCAGGGCCACACCATGTCATGATGGGATTTAATATATGGCTTTCTGATTCTGAAGTCAAAAAGTTATCTCAGGCCCCACAAGATCCTTTGGTCTCCCATGAAAATGAAAGGGGGTAGGGAGAGACAAATTTTGTTCCTAACTACTGCTCTGAAATCCAAATTATAGCTTTCCAGAAGTTATAAAAAAGTATGCTGAGGTCTGCATAAGGATAAGGTAACTGTTCCTTTCTGAAAACATAGATTTTGTCATTTGTATTGTTTTCTTGAGTTTTCTGGCATTTCTCATACTTTGTTTCTATTTACAAATCTTCATGGTGGAAATTTTGAGCAAGAATCACTCAGCTGGCTTTGAATTATGCAAGTGTAATAAAAATGTTCTTTAGAAATTGTAGTTCCAAGTTTGTTTTTATATTCAGATGACTCATGGAGAGCTTCACTTGCAGACTACTCATTTGGCATGAAAAAAATGGTCTGTCAAAACTCAAAAATACATTTGGTCTTGAAATAAAGTCTGAAAGCCTTTATGCTATATATTTGTTTTACTGATACACTTCATTTTGACATAACAGATTCTTCCCAGCAAACACCCAAACAACTCCTCTCCCCTCCCAGACACAAAAGTACATTCCCTAAGAAGTTAAGCAAATCCTTCTAATTGGGTGACTATGATGGATAGTATATGTGCAACATGTGGGGCTCCTAGAAAAGTTGCCCCAGGTTATAGGAAGAATAAAACCACTCAAAACCCATATTGTATCACCCCCACTGATGTGTTTACTTTTTGTTTTGTTTTGAGAGGGCAATGAAGGTTAAGTGACTTGCCCAGGGTCACACAACTAGTAAGTGTCAAGTGTCTGAGGCCTGATTTGAACTCAAGTCCTCCTGAATCCAGGGCAGGTGCTTTATGCACTGTACCACCTAGCTGCCCCGATGTGTTTACTTTTATTAGTAAGCAAGAAGCCACAATTCAAAACAAAGACAATTAAAATAGCAGAGCAAGAAAAGGAAAAACAGAACACTTCCTTGATAAACCTGGGGCACACTCTCCCACAAATAAGCCCATAATCACTGGGAAGAGGGGATACATGTATAGAACATATGGAAGAGCACACATCTGGAGAAGATATATGATTAGGGTACACATGTGAAGGGCTGTATACAAAGAGAAAACATGAGGGCAGGGTCCATGCATGGAGGAGTAACTTGTGTCTCTGGTGCTGCAGGATGGTCAGTAGGTGTGTCATTGGGCTCTTCCCACCCTGCCTGCTCTTCCCCCCACCCCCAGAGACTTGACTCTACAGGTGATGCAAGGCATGTCATCTTTACCAGGTAGTCCTCTGGTAATCCCATGGATGCAGGTGGTCACTGCTCTTCTCAGGACATAGCTGTTCATCTTCTCTATGTTTCTAGCTTCTGATTTCAGCTGGAGTTCTCAGATGTTTGGTCTTCCCCATAAAAGAAAGGGTGGGCTTTGTGTTTTCCTAATTTAGCTTAGAAACCCAGAGTTGTAAGCTTCAACTATTTCAGTGAAGGATATAGAATACAAGCACCTTTAACTTCTTTCTTTCCATACAGAGGGGAATCTGTCATTTCCTAGAGCCTTGGCCACGTGTGACTTTTTTTTTCTCCAGAAAAATAGCCTTGTTTTCAGGGTCCTGGCTGTTTGGGACACCTCAACCAGCAGCTAAGTGGTGCTTGCGGGCAGTCAGTCAGTCTTTGAACTTCCTTTTTCCTGCTCAACAAGAGCAAGAGCTCTGTTACTTTTTAAATAATTATTCTAAACTGTGAATCTTTCTGTGCCCCTTCTTTACAAGTTGACTTTTGGCAGTTCTGTCTCTGCTATACAGTTAATAGGACATTGCTATACACACACAGCCCATCTTTTTCCTTATCTAGCACTAAGGTTTGCTTGTTTGCTTGAAGCTGAAAGTCACTTCCTTCATCTATGCTCCGGTTTCTTCATTTGTAAAATAAGGTGGTTAGTCTCCATGGCCTCTAAGTCCCTTCCAGCTAGAAATCTATGCTCTCATGGTCTTTGTTGTTTGTTGTTTGCTATCTCCTATGCTGGAGCACCTTCTCCACCCTGCATCTCTTATCTACTTTCTACCTTCAAAGCCCATTGTTCACATGTTCACATGTTCACATGGACCGTTTGTGCCTTCCAAGATGATATTGGATTGATTGGCCACAGTCAGATACACTGTACCTTGCTTGACCCCAACATCATGATGTCGTTGATCCTCTTTGAGTATGAAGGACAAACTATAAGCTCCTCAAGGCCTAGCTTGGGATTTAGTACATAGTGGTTACTCAGTGCTGATTGATAATAGTAACTCACCCTTGTATAGTACCTTAAAGTTTACAAAATGGTTCCCTTTAAAGTAGGTGAAGTATTATTCCCCCTATTTTCCAGATGAGGAAACTCTGTGATGGTGGCATTAAATTCCCTCCCACATCAGTTTCAGCATTCCTTTCTAATCACCTGTGGTTTCTTGCCACCTCATGCTTTTTGTGTTGTCCTCTGACTGTACAATGTTCTTGCAGTAGCAATGCCCTCACCCAGACTGACTATATCTGAATGCCTCATGCCCCAACATTATCCCTCTTCCCCATCTCCCACCATTGGAACTCCTGTTCCACCAGTAATTTCAGCTATGAGAAAAGCAATGTCATTGTCTGATTAAAGAAATTCAGGCTAAGGTATGGCTTTTACCAGTTCAGAGTCATACATTTAGAAATAAAGTTGAACTAGGTCAGCTATTCCAACTTTTCTAATTTACACATGAGGAAAGTGAGTCAAAGAAAAGATAAATTACTTGACTGAGGTCATAGGATCATGAGATCATAGATCTAAATCTGGAAAAGACCACAGAGACCCTCATTTTAGAGATAAAAAGCTGAGTCTCAGAAGAGGTTAAGTGACTTGCCCAATATTGTACCATTTGTAAGTATCAGAAGTGGAATGTGAACCTAGGTCTTCTGATTCCAAATTCAAGGCTTTTCCCACTAAACAATCATTTCCCAGCTACACATGTAGAAGAATAAGTTACAATCCCTTGGCATTGGGAGAATTCAGAAAAGGCTAGTTTGACCATAATATTTCACTCTGAAAGGAGAAACAAAACTGAATACTCCAGCAATAACCATAAAGGTATGAAGGGACATTATTGGTACTCAAGGTATGTGAAAGACAGAAAAAAGTACAATGTATGGCAGGCATTGTTTCATGTGGAGACCATCTGATTACCTCAGCAGAGTCACATCACAACTAAGGATAGCGCCCTGGAGACAATTCACTTGTAGACAGGGCAATCATCCAGAGAATAAATGCATAGCCCCATGGGAAATCTAGTTCTGTGTCCCCACATAATGGCACAGAGTCCCCAGAGGCCAGTCTCTTTTGGGGACTCATCAAGATTTGAATTTTATTCCAGTGCTTCTGGCATTCCTGGCTTCCTGCTTTGAGAGAAAAGATGGAAGAGGCCAACTCCATTTCAGGTTGCTGAAGGAAAAGACTCTGGGAAGATAGGAGAAGAGTGGGAAGTTTCCATTATGTCCCAATTCCCAGCTTTCTACTCTAGAGACTTCGGGGATTTTTCTCTTAGTTGAGATCCAGGACCTTCTCTCTTCTTTAAGCTGTGTTACCTTGCTCCCATGGGAGTGCTCCTTCACTCTCATGTCTATTATATATTTCCCTATGTATACTTCCTCTGATTTCTGTTATGCTATGATTTAGATAAATGGGTTTATTTGCTATTTGCTATGTGTGATTATTGTAGAACTGGTATTGGGTGGGAAAAGGATCAAGCCTTGAATATAGAACTTGGGGTCCCCCTTCCCACCAAAATAAAAAAGTGATCAAAAGTTAGTGGGACCAAAAAAAATTTAAAAAATAAAAACAAAAAACAAAATAAAAGTTAGTGGGACCCAACTATATCCCCTGAATAAGCAGTATTTAAGGAAGCAGATAGATATTCCTATCCATGCACCCCATGTCTCTGAGGAGAGCAGAGTAGTAGCTTCTGGTCACAACATCCTGCTGTCCCTCCTGGCTGGAATGAAATCTCCCTTGGAGAGGGGGAGGGAGAGAAAAGGCTAGAGATGTCTCTTCCATCTTCCTTTGCACTTCATAAGGAAGGACAGTTTCCTCACTACATATGGAGTCTCACTTTACATGTAGAGCCCTTTTTCTTATATTAGTTTAGTGAATTAGAAGCCAGAAGGCAAGACTGAATCAATATTTACTTGATTTTACCTTTGCTAACAACTTAGTTATTAGTAAACAGAGAATCTTACTGCTAGACTGGACCTATGATCTAGTTATGAACGTGGCAAGGTCCCTTAGAGCTTCGTTGTTGTCCTTTGTTCTGAAGGAGCAGCAGAATGACATCACTATGTTGGAGTCAAGGTACAATGCATCTGACTGTGGCTGATCAGACCAATATGGACTAGGAAGACTCTACCACAGGTAAGGGCACAAATAGTCCACATAAACATTTGGAGTGGAGATGTCTAAATTTTCTTATCTCACATTTCCTTTGAACTACTGCAATTCTGCTTTGCTTATAGAGCATAGCACCTTCTCTGATGAAAGTGCACCATACTGGGTGGTCCTATGTCTCCTGTTTCATGAAATCTATTTCAAAGTTCTTCTGAAAGACCTTGAGAGTATCCTTATATCCCTTCTTCTGACCTCCATGTGAGCACTTGCCTTGTGGGAGTTCTCTGTAAAACTGTCCTTTAGGAAAACTTGAATTTGACATTCAGACAGCGTGGCCAGCCCATTGGAGTTTTTCTCTCTGCAGTAGAGTTTGAATGCCTGGCAGTTCAGCTAGAGAAAGAACCTTAGTGTCTGGTACCTTATCTTGCCAGGTGATCTTCAGAATCTACCTAAGACAATTCAAATGGAAGCAATTCATTTTCCTGGCATGGTGCTGGTAGACTGCCCAGGTTTCACAGCCATACAACAATGAAGTCAGCACAATGGCTCTGTAGACCTTCACTTTGGTAGGCAGTCTAATACTTCTTCTTTTCCACACTTTTCTTCAGACCCTCCCAAATCCTGAGATTGTTCTAGCAATGTATGTGTCCACTTCACATATTACACATCCCTGGAAAGTATACTATCCAGGTATATGAACTTATCCACAGTAGACAATGTTTCTCCATTTGCTGTAACTGATGGCTCTGCACATGGATGGTGTGTTTCTGGCTGGTGGAGAAACTCTGTTTTCTTGGTGTTAATTGTTAGGCTAAAATTAGCACAAGTAGCAAAGAAGAGATACTTACTCTGTTACATTTCAGCATCAGAGGCTACATTGAGTGCACAATCATCTAAAAACAAACAAACAACAAACCATGTACCAACTCTCCCTCTACTTTGGTCTTGGCTTGTAGCCTTTTTGAGTTAAATAATTTACTGTTGGTACAGTAGCTGACCTTGATGCTGTTTTTGTCTTTGTTGAAGGTGTCTGACAACAAACATCATACTAAAAAGCATGGGAACAAACACACAGCCCTGCTTCACTCTTTTGGTGACTGAGAACATGCAAGAGCATTGTCCATTAACCAGAACCCAGGCAAGCATGCCATCATGAAACTCCTTGAAGCTAAGCAGTCCCCCATGCCTCCTTGCCTCTTCAGTCTAGAGAGACAGAAAAAGAGAAGGCTCAGGAGACAGAAACTAGTAGGATGGACACCCCACCCCAAACCATTCTTAGAGGGAAGAGGTGGGCATTGACTGTAAAGATTTTGATTTTCAGGTTGGGAGATGGTTAGACCCAGAACTGAGGAAGAGAGCAAACTGCATGTCATTTGGGAAATCATACACAAAAGTTCATCCTTTAAACTAAAAGTTTCTACTAGTGATGCTATATGCTTACAAAATGTAGAACAGCACAATTATCAAGTTATCAAAGTCTGCTCCCTCCATTGTAGAGGTGGGTCATCCTTTTTGCACACGAGGCAAGAATATTCACCTGTGTAAACCCCATCATTTCGTAATAATGACTTTAATAATAGCTAGTATTTATATTGCACTTTAAAGTTTGCAACGCATCTAAGCTTATTTCAATATATCCTCACAACATCCCTATGAGGTAGGTACTATTGTTATCCCCATTCTCCAGCTCAGGAAACTGAGGTTTGGAGAGGTTAAATGAATTGCCCAGGGTTACACAGCTAATATGTGTCTGAGGAGGAATTCAAACTCAGATCTTCCTGACACCAACACTATTCACTATGCCATTGAGCTGCCTCTTCATGCCATATATTTTTCTAGTCTCACAGGTCTGTGTGCCTGACAAAATGCCTTCTAAATTGTCTGCCTTGCTTTTATTGTTATTATTCCTAAGTGCAAAGAACAGCACAAGGGATATTATCTCATGAATTATGATCCAAAAAAGAGTTGGGTCAGTCATGTAACAAGCAAAAAGGTAACAGATGGACAATCTGAATTCTGTTTGGGTACCCACAAAATACTAATTTTTTTAAAAAAGGTCTCTAAATCTTCTGTAGAGAATTTCAAGGAGAATATGGATGAGAATTGTACAAGACAAGAAGGCATGAGTAGGTTTTCACTGATGGAGGGAATACTGAGCTAGATATGCCCAGGTAGGACAGTCTCTAAGTCCTGTGGTAACAAACTGTAAAGAACTGTCAGTTGCTTTGGGAATTATCATACCTAAGTTTTGTTGGATTTTTTCTTGAAGTTGGTGATTTTGAAGTTCAGCAAAGTAATTTATGTCAAAAGCCCTGGGTTCCAAGACCCTTTCCTGAATCATAGAACCAGCCATGGAAAGTGGGCTTTTTGCCACAGATTTATCATTTCCATGAACAAAAATGAGAACAACAGCAGTAGGAGCTCTTCTGCTGAGAGGGATTCAGAGGAATCCGAAGGGCAGGTCCAGGTACCTATGGCCAGACATAAAAACTCTTACATGCTTGTACAATAGCTGAGTTTAGCAAAATGAATGAACTCTTTGTCAGCCTTGCCATATCATTGCTTACTTTGCTGTCTAACACCTGCAATCCCATCCCAGGCATCAGCACATGTTAGTCCCCTAAGACTCTGTGGCGATGTGCCCATACTGGGCTGTACCTCTTCTGCCTTAGATGCTGCTTACTGTCTCTGGGCCTTCCACTTCACTAACTGTATTTTTGGCTATTGATCCTGGTTGGGTCTAACAAAGGTTCTGCTAAGTTCTTCAAATGGGCATCTCAAACAAAGCCTGGGGAGATGGAGAGGCATCTCAGACCAGTGCCTGCAGAGAATGCAGCCTGGGCTGTCTCCAAGCTGCTATGTCATCGCAGCCTTTTACTTCTGGAGAACAGACATCCTTACTCTGTCCAGCTGCCTTCCTGGCTGTCAGTGAAGCTACCGAACACCCAGCAACATCCATATAAGGAAAGACTTCATGGGAAACTCCACACTATGCAATTCTGCTCTTCCTTATGGCCTGAAGATTTACTTAGATAAATTTACTTAGATAAATTCTTTACCTGAAGTCAACAAGTTTTTATCCTTTCTTAGATTCACTGGCAAGAGTCAACATGTTCTTTTTCCCCTAATTTTGTTCAGTCATTTCAATCTTGTCTATTCTTTATCACCCCATTTGAGGTTTTCTTGGCAGAGATGCTGGACTGGTTTGCCACTTCCTTTTCCAGCTAATTTTATAGATGAAGAAACTGAGGCAAATGGCTAAGTGACTTGCCCAGGGTCATACAGCTAGTGTCTGAGGCCAGATTTGAACTATGGGGATGTCTTCCCGACACCAGGACTGACACTCTATCTACTGCACCACCTAGCTTCCCTCTTTCCTAAATAGTCTAGTTAAATGACACTCCCATCCACTAGCAGAAAGGCAATGCAATTTTTCATGTTAATAGCACTTTGAAGTTTGTAAAGCACCTTACAAATATCTCATTTTATCCTCATAAGAATCTTGGGAAGGAGATGATATTATTATCACCATTTTACAGATGAGGAACTGAGGCAAACAGGGTTCAGTGACTTGCCCAGGATCACACAGCTAACAAGTATCTGAGGCTGGATTAGAACTTAGGTCATCCTCTAGGTCCAGTGCTCTATCCACCTAGCTGCCTCATATTACAATTCACCTGCTCCCATTTACAATGTTACTATTACCCCATACCTAAGAGAGAACTTCCTGGTTTTGTGTCTCTCTCCCTACTCACCAAACTTGTAAGATATATGTCACTGTCATAGAACTCATGCAGACTGGGTCCTAGTAGGCAAGGGGAGGGGGCAATACTACTGGGGTTTGTGGACTAGTACAGATCTAGATCCAGAAGGAATTCTACAGGTTACCTAATTTAACACCCTCAGTTTACAGATGAGGAAACTGGTCTAGAGAGATTAAGCACCTATCCCATGGTCATACAGGTCATGTGACAAAAATCATCCAAGTGTTATGGGGAAATAGGTGAGGGTTTGGGGTAGGGGTTTAGGATAGGGGTTCTTAGGAATTCCTCTTTAAAGAATTACACCCTCTTGCACACAAATCCAATTAGAATAAAATAATAGTTTATTTAGGTGCTAGGGAAAGGAAACCAAGAGAGAAATTCTTGGACTTCTCATGGGGAGAAGGCATGGCACAGAGTGTGGCTCTGAGATACCTATCTCCTCGAGCGGGAGACAGGGAAATCCTTTTATAGAGGACTGATGGGGGTGATCATCTGACTGGAAAGTGCCCTTATTGAGGGAGGACCATCCCCCACTGGTGGTGGCTGGGGGAAGTTGGGTGAGGGGAGGCTCTGGATCTCTCCAGCTATCTCTGTCCTCCTCATGCCACAAAGGCAGCAGCCACACCTAATCTTATCTGCCTGAGGGGTGGGGGAGACTTGGAATGAAGGGTGGTGGTCCTGGAGCTAGCTCAGTCTGAATTGGGTGACGCTTATCTCTTTAGGTGTGTCTGTCCTTTGATTTAGTTTCTCAAGGAGAAGGTTCTTTTGATTTACCCCACAAAACTTCTGGGGTACCCAGGGCCATTCAAATGAGGTACCCAGGCCCATAATATGAGGATCCATCAATTATGTCCTGCTACCAATCATACTCTCAAGGATTGCAGGGGAGGGGGTGGGGGGTAGGGACTGTGTGTATGTGGGGAGGGGTTAGTGGAGGGGGGGGGAGTGGGGGGGGTGACCTGTAGCTTATTATGCTCAGGATTGCCTGTGTACAAGAGACAGTGAGTCCCAACATGACTTTTAGACTATATCAGAGATTTTGGTTACATAGCAGGAGGGATACAAGGGAATTTCAAAGAGCAAATAAGCGAAGATAATGATTTACACATCCAAGAACAAATGGCAGAATGAGAAGATCTATATAAAGTGAAACAGGAAATCAGTTGGTTACCACTGGAGCCCTAGTTGATACAACAAAAAGCTGGGGGTTGAAATGAGCTCTTCTGTCTCAAATCAACCGTATTTCCCATAGTGCTAGGGTTCCAGGGATCACAATGAAATTATAAAGAAAGTATACTTAAACAGCTCAATAGATGGCAGCCACTTAAGCTGGCTGTGCTTATGGCTGAGAGGCTGTCTGTGGCTTTGTAGGTTTCCTGGAATGGGTAGACAGGTCCCTTTTCCAGCCCTAAAGAGCAACATCCTAGGTGAGTCATTTCCAATCTCTGTGCCTAAATTCTCCTCATCTGTAAAATGAGTGGAGCTAAATGATATGATCTCCAAAAGCCCTTCTACCTCTAACTTCCAGAAAGCTTTACAGTTTTGAAAAGGCTTGGGCTAGGTGATGCAGTGGACGGAGAGCCAGTCCTGGAATCCATTCCACTCATCTTCTAGAGTTCAAATCTGGCTTCAGGCACTTAACTAGCTGTGTGACCCTGGGAAAGTCACTTAACCCTGTTTGCCTCAGTTTGCTCATCTGTAAAATGAGCAGGAGAAAGAAATGGCAAATCACTCCAGCATCTCTGCCAAGAAAACCCCAAATGGGGTGATGAAGAGTACACAAGATTGAAATGACTGAACAAAGTTAAGGAAAAAAGAACAGGTTGCCTCTTGCCAGTGAATCTAAGGATAAAACCTTGTTGAAACAACTGAAAAAAAACCAATATCAACTAAACTTCGACAACAAAGTGACAACAGGTTTGCATAATGTGAAGGTGGGATCTTGTGGTCCTGGAGTCTAGAGGTGTGGCTGCAGCCTGGGATATGAGACGAATCAGGATAGCAAAATCTGGCAGTTAAGGTGTTTAAATATTTGATTACTGACATACCAACTAACCTCAGGCAAAATCCGGAGAGTGAAGCCCCAGGGACTCTAGTATCACTTCTTTTAAGCCAGCCCAGAACTTGATATTCCTGTGCATTTGAAGATTCCTAGGGTGAAATAGAAGATTGTTTCTCTATTCTATTTTTTAAAATTTCAATTCAATTAAATTCAGTTAAAGAAACATATTAATTGGTTATAGTAAGACAAAATTTCAGAATTCCGGCCCTCCAGGACTTACATTCACCCGGGGTAGGGGTAAATATAAAACAAGGTAATTCGAGAAGGGAGAGAGCACTAAGGATTGGGGAAGGGAGAACTTTAAACAAAATATATTTTTAAGAAAAACACTTTTGACAAAGTAGGTTGTTCACATATATTAATTGCTTTTAAGTCTTGGGGGGAATCCTTAATGCTGTTAAAAATCTGAGCTGGTTGCTAAGGGAAATCAATCAACAAGTATTTGTTAAATTCCTTTTGATGAGCTCAACATGAAACAGAAAAGAGAAGCAGAATTAGAGCTCCCCCATCACCACCTTCTCAGTTGGGATGGGAAGACATAAATAGAGAACATACGCATTTTACACTCATGAAATAAACAGGGATTAATATCAGCAAATGCTAGGTGGTGTGGGACATAATAACACCTGGCATTCATGTAGTGCTTGGAGGCTCGCAAAGCACTTGACATACATTATCTCATTTTACATTGTGGTGCCACAGATTTGTCTTCAAAGCACAACTGATTTGTCTAAGGTCACGCAGCTAAGGAAGTGTCAGGGATGAGATCTGAATCACAAGACCCAGATTCAAACCCTAACTCCTCAACTGGCTACCTGTGTGACCTTCAGCAAGGCTTTCAATTTCTTTGGACCTCAGTTTCCTCCTCTGTAAAATGAGGGGGAAGTTGTTGGATGAACTAGATGATCACTAACATCCCTTTCAGGCCCAGAGCTGGGATCCTTGTCCAAAAATATATGTCTCTTTCTTCATTTTATTACCCATCAGGAGGTGAAGGTTATGTTTCATCTTCCTTCTTTTGGACTTTGGCTTATCATTGTATTGATCAGAGTTCTAAAACCTTTTAAAATTGTTTTCCTCTATAATCATATTATCATTGCATAAATTGTTCTAGTACTATTCACTTTACTCTTTTGTTGTTGTTTAGTCAATTAGTTGTGTCTGACTCTTCATGACCCCATTTGAGTTTTTCTTGGCAGACACTGGAGCAGTTTGACATTTCCTTTACCAGTCAGTTCATTGTACAGATGAGGAAACTGAGGCAAACTGTTAACTGACTTGCCCAGGATCACACAGCTAGTATTTGTCTGAGGCTGGATTTGAACTCAGATCCTCCTTACTCTGGGACCAGAAATCTATCCACTGCCTTGTTCACTTTACTTTACATCAGTTCATAAAGGTCTTCTCAGTTTCTTCTGAAATTGCTCAATTCATTCTTTCTTATGGCATAAGAATTCCATTATATTCATATACCATAATTTGTTTAACTATTTCTCCATAGGAAGACAGCCCCTTAGATTTGAATTTTTGACTATGATAAAAAGAACTACTATAAAGATTTTTGTATCTTTTCCTTCTTTCTTTGATTTCTTTGGGGGAATAAGCCTAGCAGTGGTATACATGGGTTAACTGTAATGCACAGTTTGGTAACTTTTACTATATAGTTACAAATTGCTTTCCAGAATACCTGGACCAATTCAAAGTTCCATCAACAGTGCACTAGTCATCTGAAAAAAAATGCTCTAAATCACTATCGATCAGAGAAATGGAAATTAAAACAACTCTGAGGTATCACCTCACACCTATCAGAGTGGCAAATATAACAAAAAAGGAAAATACTGGATGTTGAGGGGGATGTGGGAAAACTGGGATGCTAATCCATTGTTGGTGTTGTGAACAGATCCAACCATTTTGGAGAGCTTTTGGGAACTATGCCCAAAGGGCTATTAAACTGTGCATATCTTTTGATCCAGCAACATACCACTGCTAGGTTTATATCCCAAAGACATCCCCAAAAAGAGAAAAAGACCTATTTACACAAAAATCTTTATAGCAGCTCTTTTTGTGGTAGCCAAGAATTGGACATCAAAGGAATGCCCACCAATTGGGGAATAGCTAAACAAGCTGTGGTACATGATTGTGATGGAATATTATTGTACTACAAGAAATGACAAACAGGATGATTTTAGAAAGGCCTGAAAATTAAAAAAAAAAAAAGAAAGGCCTGGAATGACTTATATGAACTGATGCATAGTGAAGTGAGCAGAACCAGGAGAATGTTGTAATACTGTTTGATGAAGAACTGTGAATGACTTGACCATTCTTAGCAGTACAATATCCAAGACAATCCCAAAGGACTAATGATAAAATATACTATCTGCCTCCAGAGAAAGAATTGATAATTGATTGAACACAGACTGAAACTTGCTATTTTTAAATTTATTCAACTTCAGGATGCATTAATTTGAATTTCAATATTAGCAATTAAGAGCATCTTTTTTCATGTTTGTTGGCTGGATTTCTTTATAAAATTGCCTGTTCACATCCTTTGACCATTTATCTATTACAGTATAGCTCATATTGTTATGAATTTGAATCTGTTCCTTATATATCTTAGAAATGAGACCTTTATCAAAGAAAGTTGCTACAAAGATTTTTTTTCTCAGTTACCTGTTTCCCTTTTAATTTTTACTACATTGGACTTGTTTGTGCAAAAACATTTTAATTTTTTATAATGAAAATTCTTAATTTTGTCTTTGGGGATCCTCTCTATCACATGGTTAATTATTGTTCAGTGGTTTCAGTTCTATCTGACTCTTCATGATCCCATTTGGGGTTTTCTTGGCAAAGATATTAAAGCAATTTGCCATTTTCTTCCCCAGTTCATTTTACACATGAGGAACTGAGGCAAACAGGGTGAAGTGAACCATCAAGGCTTAATAACTACTAGAATTTAGTGAATAAAGAATATTGGAATGTTGAATCCTTTATATGTTATAGAGGATTGCCCAGGATCACACAACTTGTTGTCTGAGGATAGTTTGAACTCAAATTTTTCTAACTCTAAGCAAGTGCTCTATCCACTGTGCCACCTAGTTGCCATATTGATTTAGAAAACCACAAATTAGCGATGTCTATGTTGTACTGCATTTTTCTTTATTTTGTTAAACATTTCCCAATTACATTTTTGGGAAGCTATCTGTAGCCATGATTTTGATACCTCTGACCAATTTTCTCATTTTACAGATGAGACCCAGAGAAGTTCATTGACTTACTTGGGATCACGGAAGGAATAAGTGACAGAGATAGAATTTGAACCTGAGGTCTCTAATTCCAAATCCATTGCCCAGTCTATTTTTCCACACTGCTTTTCATTGTCTTCATTAATTTGTTTATTCCCATGTGCCTAGTTAAGCCAAATTCTTTGACTGTTTATGGATCTGTTTTTTCCATCAAAGATAGGGGAAGCATCATATTTTGGACCCTAACATCATATCCCCTGAGGTTCTTACAGAAAAGTAGAAATAATACTAGAGAGAACAAAAACAAGAAAAGTATCAAATCAAGCACAGTTAGTTCTGCTATAATGTGTTTTGAAATGTGAATTTGTTCTAATCACTGATATATTAGAGAACATTTTGAGTTTAACTTGAATTTTGAATTTGCTTCTGCAAGATTTCTTCTTCAAGAAATAAGAGGGGGTTGGGGGGCGGCTAGGTGGCACAGTGGATAAAACATAGGCCCTGGATTCAGGAGTTCCTGAGTTTAAATCCGGCCTCAGACACTTGACACTTACTGGCTGTGTGACCCTGGGCAAGTCACTTAACCCCCATTGCCCTGCAAAAAAATAAAAATAAAAATTAGAGGGGGCAGCTAGGTGGTGCAGTGGACAAAGCCCTGGCCCTGGATTCAGGAGGACCTGAGTTAAAATCTGACCTCAGACACTTGATACTAGCTGTGTGACCCTGGGTAAGTCACTTAACCCTCATTGCCTCACCCAAAAAAAAGAAAGAGAGAAAGAAAGAAAAAAAGAAAAAAAGAAAAAGAAACAATGACAGAACACAGACAACTGCATCACTACCATAACTCACAAGTTACAACCCTTCTGACACCTACTCCCACAAGTACACTTCAGGTCTTTGTCGAGGTAAGGTGACATATTTAGTATAGATCTTCTGGTGCAGCATGAGCTAGGAGCACAACCCCTATCCCCTTTGGCCATGGCTTCTTGCCTGAGACCCAGGTTGGTGGCCTACTGACTTGCTCCTGCAGCCCAGGATGAAGGTCAAGCAGCAAGCTGAGGGTGTGGACAGGGTCATTATTTATTGTGGTATTTAAGTATTTCTTAACCATCTAACATGTATAAAACTGTGCTACAGTTTTTATTAGTTTCCTGTATTTTTCTTTCTTTTTCTTTCTTTCTTTCTTTCTTTCCTTCCTTCCTTCCTTCTTTCTTTTTTTTTTGGGGGGGGGGGGCAATGAGGGTTTAGTGACTTGCCCAGGGTCACACACAGCTAGTATCAAGTGTCCGAGGTCATATTTGAACTCAGGTCCTCCTGAATCCAGAGCCAGTGCTTTATCCACCTAGCCTCCCCTGTCTTTTTCTTTTAACATTTCACTGATGAAATTTTTTGAGTGTTGTACTCCAACTCCATTTTACCCATAAGCTCTGTAGTTTTTATTGAGTGATTTTGCATATCTCTGTGGGTTTGGGCAACTCATATTGAAGAATTGCCTGTATATATATATATATATATATACAGGCCCCTATCAATTGATTCTCATACAGCATGGAATTAAAAAAAAAACCAAAACACTTATTCCCTGCTCTGATGCACTCTAGCAAAGACTAGCCCAAGTTGTAGTTAGTTTAAAAATACAGTGTTTGAAGGGGCAGCTAGATGGCACAGTGGATAGAGCACTGGCCCTGGATTCAGGAGTACCTGAGTTCAAATCTGGCCTCAGACACTTAACACTTACTAGCTGTGTGACCTTGGGCAAGTCACTTAACCCCAATTGCCTCACCAAAAAACAAAAAAACCCAGTGTTTGAAATAGCAATAACAAACACTTATCAAGTACATTAAATAAACCTTTAAAGAGTCCTTTCCCAACTGGAGATAATTTTATTAAATATTACTCCAAAAAATGGGAATAAACAAAGGCAGATAGAGCACAGATTAGTGTTATTCTCCTTCATGCATTGCAATGAGCTTACTGAAGTCTAATCAGGTATAAATCTTGATCAAACACCTCCATCAAAGATGTGTTAATATATTATTCAAATTGGAAGAGAAACATAGTTATGTCAATTTTGTACTTTTCTGTGGTTACTTCCTGAGATATTCAACAACAGATGTAATTGGGGATTGAACTTCCTGGAATGCACTCATGGTAAATATTGGTGTACGTTTATGATTTTTTAACTAAAAAAAATAAACAGAGAATTTTATTTATTCTGAACAGATTTTTTCAGCTGTCATAATTTTACTTCATGGAGAAACAAAATAAACATGTACGATATGAAAGAAAAATGACCATGATGCTTATAATCTCAGGGTAAAGGCCGAAACATGTTTCCCAACATTTATATTAGTTAAG
This sequence comes from Dromiciops gliroides, assembly GCF_019393635.1. Classification (NCBI taxonomy): domain Eukaryota; kingdom Metazoa; phylum Chordata; class Mammalia; order Microbiotheria; family Microbiotheriidae; genus Dromiciops; species Dromiciops gliroides. Next base: position 98,252,378 of record NC_057864.1, read on the forward strand.
AATGTATGAATAAATTTAGACATCCAACCTTCAAAAAAATGGAACTAAACAAATAATTTTCAACAGACTGCCAAATATCTTGAACTAAATGTGGTCTAGCAAAATATAACAGAGTTTACATATGATGAACTGTAACAAACTAATAGAAGATAATGCCTTTTTAGAATATTATTTTGAACAGACTGAATGTTCTATAGAATCAAATTGAAAGCTCTATGAACAGAGACCTTGAATTCCAAATATAACTTTGCATAGGAGGCATGAAATAAATATTTATGGAAGGAAGGAAGGAATTCATCTTTACATTAAACTTTAAGTTGAAAAAAATCTCCTTATAAATATTGTTTGTTTTCACCCACCCTCTCAAAAGTTATCAATGATCTGTTAATTGTCATAACTGATGACGTTTTCTCAATCATCATTTTTCTTGATTGCTTTGCATCATTTGACACTATTGATAACCTCTTGCATACTCTCTGCTGCTTCCCTAATTTTTTCTGAAGGGGTTTATGAGGTGTTCAAGGAAAACTAGTGCCTCTGATTGGTGTAAGGGCTTGCCAAGCCTTTTCAGGGCTGCTCATTCACCTTTGGTGTCTACCTGGCCCTGAGGCTCCAAGAAACTGTAACATATGCAGAGGCCACAGCGTAGTACACTCTCTAGGCAGATGGGCTAAACCAGGTGGAAGGTGATTGACAGGCCTCAAACCTATTGGTGAGTTAGGGGGATGTCTATCCCAAGCATGTGAAGAACCCCTTCCCCCATCTCACCCCATGTGGAATGGGCAGATAAGAACAATTTGTTCTAAGGGCCATGAATGTGGTTGAAGCAGGCATTGTGGAGAGCTGAGAGCTTGGTCAGACATCAAAGATGTCACCCCAGGCCATTGCCAGTCCTCTTGACTTTAGTCTTGCCATTGGACTTCAATGACTCTGGAAGAGAGAATGAGCCTAATGACTGTACAACTCTGCCTCACTTAAATGCGATTCACCCACAGGTCAAGACATCAACCATTTTTCTGACCTCTCCTCAGTCTCCTTTGCTGGTTCTTCATCTATGTCATGCATGCCCTTTAAGGTTCTGTCCTGTCTTGGGACCTTTTCTTTCTTTTTTTCCTCTATAGTATCTCACCTGGTGATTTTACCAACTCCCATTAGTTCAATTATCATCTCTATGTAGATGATTCCCAGATCTATAAATTCACCCATAGTTTCTCTCCTGAGTAATATTCACACATCACCAACTGCCTTTTAGACATCTCAAACTGGATTTCCTCTAGGCACCTCAATCCCAAACATACCCCAAATAGAATTCATTACCTTTCCCCCACAGCACTCCCTCACTTGTGAACTTCCCTATTACATGAAAGGCATCCTCCCAGTCACCCAGATTTACAACCACAGGGTCAAGCTCAATTTCCCTCTCTCACTCATTCCACAAACCGATGCATTGCCAAATTTTGTCATTTTTACCGTCATAACGTCTTTCTTATTCATGTCCTTCTCTCTATTCTTTTTTTTTCATTTTTTTTTACATATAAGGTATTTTTCTCTATTCTTATAATAATTACCTAAGTTCAAGCCCTCATCACCTCTCATTTGGTCTACTGCAGTAGCCTTATAGGTGATCTCCTTGCCTCAAGTCTCTCTCCACTCAAATCTATCCTCCACTAAGTTTTCAAGGGGATTAAAAAAAACAAACAAACAACATAGGTCTGACCACATGAATTGTGCCTATTACCTTCAGGATCAATTATAAATTCCTTTGTTTGGCATTTAAAATTCTTTATAACCTGACCCCTTGCCACCTTTCCATCCTTCTTACACTTTACTCCATGTGTTCTATTGCTTAGTTACGCTGGCCTACTTGTATCTTCTATCTCCATGCCTTTGCACTGGCTGTCCCCTGTGACTAGAATGCTTTACCCTTCCACTTTCTTCAAGAGGCCTCTCCAGGTCTCTTCCATTAGACTGTAGGCTCCTTGACAACAGAGACTGTTTCTACCTTACTTTATAGCCCCAGAGCTTGGGACTGCCTGCCATCTTCAAGTGTATCCCTTGCCCTCCCTAACCCAGAGCTATCCACAGAAACAAAGAATGTTTTTAATGGGGGGTTGGGGTGGAGGGAGAAGCAGTTCAATAAAATTAATCTACACACAAACTGAGTCTGATAATATACATAATATTCCACCCAAACAGTATCCTACCTCTGCAAAGAAGGAAGAGAGGTACATTTGCTTACCTCTTCTATAAGACCAAGTTTGATCGTTCTAATTGGAGAGCACTCAGGGCTTTTTTGCCCTTTCTATCGTAGCACCATTTTTTGTTTTGTTTTGTTTTTTTGGCGGGGCAATGGAGGTTAAGTGACTTGCCCAGGGTAACACAGTTAGGATGTGTCAAGTGTCTGAGGCCAGATTTGAACTCAGATACTCCTAAATCCAGGGCTGGTGCTTTATCCACTGCCACCTTGCTGCCCCCTCGTAGCACCTTTTTACCAAAGAATTTACAACAGTGAGATGAAGCCTTCTGATTGGGTCCAACCTCTTCAGTTTGTTTCAATTGACTGCCTGAAGAGAGATTGTGCTTTTTAAAAAAGTGTTATCTGTTGCTCCTTGCCCTAGAGAAGAATTTTCATGAGAACCAAGAAAAATGCATGTGCATGAATTGAAAGTTCTGAGAGAGAAACTGGGTGTTACTGGGATTTAGGCAGCCACTAGATCCTAGACACTACCACTGCCTCCCTGCTAAGATGGCAACCAGACCTATCCTTGATGAACTTTCTACTCAGGAGAAGCAGTAGCAGATTGTGATTTTTCTTTGCCCCTCCTTTTCCCCTTCCCTGCTTAGAAAAATATATATTAAGTCTAAAGTTTGCCTTTTCTTCAAAGTTTGTTTACATTCTATCAAATTCATAGTGAAAGCCAGCATATATGTGTGGCTATCCATGGTGATTTCTAATTCATTATTGGGAATGAGATGTAAGAGAGAAGGCCAGTGACATGATATACTGAGAAGAGAGATGGAGATAATGGAATGGACTCTCTGTTGAGATCTTCCCAGCTGGGGACTCTCATGCTAAATGAAAGAGAATTTTATTGATTTATATTTCACAAATTCCCAAAGCAGGGTAAAAGCATGAATCTAATTTTTCCCCAGGCAAAATGTGAGCTCAGTAGTGGTTACTACCTGGTGGGCCTTCTCTCATATAGCCTTCTCTGTTCTGATTATTCAAAGAGACTGCTCCATGGGGTGGAGCAAAAAGGAGTAACTGGACAGAAAGTCATGCCTAGTAGGAGGAGAAAAAAGTAGCTAGAAAAACAAGTGATTTCAACAGGGGAGCAGAGGAAGAGAGAATAAGAATCCTAATTCATCTCCCTTCGTTGCAGCAGCAACATAAAATTTTTTACCTTATGCAAATAACCCCAACAGGGACAGAATGATAACATCTATAAAATTGCAGTTATTATGCATGTTGTTTTTGCATCAGTTTTGCATTCATTTTGCATCAGTTCATAAAAGCCTCCCTATGCTTCATTGTATTCTTCACATGTATTGTTTCTCACTGTGCAGTAACGTTCCATTATAGTCATGTACCACGCAGTGTTTAGCCAATTCTCTGATCACTGGTATTTACTTAGTTTCCAGTTCTTTGCTAATACAAGTGCTATTATATATAGTATGATGTATATGGTGCCTTTATATCTTCTACCCCTTGAGGGTGCATATCTGGGTTTGGTAAGACCTCTGAGTCAAAGGATATAGGCATTTTAATCACTTTCTTAGCATAAGAATTTAATTTAATTTAAGAATTTTACAAAGTACTTTCAGCATAATAACCATGTAAGGTCAGTATTACAAGTATCATCCTTGCCAACAATCAGATGGCCACAGGAGGCCTGGGAGTGGAGAGATGGGAGTCAGTATGTGCCAGGCAAGTCAGACTACCACCACCACCCTGACCACTGTCTCCCTTCAGATCCTGATGGAAATAACGTAGAACCCTACATCCAAAAGCCTTGGGTATGACAGTGCTTGTAGCCCAATGCTCTTGGCCATCATCCTGAGAAGCAACCCCTATGGAGGGGCAGTCTTAGGGTACTGATACCTTGAAAGGTGAAAGCATTTGGGGTCATCAGATAATTGATCCTTTCTCCTCAGTTGGCCACCTCTTCTGGAGGCTCAATCCTATAGAGCTTTAGTAACATTTTATACTATCTTCCACAACAATCAATAAACATTTATTAAGTGCCCTTCAGATGCCAGACACTGTTACAGACTTGGGAAATACAAGTACAAAGAATGATACAACACCTACTCTCAAGCCCTTAACTTATAGTCTATCAGAAAAGACAACACAAACATATTTAAGCTTATACGGAATATAAAGAGAATAAATACAAATATGTAATGTTGCTTCCATTGTTCCCTATTGCTTTGACCAGTATGCTGGTCTCTTAGAACTTCTGTGTTTTGCATGGTACTACTAAGCCACAAATGCTTACTTCCATATTTCATGGATCTATAAATTTCCTTGGTGGGGATACTGCCTTCACTAACACAGATTGCAGCCCCTTAACACTTTAAGTGGTCTTAAGGGGCTTAAGTTGCTGTGGCCAAAACAATTCGGTACCTTGTAACCAGTCTCCAGTTGCTTAGCAAGACTGGTCCTGAATTGAAGCTGTATTTGAAATCTTTTCCACCTTGGTAGATCCTATCAGGGATGGTGCTCTGTTAGCATATCTTTCAGGAACCCAAAGTCACCTCCTCACCAGAGTGAGACATTAGAAAAAGACTTCAGTGGAGAAATGTAGAAGCAATAAAAATAATCAGCATAACAAATTATTTGTTAATAACATTACATGTTATTCTTATTCTAAAAGCTTATATTCAGGAAATGTCATTTACTGGATTCCAACATTACTTAAAATGACTCATAGCTAAGAATGTGTTGTCCATATGAAAGGTGTGTTTTCCCTGTAGGTTGTGTGTATGTCCACATGGGAGTGTCTAAATGTGGTTTTCAGCGAGGGATATCTCTGGAATCATGCCCACCTCTCTCCAAAGGAGACTGATTTCTGCCTGGAGAGGGGCAGGAAATTGTGGACACAAGGCTGGCATTACTTCTCTCCCCAATGAGGAGATACTAGACTAGAATTATATCTATATGTTCCCTTAAGTACTGATAGTCTAGGGGAAATGATTTTGTTATTAGATTAAAATCACTTTTCTGGTTGCTATCTCTTAAAGGAAAAAGAGTACTCTAAATTTATATCCACCAAATGTTAGTTACATAAAAGACAGTTATATATACTTAATAGCTTATAAACCCATTTATCCAAGCAGGTAGCAAACAGAAATCAGAGAAGTTATACAGATTAGAATGTAACAGACAATACACAGAGTACATGAGAGACACAGAGATAGGCAGAGGCAGAAAGAGAGACAGAGAGACAATTCTTGACCTTACTCAAGAGGAAATTACACAAAATCTCTTGGGAGGTAAGCTGGAAATTGGGAGCCAGCTTCTATACATGTCTTTTGTATCCTAAACACTCTCCTCTCCTTTCCTGACTTCTCCTGTCCACTCCTCTCCTCTCCTCTTCTCTTCTCTCCTTCCCTCCCTCCCTCTCTCTTTCTCTGTCTTTCTGTATTTGTCTGTGTCTATCTCTCCTTCTCTCTCCCTCCAGTTTTTTCCCTCAAGAAAACCCTAAAAGTTATGTGTCCACTCTCAAAACAAGAAGGTCTCTGCTTAGACACTAAGAAATGAGCTGATTACATGGACAGCATATTTAATTCAGCTCCCAAGGCAGTAGTTTTTGTATTCTCACTATAGCCAAAAAGCTGAGGATGAGATAGTTTACTTTTGAGTCTTTAGCTCTTTTTTACCTCCTAACTCTGTTCTATCATCTTTGTATATTCAGGTATGAAGGATCAGTAAAAATGAACTCAGAGCCCACTGCTGGAATTCCACAGATCTTTAAAGAGATAGGAAGTGAATAAGTCCTAGGTAAGCAAAGTCCAAGGAGAAAAGCTTATTCAAAGCCAGATAGAGTCCTGCTGAAATAAATACATTGGTTCAGGGTCAAAAAAAAAAAATGCAGCTCTGGTTCTGGTACACACAGGATCTCTGGAGGAGGAGGGAGCCTTATGTTGCCTATTTATTTTCTTTTACATTGCCAAAGCTTCAGCAGGGCTAGTACAGCAGGAATATTTGGAGTGATCCCAAAGTGGAATTGGTTAGATTCCTTACCAGCAAAGGCTGGGTGACCACCTGGGTGTGTTGTCTTTGTCGTTGTGTGTAGTGGGGTGGGATTCTTTTTCAAATGTAGGTGGGAGGGGCAGCTAGGTGTCACAGTGGATAGAGCACTGGCCCTGGAGTCAGGAGTACCTGAGTTCAAATCCGGCCTCAGACCCTTAACACTTACTAGCTGTGTGACCCTGGGCAAGTCACTTAACCCCAATTGCCTCACTAAAAAAAAAAAAAAATCAAATGTAGGTGGGACAAGAGAGACACTAAGGGGGTCTCTTCCAACTCTGAAGTTCAGTGACACGGTGATAATATTAAATTCTACTAGGATGGAATACTGTATACATTAGCAGCTTTTGTATTAGATGTTTTTGTTAAGTTGGTTATTCTTGATCATAGAGTTCGGTCTGAAGGGGGTGAGTAGAAAATTTATTAATAATAGAATATAGCACAACTAAACATATTGCTACTCTATCAAGCTACCATACCATTGCTCTCTTCTACCATCACTCAACTTTTTGCAGAGGGGAATCAACACTGGCTGTCTCCACTTCCTCATCATATCTCAGACCCTTTCCACAGGACTTATCATAGGATCATAGATTTAGAACTAGAAGTGATCTTAGAGAACATCTAATCGAACACTCTCATTTTACAGAGAAGTTAAGTGACTTGTCCATGGTCATACAACTTCTAAGTGTCAAAGTTAGGATTTGAACCCAGGTCTTCCTGACACCAGGACTAGCACTCTAGCCACTATACCACATTGACTGCTACCCTTGCTCCCAGTCTCCTGAAAGCCTCCTTTCAAAGATTGTTAGTGACTTTCTCTTTCCTAAATGAGGTGAGCTATTTTTGATCTCATTAAAGCATTTGACCATTCACTGTCATTCAGCTCTCTCTTCTTTTATGTTCTGTCTTGCTATACATTCCTGGTGCTCTTCCTATGGTGACAAAAATACAGGTACCACATTCTGTAAGAAGCTAAAAATGTGGGGCAGCTAGGTGGCACAGTGCATAAAGCACCAGCCATGGATTCAGGAGGACCTGAGTTCAAATCTGATCTTAGACACTTGACACAAGCTGTGTGATACTGGGTAAGTCACTTAACTCGAATTGCCTCACACACACAAAAAGGAATGGCATGGGAATTCATATTTGAGGCCCTAGGATATAATATTCACTTAAGTAGTATTTTTGCTTTTTGTAGTCACAGTAAATGGATGAGTACAATGAAAAACCAATTAAATATGTCTTGAAATTTGCTACATCATATAAGGGGTAATGAGCAAATAAGCAAAGTTTGACAACAGAGAGATCAACTGTGGCCCAGGCAAAGAGGGCTGAAGAAGTTAGGAGAAAAAAAGGTATAAAATAAGACAAACATTTTGGACATGACCAGTCTGGAATTGGTTTGCTCAATTGGGCATATTTCTTACAAGGACTTTGGTTTTCTTTTCAATTTGGGAAAGGGGAAGATAGGAAATAGAGGAGAGTTAGGCTTCCCTTCCTGCCCCCCCAGATAGAAGAGAATAGAGGTGATCACAGATGATCAGGTAAGCTTTCAAAGTTCAATGCTGAATTTACCATATATTAAAAATAAAAGCAACTGGTACCTAATGAAGATTCACAGTTTCCTGAATAATCTCTGTGTTCTACAATGTGGAAATCCTCAATTTATTTTGTATTTAAGTTCAGAATAAAAATAAAATTACATGATAATTACAAAAAAATAATTTGAGAGAAAAAGAAGAATTCAACTAAAGAAGAAAAAGAATCTTAGGAACCAGAGTGGGGGAAAGTATGAAGAAAAAATGAATGATTCCAGAGGACTTATGATGAAGAATATTACCTAATTCCTGACAGAGGTGAGGGACTACATATACAAAATGAGGTACATTTCTGGACATGGCCAATCTGAGAATTTCTTTTGTGTGACTATTATGAGTTCCTCCCTCCTTTCCTCCCTCCCTCCCTTCCTCCCTCCCTCCCTTCCTGCCTGCCTTCCTTCCTCTCTCTCTTCCTTTCTCTCTTTCCTTCCTTCCTTCCTTTTTCTTTTCCTTTTCCTTCCTTTCCTTTGAAAGGGAAAAGGTGAGAAGGAAAAAAAAATGCTTCTTAACTGAAAAATCATTTAATTTATAAAGAGGAACAAGTGAAAAAAAAAGAGGAACAAGTGCTCAATGTAGTTCAATATAGGAGAAAAAGGGAAATCATGTTTAAAGTAAACATTTTAATTTATATTTATTTAGATATTTATATTATTTAATATATTAATATAATTTAATATATTTGATGGCAGTTTAAAATGCTGCTTTATCACATAAAAATAACAAAAGCATTTATTGATCAACTTAAAGTTTGCAAAGCAAATATGTCCTCATTTGATCTTCACAACAACTCTGGGAAATTGCTGTTATTATCTGGCCTTTTACAGATGAGAAAATTGAGCTGAAGCTAATGACTTGCCCAGGGTCACACAGCTAATAAATGTATGAGGCAGGATATGAACTCAAGTCTTTTTGTGTCCAAGTGCACAGTATCTAGAGATATTTCATACAAAATGATTATATTTCATCTTTGACATAGCATAGAACTAGAGAGTCAAAAGAAACTTTAGAGATAATCTATTCCCTTGGTTTATTGATGAGGAAACTAAAGCCCAGAGAAGTTCAATGATTTACCCAAGATCATATGGTTGAGTCCTTTCATCAGGAAAAAGCATAGGGTGTCCCAAAAGTCTTAGTGCAGTAAAGCTTAAACCTGCAATAAGAACTTTGGTATACTCTGTATGGGGACCAGATCTGAGACTTCGTTGATATAGGGAATTGATGTTGGATAAGGAAACTCCTCTCTATGCAAAGCTGGCACATTCTCTACAACTTGAGTTTTAGGAAGTTGTTTGGATCTCTGAAAGATTTAGTGATTTAGGTCACTTAACTCAGAGGTTAAATGACATGGGTCATATAGGAGTTTGTGTCCAAAGTAGCACTTGAGCTCTGGTATTGGGGATGCTGAGGCCAGCTTTCCATCTGCAATGTCACATTGCTTCTTAGGGAAAGAAGAAAATACTCTTCATATTATCATGTATAAAAACTCTGTACATATTCACTGGAACTGAATGTGGTTAGCCTGGAGAAAATCAGACTCAGAGAAGAGCTGATAAAAGGATCCAAAAACTTGAAGGGCTATCATATGGGGGAGGGATTTGACTTGTGTGGCTCAGGGAACAGAACCAGGAGCATTGGATGAAAGCTACAAAGGGACAAACAGGCCTGATATAAGGAAGCACTTTTTTTTTTTGGGTGAGGCAATTGGGGTTAAGTGACTTGCCCAGGGTCACACAGCTAGTAAGTGTCAAGTGTCTGAGGCGGGATTTGATCAGGTTCTCCGGAATCCAGGGCCTGTACTTTATCCACTGCGCCACCTAGCTGCCCCTGAGGGAGCACTTCTTAACCATTAGATGTAATAGAGACTCTGAGGCTATTATCCAAGTTCCTGCAAGCTCTATGAGACCCCTCACAGTTCTAGGCAGAAACCCTGAAGGATTAGGGGAATTTCCTGATGCTATAGTTCATGACCTCCTACTGGTGTGTTCCCCCATTGATTATAAATTCATATCAATGAACTAGCCACTTAATTAGTTTTTCTTTCAGCTAGATGGTGTAGTGTATACAGCACTGTATTTGGAAACAGGAAGTTCTAAAGTCAAATCCTGTCGTAGACATTAGCTGTCTGCATAAGTCATTTAATCTCTTACAGCCTCAGTTTCTTCATGTGTAAAATGGGGATAATAATAGAACCTACCACAAGGGATTGCTGTGAGGATCAAATGAGATGACATATAAAGCACTTTGCAAACCTTTAAAACACTATATAAATGCTAACTATCATTGTATCCCCATTGCCTGGCAAGGACTCTTTGTACATAGGAAACATAGAATACATTTTTGTTGTATTGAAGGAAAAAAAAAGAGAGGTCATATGGCTAGTTAGTAGTGGAGGTCTAGAACCTTCTAGCATCTGGAATCTATCTATTTCTCAAATGAACAACTTTCCCTTATATCACAGAGCCTAGTGACATGGGGCTTAGGATAAATCAGAAGTTTCTCCTGTGAGAAGCAAAACCAACGATCAGATAACAGGACAGACATATGGAGGAATCAAGGGACTATTAAAGTTTAGATTGAACAACTAGATATCAGGACAGACACACCTAAGAAGTAAGGGGAGATAAAATTCTATAGCAGGAAAGTCAATTAGGTGTGGCTACTATCTGACAGAGCTAGGAGAAAGAGATAAGCCCCAAAATCAAGACCATCATTTCTAAAAAAATTTCCATGGACTCTCAGGATTAAGACAAGCATCCAAGCTTTCCCCACTCCACCCCAAAAGGGAACTTTTCAGTTTTCAGTTGGACACCCATCTATCCTCTATAAAAGCTTTTGCTCTCCCTCTGTTCTGGGAGGAGAATGTTTCTAAGGCCTCCTCCCCAAGGGGGTGAAGTCTTTGACTTCCCACACAGTCACTTTCCTTAGCCCAGTAAAATGCTATTTTAATTCTAACTGGCCTGTGTAAGAGTGTAATTCTTTATTGAGGAATGCCTAAGAACCACCACCTTTCCCCTGTGACACTAGTATCCCTAAAGTTTCTGAAAATTGTTAAAGGGAAGTCTAAAGGCGCCACAGAAGGTTACTGTGAGAAATGGGTAGTTGTCTCCTCTCAATGTGGATATAACAGTCAGTCATACTCCCCCTGACCTGTTTGTAGGACATAGGTCTCAGATCTCCTCCTCCCCCTCAGGTTAGCAGGTCACATGGTTCAGGGAGCCCTGGTCTCAATAAGGTCCGCTTCAGAGTTGTGTTCATATAAGGAAGTATAAGGTCCACTCCTGAGTCATGCCCATACAAGGAAGAGGGGTGGGAATACTGCCTTCCGATTAGCTAGCTTTTGCACGTAGATTGTAACCCCACCAGTGATGAAAACGCGGAAGGTCCATTCACGTTAGGGACTAGGGTATAAAACAGAGCCTGCGAGCCCCCTTTTGGGGCACCCACTAGCTGCACACTAGGGTGCCTCCTCATGAGAAGAAAATAAAGCCTTTGTCACCTCGCTGCTGAGTTCCTGAGAATTATTGAGAAGAGGATGGATTTTTCCCTCACAGTTACAAAGCTGCAAGGAGGTGTTTTTGTGGTGGCCTGGCAAGGTTACACAAACCAAACAAGCCGGCCTTCTGCTCTACCTCCCATGCTTTTCCCTTCTGTTCCCTTCCTCTTGGCTTCAAAGGCTTTTGCAGCTTCCTGGGGGGGTTTCCTGTTTTCTTTTTTTTGTGGAGAAATTATGTCAGTCAGGGAGTTTGGTGATGAAAATTCTTGAGAACTAAGGACTAAGTCCAAGGTTGAAAGTAGCAATTTTTTCCCTGACACATGAAGCAAAAAAACCAAACCAAAACCAAACCAAAAACCCCCCAAAACAGCCTAGGACAAGTGCAAAGAAATGTGTCCTAATATAAACCTGTTTCAAGAAAAAAAATCATTGGTGGGAGTGGGGTCGGAAGGGAATGGACCAGGGACTAGGAGGCCTCATTTGAGAACTTGGAGAAAGAGAGATGTTGGGAGAAGAGAGCAGACTGGGATGGAATTTATCCCTAAGGGTGGGGGAGGAGCTACCTGGTAACTTCTTATTTTAGGTAATTATTCTTGTTAACCAGGTACTAAGTTTAACTATTCCTTACTTGCTGGAGACATTGAAACTGGTATTTGCACCCTCTTAAACCTTAGGGTCCCAGGCAAACTTTAACTAAACCTAGTGGCTACAGCCCCTGCACTTGGAGTTGGCAAGCCCCTTTCTTTGAATCCTGCCTCTGACAGTTATGTGATCATAGGCAAGTCACTTTGTCTCTCAATTTCCTTACCTGTCAAATGGGAATAATCTCCTCTGTGGAACCCACCTCAGATTTGTGAAGCTCAAATGAGATACGGAAAACCACTTTGCAAACCCTACAATGTTAGGAAAATACCAGCTATTGAATTATCCTCATAGCCACTTTTATTTCCATTTAGTTAAACATTCCCTCATGTCTCAACATGTTTCTTATTTAGAGTTTAGCACATTTTTTGGATTTTTAAAAAATTCCAGCATTCTAGCAATGAAAAGACACAGAGGAGTCATCTTCCCAGTTGGCCATAACATGCTAAAAACAAAAAGTATAACAGAGAGCCAAGAAGCAATAGGCAGGATCAACTAAATGGTTCAAATATATTTACTTCAGTTTCCACTTAATTGCTTCCTTTCTCATTCTTATTTGGCTCAGTCTGTGATCTTCCTGTAGATCTCTCATTTCAAACCATTCGAGAGATACAGGCCTGTTTCTAAAAGCTGAAGGTGGCTTTATTCCATCAGTAGTTTACCTAATGCTTTAAGAGAATCTTCAGGGGGTGGCTAGGTGGCACAGTGGATAAAGCACTGGCCCTGGATTCAGGAGTACCTGAGTTCAAATCCAGCCTCAGACACTTGACACTTACTAGCTGTGTGACCCTGGGCAAGTCACTGAACCCCCATTGCCCTGCAAAAAAAAAAAAGAGAGAGAGAATCTTCAAGCCCCTCCTCCCAACAAATTGGTTTGGGTGAACTTTCCTTTATTGATATAGATCTGTGATTTTATTTGTTTATCCATTTCCTCATCTGTAAATAGGAATGATAGTAACACCTACCTCACAGGATCAAATTATATGTGTGTTAAAGCACTTTGCAAACTTTAGTGTTATAAATGCTAGCTGCCATTGTTATTGCTATTAGTATTTATGAATAACTTAAAATAACAAATAATGTTTTGACTATGAATTAATACTTAATAGCATTGGCAAGGATTTGTTTTAATTGATAATAGTTATTATTATTAATAATAATATTAATAATCATTATGAAATAATAGGATCTTAGGTACAGGGTGGGAAGGGACCTTGTGGACCATCTAGACCATTTTCTTCATTTTATAAATGAGGAAGCTGAAAAAGGGGATGGATTAAGCAACTTGCCTAAGGTTACTCAGACAGTAAGGATCAGAGAAAGTATTGTGTTAATATTGGGAATTTCCAGTGAGGAAAATTCTTCTCCCATGGTAGATCAGTCACTGTTTTGCAGCTTAAATAGTCAGTAGATTGCCAGGGGTTCTGCGTGGTTAAAGGATTCTCTCAGAGTCACAAAACCAGCATATGAGGCAAAAGTGGGACTCTGTAAGGGCTAAAATTCTAGCTATGATGTCTAAAATCTAATGAGTGGTCGCCTTAAATTAGAAGCTTTAGCAAGAGTTTAGACTTTTAAGTATTTATTAAAGTGCATCAGAAGTTGGCGAGGAGAGAGAGAGGTAAAAATCAAACTTCATCTAACTATCTCTAAGAGACCCCAGCATCTGACCCACCAAGCCGAGGTCAGGAACTGAAAGACCCTTGCCTCAGCGGCTTCTCCTAGAACCTCTTGTGAAACAGGAAACAGGGCCGTACACACACACACACACACACACACACACACACACAGCTACAAGCTAATTGGTTGGTAATTTTGATTGATAGGACCCAAGAGCAAACATCACTTCCTGATGCAGAACTGATCTTTGAAACCCCAGAAAAGGTTACTTCTGGACGCTAAAGTCACATGGTTTCTTTCAGGCCAAAGCTTACTATATCCCTCCAAGCAGGGGGTGTCATTCCAATTCTCATAACTCAAAACCAAGTCTTCCTGACTGAGAGCCTAGTGCTGTCTTTTCCTCTACACTAGGCCACTCTCCTTGTTGAGCTTGTTCAACTATAAAAGCTAAGTATTGTCTCAGTCTGATGAAACCTGTTTGCCCAAGTGGTAAAGATATAATAAGATACAGAAATCTTATGGGGCAGGTGGTGCAGGGGATAGATTATCAGGTCTGGAGTCAGAAATACTCATCTTCCTGAATTCAAATCTAACCTCAGACACTCCTAGGTATGTGACCCCCTTTGCCTCAGTTTCCTCATCTGTAAAATGAGCTGGAGGAGGAAAGGACAAACCACTACAGTATCTTTGCCAAGAAAACCCCAAATGAGGCCATGAAGAGGCAGACACAACTGAAATGACTGAACAACGATGATGATAAGATATAGGAATATCCATCTGGCAGAAGCATGCCAGGTATATCTTCATGTGGTTCTTGCTGTGCCTTTGGATTTTCCTAATAAACCTCAGCAGTAAAATTAACCACCTTATGTTTAACTGGTGACATAGCTCAAGCACTGAGTGGCTTTCTGGACTTATGAATGCTTCTTTGTTGTAGCAGTTAAGTTTGTCCTGCGATGAGGATACTTCTGCCAAACGCTTGCCATTTAAACCTCCCTTTGCTGAGCCTTACAGCTTGGCTACAAAACTTTTTCTTTAGCATATTGTCAAAGGACTACTTCAGCAAGATCTGAAATATATACATATACATATACATGTGTAAGTATGTCTCACACACACAAAAATAAACCAAAAACCTCACTTCAGGCCCATTTCCTTCCCTCTATAACTTGAAGTTTCAATTTTTATTTTCTTTCCCCTCTTACTAAAGTTTGGTTTCTTAAAACACACACACACACACACACACACACACAAATTGAGATTTAAGGATGTGGATGAAATTCTAAAGTCCTCATCAAATTTGACATATCTTTAATGAAGAAATCAGGAAATTGAGTTTTTATTTTTAATGTTTTCAGAGAAGATGCTGCTTGGAAAGTGATCTGAAAAAATGTCCAATTAAAAAATAATCATACTCTTCTTGGCAAGTAACTGTTCCACAACACAATTTAATTCCTTTGGAATCCAGAAAATGCTAAGCTATTCTACTCAAAAGCAGGCCAGTGGTTATGGCTGATAATTTGTTATTTTAAGGATTTTCACTAATAACAAGCACCATTAAATCAGTCATCCACACAGCACCTTGTGGCAAAAAAACCCCATCTAATGAATCATATATTTAATGGTTTTTCTTTGTTTTTCAACAAAAATGTACCAAGGACTTGTTAAAGTTTGCAGAAGCTTCGGGCAGCTACTGAAGCTTCACAGAAATCAAAGATGGAAAAGGTCTCTGAGGTCATTTGGCCCTTCTCAGGTCATTAGCTGAGGTCATTTGGCCCTTCTCAGTGCCAGGGCAGGATTTCTCTATCCATTGTATTCTGCAGTGTTTTCTCCAGGCTGGTTTGAAATGCCCAAGGCAGTATAGTACAAGATAACATAGTGCCTTGAATCCTGATGGTTTTTTGTACACATTTTCATCAACTGGAGCAATGTTGAAAACACCTCATTAATTAGCCCTCCTCAAGTGAGTGCTTATTTTATTTATTGCATGTTGCTTTCCAGGTCCCCTTATTCTTCTCGTGTGCTCTGAGGGGTTTCAGTGCCAAGACAGTGAAACCCCTTTATAATTGCTGATACAGGGTGGGGTAGGGCAGTGGGGTGATGCTGCCATCACATATCATAAAATAATAATAGCTGACATTTCTAGAACACATTCTTTTTTTAGATTACCTAACATTCTCAGAGTACATATAGGTTTACATATATCTCATTTGAGCTTCCCAGAACCCATATTTGAGGGCAAGTGACCATTGTTACACAGTTATTAAATGTTTAGGCAGTAGCTAGTTGGCACAATGGATGGATTGCTAGACATGAAGTGCGGAAGACTTGAGTTCAAATCCAGCCTCACTCAGATAGTACCTTAGCTGTGTGATCCTATCAA
Organism: Dromiciops gliroides; assembly: GCF_019393635.1. Lineage (NCBI taxonomy): Eukaryota > Metazoa > Chordata > Mammalia > Microbiotheria > Microbiotheriidae > Dromiciops > Dromiciops gliroides. The sequence continues at coordinate 98,268,367 of NC_057864.1, forward strand.
GTCACCTCTGTCTGTTTCAATTTCCTGTAAAATGGGGATAATAATAATACCTATCTTCCAGGGTTGTTATGAAGATCAAGTGAGATAATATTTGTAAAGTGCTTTGTAAATCTTAAGGCACTGAAAAATTTCTTTCTTTCTCTTTCTTTCTTTCTCTCTCTTTCTTTCTTTCTTCTTCTTCTCCTCCTCTTCCTCCTCCTCCTCCTCCTCTTCCTCCTTCTCCTTCTCCTCCTTCATCATCATCACTACCACCCCCCCCCATCATCATCATTATTACTCAGATTTCTCCTGACTCTCATTCCAGTGCTTCCTCCAATATGTTGCCTCCCTATATAAATATATTTCATGGGACCCATTTGGTCACCCTGTTTGCCTCCTTACATGTAGTACAATGGAACCAGAGGAACTGGGTTCAGATCCTATCTCTGATGGCCTCTCAGGCTCTTGGTCTAAGATCTTATGATTGTTTACCTCAATACATCAAGCATCTGTGATTTCATCAATTGTGGGAATTCCCTTGGTATGGAACTCTACAACAGTATCATGTATATAGTGTTTACTATATTCCAGGTACTGTTCTAGGCACATAACACATATCTCATTTGATCCTCACAACAACCCTATGAGGTAAATGGTATTATGATCTCCATTTTACAGATGAGGAAACTGAGGTGACTTGCCCAGGGTCACACAGCTGGTGAGTGTCTGAGGCCAGATTTGAACTCCAGTCTTCCTGACTTCAAGCCTAGTGCTTTATCCACTGTGCTACCTGACTACCTAAGGGAGGTTAAGGGACTTACTTGACTATTATCCCAGTTATTAAATGACAGAGACAGTATTCTAAGCCAGGTCTCTCCTGACTCCAATGCCAGAATTCTTTCCACTACAGCACTCTGATTCTCTGTGTGTAACAGTGATTCATGTTCTAATAATAGCGGTCATTTATACAGCACTTTCCACATAAAACTTTGTGAGGTAGGCGATGCAAATATTATTTGCCCAATCTTATAGGCAAACCTCCTCATTAGTCTTTCTGGGGAATAGAGGCAGCTCTGGGATTTCCAACATCATGCCCACAGAACTTAGTTTTTTGTCAATGCTTACCAAATTGACAAAGTTCCAGGTGTAGACCTGGTGTGGTCTAAGGACTAACATAACCAGGCTGTCTTTCTCACCAGGTGGGCTTCAAGGTGATGGATTTTTTTGGTGTTAGCAACTCTTAAAGTTCCCTTACTAAGTCACAAAGAATTTATGACCTGCTTTAGCAAAGGAAGGGACTGGCCTGAATGAATCATGGATCCCTGAGGTACTGAATTATAGACAAAGATAGGCCCCAAGAGCTGAAGCAACTTGTTCCACGGCTAAGTGTCAGTCATAGATGCAGAACCAAGAGCTTCTTACTTCAGGCCCAGGGCTTTTTTCTCTACATCTTGCTGAATGAAGTCTTGTTCTATTTAATTTTATATCTTGGTATTAGGCAAGCTGATAATGATCTGTAACATGAGAGGGTTTGACTATATGTGTCCTCTATGGTTCTTTCTACCTCTAAATCTCTGATCCTATTATCTTTAATACTCTAGCAAGCTTTGGAATTATTCCATCAACTGAGTGATTAAGTAAAAACATGCCTGTTTTTTTTTTGCATTAATTTAATTCCAATGTTCATTTCTAGCTCCTTAAGTAACTGGGGCTTTCAAGTTAATGCAAATTTTGTGGTGTTTCAAATCAACTTGTCTTTAGCGATCTTTGGAACAAGAAAACGTAAGCACCATGAAGGAAGAGAACATGTTTACTTACAGTGTGTATCTTCTCTACCATTTTAGGATATTTTTTAAAAAGCCATTTAAAAATAAAATCAAGGGGAGGAAACATTTTAATAAACTACTACAACCCTCAGAATACATATTATAAGGATTGTATTTGTATTCCAAACTGTATCATAAAAAAGTCAACAAAGAATCACAGGATTTAAAATTGTAAGGAACTATAAATATATTTTCTACACAGTTTGTGAATAATTTTGCAGGAAATTGAGAACCACAGAACAGGGGTGACTTGCCTAAGGGAATAGAGACAGGATTCAAATAGAGGCCTTTCATTAAAAATAGATGGTTTATAGGAATTTGTCATTCTTCTTCTTCTTCTTTTCTGTGTGGGGCAATGAGGGTTAAGTGACTTGCCTAGGGTTACACAGCTAGTTAAGTGTCAAGTGTCTGAAGCTAGATTTGAACTCAGGTCCTCCTGAATCCAGCGCCGGTGCTTTAGCCACTGCGCCACCTAGCTGCCCTCTTGTCATTCTTCTAAAACCATATTCCTATACTCTATTTTCCTCTTTTTTGGCTACATGATCAAAAAGAATATAGACAATTAATTCTTTGAGATAATGATCATTCCTATTTTAAAATAAAAAATAAGAAATCAAGAGATAATCTAATATGAACATGATAATCACAGTTTGTTTTTATATAAACATAAATAGGTATCTATATGTAATTTATATAACATAAGTATATTGAGATCAGGAACTGTTTTCTAGTTTTGTTTTTTAAAATTTTTTGGTTTTAGTTTTTGTACTCTAGGACCTAGGGCAGGGCTTTGCACATAATAGTTGCTTACTAAACAAAAGTTGGATTGAGTTGGGTTGGATTGGTTATATAGAGAAAGGCAGTGTGATGAAAAGAATGTTGGACTTAAGATAAGGAGAGATTTGGGCTCAAATTTTGGCTCTAGCATCTACTATCTCTGCAGTTTGGAGTAAATCTCATCTTTCTGACCATCAATTTTCTCCCATGTAAAATGAAGACACTAATATTTGTCCTACCTACAGGCAATGTTATGTAGGACAGAGGGAAGGTTTAAAAAACCTGAAAGCCTAAGGAATTATGAGTGGTTATTATTGTATTTTTTTTTGGTCGGGGCAATGAAGGTTAAGTGACTTGCCCAGGGTCACATAGCTAGTGTCAAGTGTCTGAGGTAGGATTTGAACTCAGGTCTTCCTGAATCCAGGGCCAGTGCCTTATCCACTGAGCCAGCTAGCTGCCCCCAATTATTAGTGTTGAAGTTACTATAAATGTATCTGTTCAACAAATTGAAAATCAGAGGAAGAAAGAAGGTACTTAAAGGGCTCATCTAAGGGAAAAAGGCAGTTAAGTGAGCTAAATAAAACCAGTAGAATAATAATACTAATAGCCATGGATCTCATTACCCTAACATGAGAATAAATCTATGTTTTTTTAAACCCCGAAAATCTCAAAATTGAATATTTGATATCTTGACATTTAAATGGAGGTTTCCAGTTTGGGTCCATTTTAGAGTTTCTTTTCAATAATCACAACCACCACCAGAGAACTTTCCATACGCTATCTTATCTGTTCTAAAGCCTTGTTTTATCTTTATTGTATATATTGTAAAACACACTCCTCTTATGTCCCCTTCTGATGCCTCATCATGGTGTGGAGATGACTCTTGGTCTTGGAATCTGTGCCATTAAAACATAGTCTTACAAACCTGAGAAGACCTTGAGTACAGGCCAGATGATAGTGTGTAGGTTGTTCAGAGACTATCTTAGCTAAGCTTCTGGAAACTCATCATCAAGTTGGCTTCGGAGTAAGGAACTTTTCAGCTATAAACACTTTTGAAGACTATCTACTGAGTCACTGTGGCATGTGAAGGTAGTACCCATAGCAATGGAATTCTAAATCTTTGAAGTAATGGAGACTACATATATGTTGGATAAAGGGATACAAGTTTTTAACTGCTATCTTCTGTTTCTTACATCACCATGGTTATACCAAGTATCCTTCTCCTTCCACCTCCCAGAGAGCTATCCCATATGAAAGAATGTTTTTAGAGAGGAAAAAATTCAGCACAATTGATCAATACATAGAAAAAGTCCATAAACCTGTGCAATGTATAACACCTGTGGACCCCTCACCTCAATAAGGAGTGGATTGGGCATACCCTCTGTGGTAAAATATGAACGTTTTTAACAGTCGGTTAGGATAACTGAAAGACGCCAGTTTTTCAAGGACCACCCTTTTGGGGAGGAGACGAACAGTCCGCCTGCTGCGCATGTCAAACTGCCTGCGGGGCACTTGACTTCCGGGGTGGAGAGAACGGAAGTAGAGGCTTTTGCCTGCTTGGCGGGACTCCTGACGGCACAGACGGTCTCTCTCCAAAGGTGGCCTTTTCGGTTTGGTGAGTTTTTATAAGGAATATAGACTAAGCTTAGACTTAAGATGATTTGTATTGTGTTTCTACTTTCCTATCCTTCTAATCAACATCACCTTGTGACTACCATAACAATAAATAAAAAGGTCTATCTAGAAAACCAAAAGCTTCTTCCATTTACTAGTCTGGGAGATAAATTAAGGGAAAGGTTAAGTAGGGGAGATTTATGATCTAATATCCAATTTTAAATCTCACACCTCTCATATCTCTTCATTTGAGACCTTCCTGATCTTTGTAATTTGGTTACATTTAGTTTTGTTTTTTGGTGGATAGTCGTTCTTTCAATTTATATTACTGTAGTTACCATGTATATTTTTTTTTCTTGGCTCTGCTACTTCATTCTGCATCAATTCATTTAGCTCCTTCCATGCCTCTCTGTATTCAACATACACATGATTTCTTACAGCACAGTGATATTCCATTACATTAAGGTACTATTTAGCCATTCCCCAATTGATCTACATCTGATGTGGGCTGGAATTAGGGGTCAAATTGATCATGAGTCATCCCAAAAGAATTAAAAGACTCAGTGACTGTTTCCCAAGTTTTATCTCAATACTGTGAGTGATCACAGGGAGAGAACCAGAAAAGTGTAAAGGTATCTCTCGAATTAGGAAAGGAAAGACAGTTATATTTATAGTATGGATAAATTGATTATCAGTCTCATTATAATAATCTCCACATTAGGGAGGTACAGGGGAGGGCTTATCCTAATTTGGAGTTCCTGGGGTCCTAAGCCACCCCACAAGGCAGATACCTTTTTCTGTGGAGGTGTGTTTTTGGGGTTTACATGTCATAAGGTGAATCTGGGGACAAATTTGGCCTTTTCTGCACATGTCTCTTTCTGGTTCCCACGCTTAGTTTCAAAACATCTTCATTTATCATTTATTTCTAGTCTGAATTTCTATAGCCTGTCAATTTTATCATTGTTATATGTTATGGGTACTGATTACTGTGGGTAAGACAACTTAGCATCCTGATTTATAAGTTATCCATTAACTGGGATCTGAATCCCTCTTAAAGCTCATATCTGAATTAGAGTTTGGGTCTTAGGTTTTTCTATTAGTCCCTTTTTGCCTCCTACATCACATTTACTTTGTTTCCAATTCTTAACTAACATAGCAAGTGCTGCTATTAAAATTTTGGAATATAATGGAGACTTTCCTCTTGTCAATTAAAGGGATACTATTAATCCAGATGAAGAAGTCACAGAATGTTTTTTTTTCCTAAACTATTTTGTATTTTTCCTTGGAAATGTTATAAGAAAAATCAAGTCCATACATACTGCTATGTGAGACCAATTATAAACTGGTATAAATCCATGATCTTCATTCACCCCACTGTTGAGGAGTTATTAGCATTTATATAGTGCTTTAGAATTTTCTAAGCACTTTACAAATATTAGCTTTTTCAATCCTCACAACAACCCCAAGAAGTAGGTGCTATTATTATTCCCACTTTACAGATGAGGAAACTGAGGCTGATAGAGGTTTAAATGACTTGCCTAGGTTCACACAGCTAGAAGTATCTGGGTCTGGATTTGAACTCATATTTTTCTGACTTACCTTTATAATGGTTTAGATTTTGTTGTTTGTCCTTTGTTTCAAAGAGGAACAGTGACATCATAGGATGATGTCTTGACATGTGTGTGAACAAGATATAAGTGACGCAAAGTTGTACAAAGTGGTCAGCCTCACTCCTCCAGAGGCACTGGGGTCCAGTGGCAAGACAAAAGTCAGCATGATTGGCAATGGCCTGAGATGCAGCAGATGACCTTGGTATCTTCCATGTTTGACCAACCTCCTGCTTCAGCTGCCTTCATGGTTGTTTGAAGGAATTGTTCTAATCTGCCCATTCCCCTGGGGGAAGTCTTCATATGCTTGGGGTAGACATCACCCTAACTCCCTGATAGATTTGAGGCTTGTCTGTTATCTTCAACCTGGTTTAACCCATCTGCTAAGATGGTTTTGCCAGGGTATGCTTGTTGCACATGCTACAACTTCTTGGAGCCACAGGTGAGAGGTGACAGGTAGACACCAAAGATGGATGAGTAGCCCTGAAAAAGGCTTGGCAAGCCTTCACACTGGAGGTACTAGTCCTCCTTGAATATCTCATATACCTCAATTGGTTTAAATAAATAAATATATACACACATATATAACCTAAATTCATTTTTTTTTTTTTTGGTGAGGCAATTGGGGTTAAGTGACTTGCCCAGGGTCACACAGATAGTAAGTGTTCAGTGTCTGAGGCCGGATTTGAACTCAGGTACTCCTGACTCCAGGACAGGTGCTCTATCCACTGAGTCATCTAGCTGCCCCACCTAAATTCATTTTTACAATAGCCCTATGAGTTTCGTAATATAATTATCATTATCTTATTCTACAAATATATAAACTGAAACTCTGAGAAGTTAATGAGAAACAGTGGGATGAAAGTCCCTCTCGGACTAAAATGCACCTTTTTAAGGCTAAGCCCCTAAGAGATTTGAATGGATCATTTTACATCTTGTAAAGGATGTGAAATTTTGAATAATCTTATCTGTACCTCCTAAGGGATGTATAGCTTTGAGTAGCTCATCTGCATGTGAAAAGGCCAATAAAGTAACTAACCATCAGCTGAGAAAATGGACCAACCCATTTTGCATTGATTGCCTTGGTATCTTTTTACCATTCATTTACGAGGACCAACAAGAGAGACACAGTTGGCGCAGCTAGGTGGCAAAGTGGATAGAGCACGGCCCTGGAGTCAGGAGGACCTGAGCTCAAATCCGGCCTCAGACACTGAACACTTACTATCTGTGTGACCCTGGGCAAGTCGCTTAACCCCAATTGCCTCACCAAAAAAAAAAAAGAGAGAGACAGAGAGACAGAGAGACAGAGAGACAGAGAGTTTTGGTTTTGTTTTTAATGGTGAATCAAGAACACCAGAGCTGTTGCCTGGTTATGGCTTCACCTGCAGAAATGGAGATTCTCGCCATAAACAAGGATGAGGTCTTTAACCAAGAAGACCCAGCCCTATACCAAGAATAAACGTCTGTGGGGGGGTGGGGGGAGAGAGATTGCGAAATTCACAATTTTCCTTAGCTATTTTGGTTAATATGCCAATTAGTTTGCTAAAATATTTCTAGAAATTTCCTCCTAACCCCAAATGTCTACCTAGAAAACAGAGAATTTTCTACTTCATTTTAGCAGTCTGACTCTAATACATTTCAATACCTTAGGGCTATTCCCTCTATACCTGGTACATAAGAAACTGTTCAGTATTGCTTTTTTAAAAAATTTTTTAGTGAGGCAATTGGGGTCAAGTGACTTGCCCAGGGTCACACAGCTAGTAAGTGTTAAGTGTCTGAGGCCGGATTTGAACCCAGGTACTCCTGACTCCAGGGCCGGTGCTCTATCCACTGCGCCACCTAGCTGCCCCCCAGTACTGCTTTAAAAAAAACATTTCTATTCACATGTTAAACTTTTGGCACATATGTCAATTATCCTTCGAAACAATCAAAGTAAAATTCAACTGGGTACCAGGTTGTTTTTCCTATACAAAGATATTACTCTGCTGTAAAACACTAAAATTGTTTTTACAATAATGGTAATGGGTTTTCCCTAAGACATCCATATTCCCATTGATGAAAAATATCAAACATTTTTGAGGCAGCTGGCCAAGTTTACTGATTCAGAGTCCTTTTCTGAGAAAACTAACTAGTCCTGAGGGGGACAGAATATTTGATCTACCACCTCATTAGCACCTTCTTCTAATATAGTTGTCAACTCAAATTGCCTGTTTATTTTTAATTTATAGTATTAATATGTTTGTACTATTACTATATAAATCTTTATTTCAAAAGACTTATTAAGGGGAGCCAAGATATTGGAATAATAAGTACAGTGAGCTCTCTCTTCCCTCCCCTTAATTTTTGCAAACAGATCTAGAAAATGTACCAGATGTAGTCCTGATTGGGAAATCCAAGGGGGAAAAAATCACAGTGAATCATTTTTCCAGCCCCAGTGGGCATAGAGAGACAAAGAGATCTGGAGACACTGGGGATGGCAGAGCATTCCAGCATAGAGAAAGCCTATGTAGCAGGGTAAGAAGAGGTCACAAATCCAATAAAGAAGGGCCTTGACCTAGTACAGAGATCAGGAAAAGGAATAAACTAGCAGCTCTGTTGCTTACTACCCAGTTTTCTATTATAGATCCAGGACAGAAGGAGGAGAAAACTGCAACTAGGGGAGAAGTTCCAGGGTAAAGAGCACGCTATTTTTCACTTTATATCCTTCATTTTTTTCTTTCATTCAAGTTTTCTTGTATAAAATGACTAATATGGTAACATTTTATATAATTACACTTGTATAATCTATATCTGATTGCTTACCACCTCAGGGAAGAGGGAGAGGAGGGAAAGAGGGATAGAATTTGGAACTCAAAACTTTAAATAAAAATGTTTATTATTAAAAAAAGAAAATAAGGGGGCAGCTAGGTGACACAGTGGATAAAGCACAGGCCTTGGATTTAGGAGGACCTGAGTTCAAACCCGGCCTCAGACATTTGACACTACCTGTGTGACCCTGGCCAAGTCACTTAACCCTCATTGGCCCGCAAAAACAAAACAAAACAAACAAAAAAAGAAAATAAGAAATATTAAAACAAAGTCAAAAGATTAACAAAAATAAAAGAAAAATAACTGATCTGGAAAACAGATCAAGGACAGATCATTTAAGAATCACTTGACTAACTGAAAGTCATTAAAAGAAAGAAATCCTGAAGAAAAACTATAGATCTTTTAGAACTAGAAGGCAAGGGACTTCTGGGGTGGAGCCAAGATGGCAGGGGGAAGACAGTGAGCTCTCGAACTCACGATATGATTGCTCCAAAAAATATCCAAATAATGCCATAGGACAATTCCTGGAGCAGCAAAATCCACAGAAGAATGTGCTGAGATTATTTTCCAACCAAGGACAGCTTGGAAGGTCAGAAGGAGGGAGCTGCTGTGCTGAGACAGAAGTGGAGCCCAACCCCACAGTCATGCTGACACAGATCCAGTCCCAGGAAGGCCTCACCAGAGAAAGAGACCCCCCAGAGCCTCTGAATCAGCTGCAGCGCCAGTGTCATCTGGAACTAAGCTCACGGTCTGGTGAGAGGTCTGAGCCCTTGGCAGGGGGGAGATTACAGGGGTCTCTGCTTGTGCTGAGGAATAACTTGGGTTTTTCACCCCTGCTGGGAACCAGGAGGTAGGCTTGAGTAGCAGTGGCCCAAGTGGGGGAAGGGCACAGGCTCGTCAGAGCTGACAACCACAGCACACACAGTTGGCTGATTAGCAAGTTGGTCTGTGGTCATCTACCAACCAGGAAACAGGCCAGATGAGTGAAGAACCTGCTCCTCCTTAAATCATACCACCTGGGACCTCCTGAAGCTTGGGATAGTACAGCCTGGAAACAGTGACCCACTTTAAGGAGCTAAAAGTCAAGTAAAAGAAAGGCAAGAGGAGCAGGCAGAGAAAGGTGAGAAAAAAAGAAAGTTTCTTTAGTGACAAGGAAGATCAAGGTGTACCCTCAGAGGAAGATGTCAACATCAGGACCCCTATATCTAAAGCTTCCAAGAAAAATATGAATTGGTCTCAGGCCATAGAGGCACTCAAAAAAAGACTTTGAAGATAAAGTTAGAGAGGTAGAGGAAAAAATGGAAAGATAAATGAAGGTGATGAAGGAAAGACATGAGAAAAAAGTTAAGAGCTTGAAAAGCTAAATGGAAAAGCTCTCTGACAAAAATAACTGCCTAAGAATTAGGATTGAACAAATGGAAGCTAGTGACTTTATGAGACACCAAGACACAATAAAGCAAATCCAAATGAATAAAAAAATAGAGGACAATGTGAAACATCTTCTTGGAAAAACTGCTGATCTGGAAAATAGATCCAGGAGAAATAATTTAAAAATTCTTGGTCTACCTGAAAACAATGATCAAGGAAAGAGGTTAGACATCATTTTCCAAGAAATTGTCAGGGAAAATTGCCCTGATATTATAGAAGCAGAAGGTAAAATAGAAATTGAAAGAATCCACTGATCACTTCCTGAAAGAGATCCTAAAAGGAAAACTCCCAGGAATATTATAGCCAAATTCCAGAGCTCCCAGATCAAGGAGAGAATATTGCAAGCTGCCAAAAAGAAAGAATTCAAGTACTGTGGAGTCCCAGTCAGGATAGCACAAGATCTAGCAGCTTCTACATTAAAGGACTGGAGGGCATGGAATATGATATTCCAGAGGACAAAGGCATTGGGATTACAACCAAGAGTCATGTATCCAGCAAAACTGTGTATAATCTTTCAGAGGAAAAAATGGGACTTCAATGAAAAAGAGGACGTTTAGGTATTGGTGATGAAAAGATCTGAATTGAATGGCAAATCTGACTTTCAAATACAAGACCCTAGAGAACCATAAAAAATTGGAGTTGGAGGACATACCTGGGGTCATACAGTGGGTGACTGTCATGTCTGAGGCTGGGTTTTTAGCTGGGATCCCCCTGGGTCTGGGGTGGATGCTTTGTCCACTGTGTCACCTAGCTGCCCCATGATGGCATCTTTAAGGTAAAATTGAGGGGTGAGAGGAATGCACTGGGGGTGGAGGGAAGGGCAGAGGTAGGATGGGGTGAAATACCACATGAAAGAAACAGGAAAGGGCTTATGGAGTGGGGGGAGAGATAGGGGAGGAGCAGGGCAATAAATGAACTTTACACTCATCAGAATAGGCTCACAGACCTTAATCTCAACAGAGTTGGCTCAAGGAGGGATTAACACACACCTAATTGGGTGGAGTAATCTATTTAATCTGGGCAGCAAATGAGCCTAACACTCATCAGAACTGGCTCAAAGACCTCAATCTCATCAGAATTGGCTCAAAGAGGGAATAACATACACACTCAATTGTGTGGAGTAATCTATCTAACCCTGTAGGAAAACAGGAGGGGAAGGGGATAGAGAGGGGCAAAAGAAGGGAGGGCATTTTGGGGGAGGAGCAGACAGAAGCCAATCCCTTTTGAAGAGAGATAGGGTGAAAGAAGATAGATAATACAGTAAATATCATGGGGAAGGGAATAGGATGGAGGGAAACAGTTAACAATAGTAATTTTGAAAAAGAGAAAAATCATACAAAAATATTTATAGCAACTCTTTGTGGTGGTTAAGAATTGAGAATCAAGGGAATGTCCATCAATTGAGGAATGAATGAAGAAGCTGTGGTATATGATTGTAGTGGAATGGTACTGTGTTATAGGAAATGACAAACAGGATGATCCCAGAAAATCCTGGAAAGACTCATGTAAACTGATGTATAGTGAAGTGAGCAGAATTGGGAGGACATTGTGCATAGTGACAGTAGTATTGTTCGATGACCAATTGTGAATGACTTAACTACTCTCAGCAATACAATGATCCAAGACAATCCCAAGGGACTAATGATGAAGCATACTATCCACCCCCATATAAAGAACTGATAAAAAGAGCACTTGTGGATTGTACATATATAACCTATATCAGATTGTTTGCTGTCTTGTGGAGGGGGGAGAAAAGGAAGGGAGGGAGAAAAATTTGGAACTTTAAATCTTATATGTAACTGGAAAAAATAAATAAAAGAATTAGAAGGCAAGTAAAAAATACAAAGAATCCACTGGTCACCTTTTGAAAGAAACCTCAAAGTGAAAACTCCCAGGAACATCATAGTCAAAGTCTAGTTTGCAGGTCAAATAAAAAGTACTACAAACAGCTAGAAAGAAAGAATTCCAAGAGCTGAGAAGCCACAGTTAGGATCACATAAAGTAACAGAGAGCTTGGAATATATTCCAAAACAGCAAAGGTTACAGGTTTACAACCAAGAATAACTTACTCAGAAAAACTAAGTATAACCCTACAGAGGAAAAAATAGATTTTTACCAAGATAGAGGACTTCCATGAATTCTTTTTTCTTTCTTTCTTTCTTTCTTTTTTTTTTGTGAGGCAATTGGGATTAAGTGACTTGACCAGGATCACACAGCTGGTAAGTATCAAGTGTCTGAGGCCAGATTTGAACTCAGGTCCTTCTGAATCCAGGGCTGGTGCTCTATCCACTGCACCACCTAGCTTCCCCCTTCCATGAATTTGTTTGTTTGTTTGTTTTTGTAGGGCAATGAGGGTTAAGTGACTTGCCCAAGGTCACACAGCTATTAAGTGTCAAGTGTCTGAGACTGGATTTGAACTCAGGTCCTCCTGAATCCAGGGCCAGTGCTTTATCCACTGCACCACCTAGTTGCCCTCCTTCCATGAATTCTTGATAAAACACCACAGTTGCACAGAATCTTTGATGTGCAAATACAAATTAAAGGAAACATAAAAAGATACACATGAAAAAATAATCATAAGAAATTACATAAGGATAAACTTTACATTCTAATATGGGGAAATGATATATATGTCCCTTGATAATAATCATCATCATGGGTCAAAGAGGAAGTCTAATTAGGCAAAGGTCCTGGGAGGGTCCAGGTCTTTTAAGGTCTTGATAATTTTTTTTTTTTAGGTTTTCATCATTTTGAAAGAAGAATGGAAAGGGAGGGAAATCAGAATACACTACAGGGAAAAGGGAGAGGAAGGACTGGGAAAATTATCTCACGTAATTGGGGTATAAAAATAGACTTCTACACAAATAAGAAGGGATTGGTTGATGAGGGAAAGGTGATACTTGAATCTCATTCTCAACTAGTCAAAAGAAGGAAAAATGTACACATGCATAGAGTTGGGTATAGCTAGGTGGCACAGTGGATAAAATGCCAGGTCTGTGGCAAGAAAGATTCATCTTCCTGAGTTCAAATCTGACCTCAGACACTTGCTAGCTATTTGAGCTTGCGCAAGTCATTTAATCCTATTTGCTTTAGTTTCCTCATCTGTGAAATGGCTGGAGAAGGAAATGGTAAACCACTCCAGTATCTTTGCCAAGAAAACCCTAAAAGGGGTCATGAAAAGTCAGACATGACTGAACAAAGAAATACATTTCATTCAACAGGAAAGGAGGAGGGAAAAGAAGGGAAGAGAGATTAATCTTAGGCAAAACAAACGCTAAACATGTGCAAAAATATTTATAGAAGCTCTTTTTGTGTGGTAAAGAATTGTTCATCAGTTGGAGAATAGATAATAAGTTATGGTATATACATGTGATGGAATACTATTGTGCCACAATATATGATGAAGGGGAGTGTTTCATAGAAACCTGGCAAGACTTGTACGAACTGATGCAGAGTTAAGTGAGAAGAAGAGCCAGGAGAACAATTTGTATGATACCAACACAGAGAGACAAACAACTTTGAAAGACTTTAGAACTCTGATTAGTATAATGGTCAACCATGATTCCAGAGGACTCATGATGAAACATGCTACCCCATGGATTTACCATTGTATTGCCATCTTGATTTAGAGACTCTAAATTAATCCATCCCCTCATTCATTAAACACTTATTAGCTACTTATGTTACTCTTGTCCATATACACCCATAAGTCCTCTATAGGGGGTTCACCTGACCTACTAGATCCCTCCTCCATATCTCTTGGCATTGTGCGAATACTAACAGAGCATTCAAGCTGTCCAATGGTTTTTCTTTGCTTTCCTTTCAAAAAGAAGCAGATTTCCTTTTCTGGTTTTTCTGATCATAACCTTTATGCCAATTTCCTTGCAAAATTCTTAATGTGTTACAGCTTCTCATGACTACCATTGTGCCTTTCCATTGTCTTTTAGTTGACCTGAAGATTTGATTTGTTAAAAATTCGTGTGTGGGGCAGCTAGGTGGCGCAGTGGATAGAGCACCGGCCCTGGAGTCAGGAGTACCTGAGTTCAAATCCGGCCTCAGACACTTAACACTTACTAGCTGTGTGACCCTGGGCAAGTCACTTAACCCCAATTGCCTCACTAAAAAAAAAAAAAAAAAAAAATTCGTGTGTTCTGTGATTCATAGCCATGCAAATATCAATGGAAGAATATTGATGTTATAAAGGTGGACCTTGGTTTCAAAGACATACTTGGGGTCAAAACTAATACAGCCTGGGGCAGCTAGGTGGTGCAGTGGATAAAGCACTGGCTCTGGATTCAGGAGGACCTGAGTTCAAATCCTGCCTCAGACACTTAACAATTACTAGCTGTGTGACCCTAGGCAAGTCACTTAACCCCAATTGCCTCATCAAAAAAAACAACAACAACAACTAATACAGCCTGCTCTTCTCTTCCTGTTTCAATTCTGGGCCCAGTGTATGTCAAAGGTAGATATAAATGGACACATTCTTGGGGCCAACTATTCAATGAATATTGTAATCCAGAAAACAGGAATTCTTTAAAAAAAAAGAACCCCAAAACTATTTTCATAAGTATTTATTGTCATTTCCCCACCCTCAATTGAACAACAAAAAAGAAAAAGTAAACCCTAATAGCAAACATACATAGTCCAGCAAAACAAATTCCCACATTGATCACATCCAAAATGTGTGTTCCATTTAGAATTTTAAGTCCATCACCTCTTTGCCTGAAGATGGGTAGTATGCTTTATCCTCTGTCCTCTCTAAGAGTACTTTATAAATGCATAGATCATCATTCTAAAGTCTTTCAGAGTTTTTTTCTTCATTATGTTGTTATTGTATAAAATGTTCTAGCTATGTTCACTTTATTCTGCATCAGTTGATAAAAGTCTTCCCAATTTTCTCTAAAACTGTCTTTTTTGTAATTTCTTAAAGGAAAGTAATAGTGCACCTACATTTATTTATATGCCATAATTTATTTAGCCACTCTACAAGAGGGGAACACCCTTTTTGTTTCCAGTTTGGGCTACGATGAAAAGTGCTTCTATAAACATTTTTCTACCTTTATGTCCTTTTTTACCCCTTTCATCTCTTTGTGGGTATTGTGATAACAATAAGCAGTCTTTATCAATTTGGTTTTTCCTTTGTGAACAGGTACAGTTTTTTCCTTTGGGGTCATTCTAGCTCTTATTTGGAAGTCTATGAAATGTTTCAGGGCTTGATACAAGCAGGATGTTGTGAGAAACAACAAGGACATTATCCACACACACCATCTAGGATCTCATAATCTATAGGTCATCCCTTTTCTCTTTGAACCTGGATATCCTTACTGGATATCCTCCATGACAGTGGCAAATATCTTTGGCAAGCATACATCTCCTTGTTTTAGTCCTCCAACAAAATTCTCTTTATTCAATCATATTTCAAGAAATCTTTTGTGATCTTAAGGTAGTATTTTGGGTAGCCTTTAAGGTAATATTTTGCTCTAACAAGTCAAATAATTTTTTATTACCTGGAAACAATAGGCACAATAAGATCTTGCGTACACTGCTCTTTTCTGTCAAGTTGTGACAGTAGAGATATGGTCCACTGTAACATATTATTTATAAAAGCCTGTTTGTTGCTTATACTTTCAATTCCCTCAATACAAGAGTAGATAGTTCTTTTTAAAAAAAATTATGTATACTTTTCAATCAGCAAAAATTTGCTGTTTCAACTCAACTACCTCAACTTTATCTTTGATTCTAAGAGATCTGGGCAATTTTCTTGAAATAGGATGTTGAAGTTCTTTTCTTTACTTTTCTTTGGTCATGGAGTTCAGATAATCCAATGGTTCATATTTTTTTCTGTTCAATCTATTTTCTAGGTCAATTGTTTTTTGTTGATACTTTACATTTTCTTTTTTTAAAAACCTTTTGATGCTGTTTTATTATTTCTAGTCGTTTTGTGGAGTCATTGACTTCTATTTGGTCAATTCTAATTTTCAGGGAGTTTGTTGCTTGGGCAAGATTTTTACTTCTTGTGCCAAGCTGTTAATTTCCTTTGTAATGCTTCTATACTTCTCACTTCTTTTCTCTTTTTTTCTCTCAAGTGCTCTCATTTCTTTCTTTCTTTTTTTTTTTTTTTTGCAGGCAATGGGGGTTAAGTGACTTGCCCAGGGTCACACAGCTAGTAAGTGTCAAGTGTCTGAGGTCGGATTTGAACTCAGGTACTCTTGAATCCAGGGCCGGTGCTTTAACCACTGCGCCATCTAGCTGCCCCTCAAATGCTCTCATTTCATGTATAAAAATATTTTTTACACTCTTTATAAATTCTTGGAATTCTAGTTGAGTCTGTGCTCAAACTGTTTTCCTGAGGCACCGTTTGTTTATGTTTTGGGGAGTCATTCTCTTTGTGTGTGTATCATGAATGTGTTTGCCATCATAATAGCTCATTATGGTGGGGCTCTTTTTTTTTGTTTCCCCATTCTTCCAGTCTATTTCCTGACTTTAGACTTCCAATGGTAGGGCTGGGCTCTGTCAGACTTTTGGAGGGGATGACTGGGCTGGTCCAGTTGCTGCTTTCTTTGGGCATTCTGTTGTATTCTTGCAGCATCTCAGAAATAGACTGGGAACTTGCAAGCTTTCAATGTTCCCACAGCGTTCTGATCCAGGGCAAAGTCTGGTTTCTGATACTTGCTTAGAACTCTGAAAGTTCCTGACCTGGTCAGGAGCTTGGTCAGAGCAACAATGGAGTGCTGCTAGACTCAGTCCCTATCAATCATCTAGAAAATTCTGCTGCTTCAGAGTTCCCCTTTGGTCTATGATTTTTGTTCTGGTTATTCTTTTGCAGTCTGGGCCAGATCCCAAAACTGAGATCCCTCTCTGCTCCTGGGTTCTGAACCACACTACTGCTCCTTCTGGCTTTCAAATTTCTTCCTTTCTCAGTACATAGCCCAAGCCACCCTGCCCAGGAATGGCACCCTGAGCATAGGACCCCTTTTTAGTCTACCCTGGTTTTGTGATCCAGAATTGGCAGTGGGTGACAAAACTCCCAGTTGGCACAGTACATGAGTATGGATCTGGGACTTCCTATTGCCCTGCTGTACAGCATCTCTCTCTCTTTCTGCCCTGGAGTGATCTGCTGGCTGCAGATTCAGTCTGCAGTGTTAGCAGACCTCTCTGTCTCCCTATGTTAATCTAGGCTGGACAAAGGATTCACTGTGACTTTTCTGGATTCTGCATTCTCTGTTTCTGCTTAAAGGAGTTTGTGAATGGCAGTTCTGCTTCATTGTATCTGGTTATTTCACAATCTTGGCTTCTCTATGACAAATATAGATTATTCTCACAAAAATTTTGTAGAGATGAGAAAATAAATGAAATGAAGGTATAGAGTTAATTGATATATTTGATTGCCTTTTGGAGGGGATAATAATAAGGTTTTTTCCCTTTCCCCCCCAAACACTTAGTATTCTTTTCTCTTTCAAATAGTTTAAGAATTGATCTCTCCTACTTCCCTGGCTTCTTCACAGAGGTGGGAGATTCATGGTTTTAGATTATTGCATATATTGTTAGATTTTTTGATGTATTAATTGTTTTTACTTTTTCTACATCTTCCTCTTAAAAATTCTTATATGGGATGGCTCTTTAGGAGGGCTAAGGAGGAAGAGAGATATAGGGAGAAATTTAGGTGATGTGAAAACAAAATATATCAATAAAATTTTATTTTAAAGCAAAAAGTTGATCATTTGATGTCCTCATTTTGTTGCCGCTTTTATGAATACCTGTCTGATCACTTAGTGGAGAATTCTTTGGGGATAGCAACCCATGAAATAAGATATATACATAGATAACTATAATATATGACATTATACAATAAATACATTAAAGAAGTGCTAAAAAGGTGTGAAGTGAGAAGGGGGATCATTACTACTGAGGAAGACCATGAAGGTATTTCTGGATAAAGTAACATTTAACTGGGCTTTAAGAAATGGGTAGAAATTCAACAATCGATGATGAGAGAGAAGACATTCAGGGCATAGTGAAGAGTGAACAAAGGCATTCAGGGCATGTTCTGGGAATAGAGAATTACCTAGTAATTTTTGAAGTGAGAGGTTTCACATACTGAACCAGTTCTTAGAATTTCCAAAAAGACTGAGATTTTCTGAGAAAAGACCTTATTGCTGATTTTATCTTTTGCAGTAAGGGAATTGCAGTAAATGTAATTGAATCAAAGCATCGGTATAACTGTCATAAAAAACAAAACAAAACAAAACCAATACCACCTTAGGTTTTCAAAAAGGCAAACTTAACACATTTTTATTTCCCTGTTACTTACTGTTTCTTTTCTCTCTCGAATTCTAGTGTCAGGATTGAACTAAGGACTTAAGTGACAAATTCTATAGCAGAAAAAGAAATTTCTAAGCTATCCATATTTGATAGAGGATAGTTTTTATTGGTCAAGTTATCTTAACCTTCTGATTTCTTAAAATCTCAGTAAGGATAACCGTATTTAAAAAGTACTTTACCAAACCTTCCCTTACAACTGTGTGGTAGATAATTCACGAATTATCTTGCATTTTAAAGATAAGAAAAACTCAAGAATCGAAAGGGGGGGTAATTAATTTGCATGTGGTTCCACATCTAGTATATAGTAGATCTGGTCTCAGCACAAGGTTTTCTGACGCCAAGTTCAATGTTCTTTCCACTACATCAAGCTGCTTCTCCTACAGTTGTGAGCAGTGCTTTTGTCATTCTAATATTTCCCACAACTCTTCAATTAAGAACAGGAAATTACATTTTTCCAACCTAGAAAATTAGAAAGAAGATGGGGAGCAGATGAGAAAAAATAAAGCTGAAGAAGGAAGCCATCATGTATTGTTTATATTCATTGGGATCATAAATTCAAAAGCTTCTTAGTTCAAAAGATCAAATGACAGAAATGAGTTTATTCTATTTTTTCAGCCATCCACATGTCAGTGTAGAAAGAATGGGATGAAACAAGACAATTTTTTATGTCTCACTGATGCATCATAATCTATAAAAAGAGTGAGGACTGTTTAACCATAGCTACTAGATAGCATTTTGGGGAGATGTGACTTACATATATATAGAACAAAGAGGAAGGAAAGTCCATATGACCACATGTAGCTCAGATGCCCACAGCCCACATATTTATATAAATTACATAATAAAACTGAAACAATAGTTTCCATTGCAGATAATACGCACAGAAATTACAGAAATTTAGTTTCATTTCTCCGAATGCCATTAGAAGTCAAATTGGCTTTGGGAACTGACCTTGTTCTGGGTTGGAGATCACCAAGTTACATCTGTGACTGCCTAGCCTAATTAGATAGAATACAGATGAATTAGAGAGTATTAAATTAGATTTGCATATCATGAAACACACACACACACACACACACATATATATATATGTATATATATATATATACATATATATATGTGTGTGTATGTATATATTTTGACATGGACAATGTAGGAATTTGTTTTGCTTGACTATGTTTATTTGCCCTAAGTTTTATCTTTTTTCTTTTTCTTTTCCAATGGAAGGGCTGGGTAAGGTGGGAGGGAGAAAACATGAATTTTTGTTAATTGAAAAAATGAATTTTTAAAAAGTAGCAATCTATGAGGGAAAGGTTTTAATAGAGTGGTAGGGTACCCAGATGACAAGACACAAGAAGCATGTGTTAACTACTCTTTTGAGACAGCTGAGCTATGGTGGCAAAGTCCAGGGTGGCAGAGTCTGGAGAAGATAGTTAGTCTGAGGTTGGTGATTTTTTAGTTTAAAGTTATACCAACCTCTTCAGTTTTCTAGGTTCTGAAGATTTCAGTGCAGATTCTTTTCACATGCAATCTGGTCGCCAACTTGAGCTGTCTAGTTTTGTAATAGACTTGAAAGATCATTTATTTTACATTTGAGGAACATGAGCTCAGAAAAGCAACTTCCCCAAGGCCAAACAGGAAAGTCATTGCAGAGCAGAGACTAGAGCTGCAGACCTCAGTAGTCTTAGCCGGCTCTTCTTGTTTTTAATATTGTGTTGAGTCTCTTTAACAGCAACCACAAACTCACTGTTAGCTTTATTTCATGCTCTTCTCTTTCTCCTTCTGTCACTATTAAAACATTTAGGAAAATGTAAAGTACAAAATATCTCCTCCTTTCATGAAAAAAGAAATAGGTAGGGACCTTTTGAAGTAAGGGTTCCCAACTTAGGTGTACGTACCCCAAATTATAACAGAAGCTTGTCAAGGGGCCTGAGAATATTTGGTAAATACCTAAATACCTATTTTTCTATTGGACTTAATCTTTTACTTTCTTTTTTCTTTCTTCTTCTTCTTCTTTTTTTTTTTTTGTGGGGCAATGAGGGTTAAGTGACTTGCCCAGGGTCACACAACTAGTAAATCTTTTTATTTCTTATATGCATATCCATAGTAAATGCTAGAATTTATTGCCTTTCATATTGAATTGGGGTATAGAAAGTTTTTATTATGTGTCTATGGGAAAATCTAGAATTTATTTCCTTACTATCGAATAGAATGCATAGAAAGGTGTACTGAAAGCCAAAATGGACTGCAAAGGTTTGTGAAGCCCAATCTTTAAGACTTAAACCTTGAGTGCTACATAGTTGAGGTGGTTTAGATGGTAGGATTTTTTTTTTTTTACCCAAACCCTAGATTTCACTGGTATACAGAACTCAGAATGAAGCAATTCTCTTCATCAATGCTAATGGCACATGCTCTACATCTTATCCTCTTGGATAAGTGTTTGTCCTTCATTCTCAGTGGAGCAATGATATCAAGAGGGTGATATCTCGACTTGCAAGTGAATTGAATTTAAGTGAGGCAGAGCATTGCAAAGTCATCAGCCTCACTCTCTCCTCCAGAGTCACTGGAGTCCAGTGGCAAAACATAGGTCAAGATAACTGGTGATGGCCCCAGATGCAGTGGGGGACCATGGCTTTTTTTAAGCTAAGGTCTTTCCCAGGTCTCAGTTTGTCTGCGACAATACCCATCCAGTAATTAAAGGCTAGGTAAGAATTGAGGCAAAAGATGGCCTAATTTGCCTTCAAAAAAGAATCAATCTGGGAAAGGAAGATCCTCAGAGTTTCTGCCAGAACACTCAAGACTACACAACCAGGATGTGTCAGAGGAGGGAACTTAACTCAGGTCTTCCTGACTCTGAGGCTTGTTCTCCATTCTTATCTATGAAAACTTTTCTAAACAGCTACAGTGACTCTCTTGGTTATTGTCTGGTAACATTATATACCTCTCATCTTCAACTGTATTGAAATAAGAAAAACCACCATAGGACTTAGAGCCAGTTAAAGACCTTACAATTCAACAATCTAACTCCCTCATTTTGCAGGTGTGGAAGCAGAGGCCATGGAAATGTGAAGTGATGAACCCTAAATCAGACAATGGCAGAACCAGGGCTCAGCACCCAAGTTCTGTGGTTTCACTTTATTATTTTAAAAATATTATTTCATACTGCCACAGTGACATTAAAAATAAGGTAACAGACATAGGCGTTTGGAGTGAAAGCTTCTGCCTGATTCCACATTTCCAGACTTAAGAGACTGACTTGGCAGGGAGACTAATGGCAGAGGAAGAGGCTGTTTGGGCATAGAAGAAAGAAAGAAAACACTTTTGGAGTTTTGGGAAGGGCTGTTGTCATACCTGGGAATGGGAGGGCCTGGGCTCTTTTTTTCCAGTCCAACTGACTCACAGTCTGACTCTGGATAAATCATTTTGATGCCTTTATGTTTCTTCAGCTGTAAACTCTAATACTAGCCTGATCTCTTAAGACCTGTTGTGAAGGTTAATGAGGCAATCCTCATAAAGGCTTTTAGTTCTTTAGAAGAAAGGTCCTAGTATACTCAGGGGAAAAAATGGAATGATTCTTTAGACTGTTTTCTGATCCAAGGTACTAAGGAGGAAAGTATCAACTTGAAATTGGTAGCTTGATAATAAAATGTCTTTAAAACTATATCTGTTTACTCAATAGGGTTAGGGATTTGGACTGGACCTGCAATTCCATGGGTGTAGTGAACTCCTGGGTGAAGAGACTACATCTTCTAATTTGGGTCAACACCTTCTCTGTGACTTTCAGTATTAGAGAATTTTGGGTAAAGTACATGGATTATAAATAATGGTTTCACTTCTAAGCACTGCTTAGAAGAAATTTTGCTATCTGGATTTGGTCACATTCCTCCAATAAAAAATATTATATAATTTAAAAATGTTTAGCTCCTATCTAGCTGAGAAATAAATGTAATTGCATAGAACATAAACGAGATTTAAGAATACTTTAATGAAAATGTATTGCTCTAACTCAATTAGCTAAGTATTTTTTGGTTCTTGTTTTATTTAACATGGTTCCAAGTCAAAAAACAACCCCAAAACAACAAACTAGCTACTCTGCAGCCAAGTTGATGCCCTAAAAGAGTTAATATCAGTTCTTCTTCCAGTTCCTGATTTAAAATTGTCATTAGGTCTTATTGTAGAGTCTGCTTTGTAGGCATCCCTAACATAATCTACTTTATACTCCTGATTTTCTTGCCCCTCCAGGGATTCTCTGCACCTTTCTTTTGAAAATGCAAGACATATATAGAGAGGAATGGGCTCCAAGGGCACCCCATAGGCAGGTAGATAGCATAGTGGATATAGTGCTACTTCTAGAGGCAGAAAGACTCATATTCCTGAGTTCAAATCTGGCTTCAAACACCAGCTGTGTGAGCCTGGAGTGAGTCACTTAACCCCAGTTTGTCTCAGTTTCTTCATCTGTAAAATGAGCTGGGGAATGAAATGGCAAACCATTCCAGAAGCTTTGCCAAGAAAACCCCAAAAGGGGTCAGGAAGAGTTGGATACAACTGAAAAATTACTGAACAAAAACATAAATATACTTCATCAGTCCTAGAAGACAGAGAAATGAAGAATGAGGAAAAGAGCTAGGGAAAGCTGACCAGCAAGTGCCTTCTCTGGTAAGCTAGCTTTTCCAAAGAGGTGAATTCCTGAAAGGGATTACTGTACACTTGGAATTTAAGTACAGTGATTTCCTGATAGACACACTCTAGAAAAAAAGGGGGGACATTATTCTGTAGTTAGGCATCAGAGACACATCAGCAGAATTTCTCTGAGAAAAGAACATTCTCTCTCTCTCTTAAATTGAGAATGACATATCTTTTAAAGGCCATAATGGAGAACATGTTTTGCATTAAACATTTTTCAATTTTTGAGAAGTATTCTAAAGATTCTGTAACAAAGAATGCCCTATTAAGACATCTGTCTGGCTGAAAATAGATCCTACTTTGTACCTAAGGTGTGTCTTTGTTAATAATCTTCCCACTCTGACCCCAAGTTGTCTGACAGTCTACTTGTAAGTAAAAGCTTCCCACTACTATGGCAAGTTTTTTGTGTCCCTACCCTACAACTCACTCCAGACTAATTGGGGTCAGAGGTAATACCTCTGTTTCCAATACCTCACCACTGTTTCCAAAACCAGTGTCAAAACAACCTTTTTCTCTGTCCTTTGTCCCCTCCTCCAAATGCTAACTAGTGTTTTCCAAATTGGCTTGCAGGTCTTTTAGGTCTGGCTAAGGTTTTGTTTTGTTTTAAATTGTTCTTATCTTCTTGTTTAACTTTCCATATTCTGGGTTTCTCTCATTTTTTCCTGCTTTAGACAGAATCTAAGGCAACATGGCTTTAGATACAGTGCAGTATATAAGTAAACTCAGAGATTACAGTAAGAGTGGTACGATCAACTTCTGAGGAACAAATCCTCTTTCCCTTAAAAAGTTTATCTTCAGACTGGGGCAGCTAGGTAGGATAGTGGATAGAGCACCGTCCCTGAAGTTGTGGGAAGACTTGAGTTCAAATGTCACCTACTGGTCGGTCAAGTCACTTAACCCCAATTGCCTTAAATATCCAGGACCATCTCAAGTCGTCCTGATATCTGTTTGTCAGTCTGTCTACCTACCTACTTATCTCTCTATCTTGCCACTGAACTCAGATGGCTCTGAAGGAGAGAGTGAGGTGGGTGATCTTGCACAGTCCTCCCTCACTTAAATCTAATTCACTGCAAGTCATGACATCATCCTGACGTCATGGTCCTCTTCAAGAATGAAGGACAAACAACAACAACGTTATATTCAGGCTACTCCTCATCTCCTGGATCTTCAGGAAGGTGGAGAGCGTGTATGGGCATTATGAGGAAAAGAGTCACCCTAGAATAGGACTAAAGCTGAGACTGAAGACTATGGACCTAGTAACTGAGCCAATAATTGAGGGCACTCGCTTACTTTCTTTGAGCCTCTGTTTTCAATGTAAGCATTTTAATCTCTACCCTAGCTTCACTATGTAAATACATGTAATGCAGTCCTGAGCGCCTCATGAGCAAGCCCTTTGGAACAGCAGTAATCAAACTCCCTCACTTTACCGATCTGCAAATTGGGCCACGTGGTCGAACCTTGTCTTTATTTAATCTCAACCTCTTAAAATCTCAATCTCTCTCTCTCTCTCCCTCCTCCCCCCCTTTCCTCCTTCTTTTCTCTCCTTCCTTCCCCCTGCGCCTGCCACCCCATTTCCTCCACTGGAATGTGAGCTCCTTGAGGGCAGGAACCGAGTTTTATTCTTTCTTCGTAACCTCAGGAGTTTAGCACAGTGCCTGGCACATAGTAAAGGTTTAATAAGTGCTTTCTGGCTGTCTGCTCGAAAATAGACTGGGAAATAGGTTGCGACTACATACATTACATTGAGATATACTTGGCGACAGAGGATAAGTAGTTCGGAGGTTCCTACCTCATACAGGATGCAGCCCCCGGAGGGGACAGCGCGAGTGAAACGCCTTGGGCAAGTCTGGGAGATGCTGCCCCACCTCCCTCCACCTTTCCTCTAAGCATCCAAGACTGGGAAATTTGGAGCAGAGTGAGTGGGTCCCCTCCCCCGGGAGAACACTCTTTAAGAGGCTTAGGAGAATTGAACAAAACAACTCCCACCCAGAACCTTCCTACTCCATTCGCCCCCCAAGACTAGAGCCTAAGCAGGGTTGGGCATGCTCAGTCAGCCTGGGCAGGTTTGGCCCTGGATCACAATGGGAGGGGAGGGAAGCGAGGGCGGGGCGAGCGGGGACGGGGCGGGGGGGGGGTGTTGGAGGGGGAGGGGGCGAAGTTGGGTGGGCAGGAGCGAGGGAGGGAGGGAGGGAAGGGGGGGGAAGCGAGGAGGCCGGGAAGAAGAGGACGCATGCGCACGCCCCGCATCTGCTCGCTCCTCCACCTAGTGCGGCAGCAGGAAAACCGCAGCGGCGTCGGCGGCGACGGCGGAGGAAGGAGAGCCCCATCCCGGGGAGGGGAAGGAGAAGGAGAGAAAAGGGACAGAAAACCCAGAAAGCGAAGGCGAAGAGGACAAGGGCCTGAGTGATCGGGGCGGGCCCGCCAGGGCGCTTGGCACTCCCCGCCCCAGTCTGCGACAGCCGCTGGGGAGAAGGACGAGCACGAGCCCGGGGAGTCGCCGGGGCCGCGGCCGGGGCCGCCGGGGAGGCGCGGAGGAGGACGGGGGCGGCCGCCTGCCCCGCGAGCCGCCGGGCCCGGGCCCGGGGCTCCGGCATTTCGGCCGCCTATCCTCCCAGCCTTCCCCGGGAGCCTCTCCGGGGTTGGGCCGGGCCGAGCCTCGCCGGGTGGGCGACCACCCCCGGCCCCCCCTGCACATCCATCCTCCCTCCGTCCTGCTCCTGCTCCTGCTCCTCCCCCTCCTCTTCCTCCCCGCTCCGATCGCCCCCGTGCCCGTCGGGTCTCCCCGCCCCCTCAGGGAGCGCGCGAGCGCGCGCGCGAACCCGGGGCCACCCGGGGCCCGGCCCGGCTCGGAGGGCAACGACGGCTTCTTTTCCACGATGTGATTTTTAAGATCTCCCTTCACCCCCGCCCCCGCCCCCTTCGGGGGCATTCGATTCCGGGCCCTCCCCGCCCTGCCCAGCTACGTCCGAGGGGCGGCCGAGGGCAGACAAAGAGGGAGGCGGCGGCGAGAGCACTAAGCCAGACCCCCCCTCCCATCTCCAGTGACCCCCGCACGGACCCACGCGTGGACCTCCGAGGGCGGCCTGTGGAAGAGCCCGCCGCGCTCCATTCCTATGCAGGGGAGGCGGCGGCGGCGGCGGCGCTGGAGGAGGCTGGCCCTCTGCTCGGACAGCTGAGATTCTCGGGCCTCCGTCCTGACCGGCCGCTGCCCCGGCGTGGATACTCTCGGACAGTTTGATTAAGCTCCCGGGCGTGCGGGCTCCCTCCCTCCTTTCCCTCTTCTTCCTCTCTCTCCATCTCCTCTCTCTCCATCTCCACCCCCTCCCCCGACCCCCGGGGCGGGGAGTCGACGATCATGTGAAGGTGAGAAGCAGGACAGCCCAAGGAGCCGTCGGGAAAGATGGGGGATGCTGCTGCAGACCTGAGGGAGATGAAGAAGACTTTCATTGTTCCAGCCATCAAGCCCTTTGACCATTATGATTTCTCCAGGGCCAAGATCGCCTGCAATTTGGCCTGGTTGGTGGCTAAAGCCTTCGGGACAGGTAGGTGGTACCTGGTGGCTGGATGGCTGCCTCCCTTTAGTCTGGTCCTTTCTCCCTGATTTTTGTGTCTGACTCCTCCTGCCACCCCTGCCTGGTTGCTTTTCATAACAGGCTGAGTAATCAATATGACTGGAGACTGCAGGAGTAGATGGTGATAAGGGAAATGAAATGAAAACTGCAGTCAGTCAGTCAGCTATGTGCCAAGCACTGGACTAAGCGCCGACGATACAAAGAAAGGCAAAAAAAGACGCCCCGGCTCTCTGTGGTCCTGTGGTACTTTTTTTTTTTTCATATTAAAGCAAACCTCTAATAGATCGACATTTTTTCTTCCTTGGGCAGGGGTGTGTGTGTGTGTGTGTGTGTGTGTGTGTGTGTGTGTGTGTGCGCGCGCGCGCGCGCATTGAGTAGTATTTTCCCCCTCGCTCATAATTTTGATTACACCACCAAGAATTCTAGCTTCTTCCATATAAGAGGAGGGTGGGTGGCGCACAAGTACAGTGGTGGTTTTGACATTTGTGAGGTGGCAGCCATTCAGGCAAGGTAAGATAGAAGGTTAACCCATCTAGAAAGATTTTTTTTTAATTAGTCTGTATTGTCGGGATCACCTCCCGTTCGCTTCCGTAAGGTCCGTATAGGGCAGCTTATTTTGATGATTCTGCAAAATGAGATACCTGTTATCTAAAATTTGAGACTTTAGAAAATGATCTCTTAATTCTCTCGCGGTAATGCAGACTCTTCCCCCACCCTTCAAATGTTTTTCGTTGATTTAAAAGCATTTATGAAAATGTCACTTTAGAGTTACTAAGAGGTGTTTTTGTTGGATGGTATGGAAACATAGTATAGTGAGTAGAGTGCTGAATTTGTCAACACCCTGCTTCAGGACTGGTTTCTGAAATTTATTAGTTATATGAACAGGGACAAGTTATAGATCATAGATTTAGAAATGAAAGGTCTTTGGAGGTCAATCATTTAACCACCTCATTTGACATTGAAGAGAGGCAAAGTACTTGCCGAATGTCACACAGGTAGTGTCAGAGCCAGAATTTGACAGTGTACTCTATTTCCTCAGCTGTAAATAATGCCAGCAGAACCTACCTTGTGGGACTGTTTTGAGGCTCAAATAAGATAATGTCTGTAGCACTTTTAAATGCTATATAAAGATCCGCTGTTATTAAACATAGTTCATCCCATCTTTCCAAAATATTTAAACAAGATCCTCCAATTAGAATTCTGGAGTTTGGAGTGCATGTTACAGAATGTTTAAAGAGCTCTCTCACCTTTCGTGTAAAGATGCTTCACAGTGTAAAGAGTGATGGAATTGTGTTGAATCTTGGCTTTGACAACCAACTTTGATCCTCAGCTTCCTCATCTAAAGAAGGGCTATAATCCTTGTACATCTAGTCTTTTGGGCTTGTTCTTGGAAAGCACTTAGCAAAACTTTATTGAATGGTAAGTGGTTACTAAGCTTTTTAGAGTTCATGACTGTTTTCTCAGTGAATTTTAAATCTGAGACTTAATGAAAACACTTGATATTTAAGATAGTTCTAATCTGTATGTGTTTATTTTTGAGGTTTTGGGGTGGTGGAGTTGCATAAATTGTACTGCTTAAACTTGTTATGGGCTAAGGATTTTCAATTCCTATATATTTAGTTTAGTCAAGTATATGAATGTTGTTAGGAAGAAATGCTTTATCTGTTTTTTGAAATTGTGATTCCCATTTTAATACTGCTTTTGACAGCACTAATTTTATTTTTTAAAAATATATGATAAGTAGAAAAAGGAAGTCTGTGAAGTATTCTTTTGGAGTTAGTACTTGCCCTTTAGTTTTGCTGTATAAAGTAACAAAGCTTGGTGTTTATAGTTGCGATTTTGGCCCCCCAAAATATACTCCTTCCAAGTGAAATTTATTTTTACATGTTTTCTAAGTGATGAATAATAAGCAAGTACAAACCTTAAAGTGTCAAAATTGGATATTAGAAGTAAGAGCAATAGAAGCAGTTATATTTTTATTCTGACTTATGCAATAATATATCCTTTTTTTCTTTTTGAAAAAACAAACAGCTTTTATTGGTAGCTTTTGTTATATTGATCATTCCTCTCCTCACATTGAGTCCTCCCTAGTAGCAAAGAAAAACAAAACAAGCAAAAACATCTAGAGACCTTGTGTGACAATGTATGCAATATAAAATGTATATTTGAAATTAAAATGGTATTGAATTTTAAGAAATGTATCCCAAGATGAAGGGGAAAAGTGTGTTTTGGCACTTGTTATATTTTAATTACAGTTTAATTTAAATCCATACTGAATTAGGATCAGATATGGAAGGGAACCTTAATTGTTGTCCAGGCCAGTCTCCTTATTCTACAGATGATGAGACAGGCCGAGGGTAGTTAAGCCACTTGTTCTGTCACCCCCAGGTAACTTCAGGTGTAGGACTTGATTCCAGAACCTCAAGGTTCTTTCACTCTTTCACTGATTTTGTTAAATAGAGCCATTTTCAGATGGACCACTCAACACCTTTTGGACTAGAATAAAGCATTAGTCTGAAAATATTTTTTCTCTTCTTTAAAAGACTTTTTAAAAACATTATTAAAGGCTTGAAAGTGATTTTAAGCCTTAAAAAAACTACATTGATGGTCTTGTTTCATTTGAACTGCTGGGTTTAAAAGTAGGAGTCAGCTTGGCATTTGCTTCACTGTACACTTGTGTGATGATGTGCAAAGCCTTAGTTTTATCTATGAAATGGTGATAGTAATTTTGATGCTACCCACCCCATGGGGTTGTTTTCAACAAAATGCTTTGTAAACTTAAAGTTACAGAAATATGAAGAGTTACTTTGCTGAGAACATTTCCTGAGTTTGAAGAGAAAATAAAGCATGCAGAATAGAAATTGGATAGAGAATTTTTTTTCTTTTGTTTTTTGGGAAACAGTATGGAGTAGTGGAAAGAACACTGGGTATGAGTTAGGCAACATGGGTTTAAGTCCTGGCACTGACACTTAGTAGCTGTGTGACCTTGGCCAGGCACTTCAACTTGCTCTGAGTCTGTTTCCTATCTGTGAAAAAGGAAAAATAATATTCAGACCACATGCCCCACAACATTATTGTGAAGCTTAAAAATTTACTATGTAAGTGCGAGCTGCTTCCTACAACTCTTACGTTATTTAGAACATAATTTGAAGTTGAAACTTAAAATTTTGCTTTGGATTCAAAGGACCTTTCTCTGATAAGTAGAAAATGGCCTGGCTCTGAGAGGTGTACCAATGAACCACTTGAGCTCATTGTAGCTGTATAGGTAAAAGAATAATTATTGTCAACACGGGTCAGGGAAAAACCTGGCATAAGCAGAACTTTTCCAACATAGTTTTGACCCTTGGGGAGAGAGAAGATATTAACTGTAACTAAAGAGATTTGGGTGATCATATGCAGGTACTTTGGTCTTGCTCTCCAAATAGACAAAAACTATTCATGGTAGAGGTTAGCTGCATTAATTCACTGTGGAGATTCTGTAGGCCAGCAATGGGAGCCTTCTACTCTAATAGTGGTATAGTGACAAGAACTGATTTCAGACACAGCAAGACCTGGGTGTGATTTTCAGTTTCTGACACATCTTGGCTCTGTAATCTTGGAAAAGTCATTTAGATCTCTCAGTGCCTAAGATAACTTTCTAAGACTAGACATTGTAGAGGAAGAATAAGGGAAATAACCCTCACTACCCTTCTGCGCACTAATGAAATCACAGGCATTGGCAGAAAAATTGTACATGGTTTTCACCTCCTCTTCCCTTATTCTTTTAACATTGTAAATAACTCCCTTTTCCTTCCTTTTTAAGGTAGTTCCTCATGGGCCAGGGAAGGAGTAAACATCTTGGCAGGTCCTTCCTATTAAGCTGGAAAGGTTTTGAGGAAAAGCACAAGATTGCAAAATTGGCTATATAACCTAACACTTTGATTTTGCAGATGAGGTAACTGAGGCACAGAGAGTTTTAAGTTTCACAAGAAGCATAGGCAATCTTCAGACTCCAGATCCAACCCATTTTCTATTGTAGCACTGCCTTTAAAGTTTTAGAAGGACCTTGCCCTGTATTGGTGGGTGTAACATTTATGTATTGAAATAAAGAAAGAATAAATACAAAATAAATTCAACTTAGTTAAATATGAGGTAGGTAAGGATGGGAGGGCACTATGGGAGCTACCAGTTGGGTGAATTCGGAAAAGCTTCATGTAGAAGGTATTGCTTGAGCTGCAAGGGATATTGTGATGTAGAGGTGAGGAAAGGGTGGAGGAGAACTGGTGTAAAGAAAGGCATGGGATTTGTGAGAGGAAATGCATGTGCCAAATGGTGAGAAGGCCATTTTGGACAGACTGTAGACTATGGGAAGAGAAGTTGTTGATTGTCCTTCATTCTGGATTTTTAAGTTAGGGAGGGCTTGTGCACGGTCACCAACCTCACTCCACCAGAGCCACCTGGTTCCAGTGGCAAGATATAGATCAGGATGACTAGAGATGACTCTGGATGTTTTTTGTTTTTTGGGGGTTTTTTTTGTTTTTTTTTGGTGAGGCATTTGGGGTTAGGTGACTTGCCCAGGGTCACACAGCTAGTAAGTGTTAAGTGTCTGAGGCCGGATTTGAACTCGGGTACTCCTGACTCCAGGGCTGTTGCTCTATCTACTGCGCCACCTAGCTGCCCCGACTCTGGATGTTTTTAAGGTGATCGGAGTTAAATGACTTGCCCAGGGTCACACAGCGAGTACATGTCTGAGGTGAGATTTGAACTCAGGTCCTCCCAACTTCAGGGACAATGCTCTATTCTCTGGGCCACCTAGCTGCCCCTGGGAAGAGAAGTAATGTAAAATAAATAGGCTAGAAGTACAGGTTGGGGCTAGGTTGTGTAAGGCTTTAGAAATCTAGCACAGGAGTATATATTTTATCCTAGATGGAAGAGGGAGCCACAGGTTAGTTGAGCAAAGGAATGACATAGTCTAATCCATGTTTAAGGAAAATCACTTTGGCAGCTGTGTGGAGGATGGATTAGAGTGATGAAAGGCCAGACTGGGGGCCATTGCAGTAGTTGAGGCAAGAAGCCATGAGGGTCTGAAGTAAGGTGGCATCTGTTGGAGTAGAGAGAAGGTATTGGGTGTGAAAGATGGTGTGGAGGTAGACAGCAAGATTTGGCAGCTGATTGGATATGTGGGGTGAAGGGAGAATGAAGGGTAGAGGATATAATGCCAAAGTTGTGAACCTGGGAGACTAGAAATATTGTGGTTCCTTCAGCAGAAATAGGGAAGTATGGAAGATGGGGGGGGCAGGGGGGAAGCCGGGGAGAGAGGAGTTCTGTTTTAGACATATTTAGTTTGAAACTAGTTTGAAATGTCCAATAGGCAATTTGGTTATGTGGACTAAAACTTGGGAGAGACTGTGGCTGCACATATAGATCTGAGTCATCAGCACAGAGATCATTTAAAACCAAAGGAAGTGATGAGGGTGCCGAGAGAGTGTGTACAGAGAAAAACATGGGGCCTGGAACAGAGCCTTGGGGGAGCACCTGCAGTCAGAAGGCTGGATTTGAAGATTGAACCCCCAAAAGAGACTGAGAGCTAAGGGTCAGACAGATTGCAGGAGAGAACAGGGTTATGAAAAAGTGTAGGAGAAGGGAGAAGGGTTGGTTAACAGTGTCAGATGCTGCAGAAGAGAGGTCAAGAAAGATCAGGACTGAGAAAAGACCACCAGATGTGGCACTTCGGTTGTTACTAATTGCAGAGAGCATTTTAGTTGAGTGATAAGGCTGAAGCAAGTGGGAGAAGTGAAAGCTGTTACTTTAGAGAAGTTCAGTGCCTGTTAACACTAATATTTCTTTGATAACAATCAATTTGATCATGGCATGTGGTTTGTGCTAAGAGCCCTTCTTTGAAAATAAAGGGCAGCACCTTCAGACATGAGATGTTTTAGTGGTTGGTAGCCTTTTCCAATTTTGGCAAAATATAAAACAGTTGCTTCATGACACCCCCCCCCCCCTCTCTCTCTCTCTCTTCCCATGTCCAGTCAGGTGGCAGGTCTTACTGGTTCTACCTTTGTAATATTTCTTTCACCTATCCTTTTTATTCGCACCCATTCCTTCCTCAGTAGTCACAAGGCCATCATCATCTCTTACATGGATTACTACAATGGCTTCCCAGTAGATCTCTGTGCACCTCTCCTTCAGTCTGCTCTCTGATCCATTTTTCACAGAGCTGCCAAAGTAATCACAAGATCATAGATCTAGAATAGGAAAGGGCTCCAAAAACCTTCTTGGACTTCTGCTTCAGCACTCACCTTTTACAGATGAGGAAACTGAGACTGGTGGTAGCTGTTTAAGGTCACATAGCTAGTAATTATCAGAAGTGGGATTTGAACAGCAGTCATCTTATTCCAGAGCCAGTATTCTTTGCACCAAACCAGGCTATCTCCTAAATATTCTTAGAGAACAGTTTTTGGTCATGATACTCTCCTGGTTCAGTAATCTTCAATGACTTTCTGTTCTCTTTACTATGTGGTTTTTTTTTTGGTTTTTTTTTAGTGAGGCAATTGGGGTTAAGCGACTTGCCCAGGGTCACACAGCTAGTAAGTGTTAAGTGTCTGAGGCCGGATTTGAACTCA
Source organism: Dromiciops gliroides (assembly GCF_019393635.1). Classification (NCBI taxonomy): domain Eukaryota; kingdom Metazoa; phylum Chordata; class Mammalia; order Microbiotheria; family Microbiotheriidae; genus Dromiciops; species Dromiciops gliroides. Next base: position 98,301,591 of record NC_057864.1, read on the forward strand.
GGTCCTCCTGAATCCAGGGCCGGTGCTCTATCCACTGCGCCACTTAGCTGCCCCTTTCTGTTCTCTTTAAAATAAAATAGAGATTCCTTTGTTTTTGTTACTTAAAACCCTCCATCTAGATCCACCTCATTTTTGTAAGCTGATTAAAATGCTTTGCACTACACTCTGTTACAGGTCTACTTGATATTTCCCATACATGACATACTTTTCATCTCTGTGCTTTTGGACAGGCTGTCCCTTGGAATTAAGAATCATTTTCTAGAATGGTTTCTCTTCCCACTTCCATGTTCCATAGTTTGGATCACCTAGTTCCCTTACAGGATTTTCCCCACTTGCTGATTCTCCTCCTCCTCCATTGTATTTATTTTGTATTTACTTACCAGTGACCATAGTGTTTACCCTGGTACAATGGAAAGCCTTTGGAAAGAGACTGTTACATTTTAATCTTTGTATCCTCAGTGCCTAGCATGGTGCTGGAAACATAGTTACCTAATAAGTTCTTTGAACTGAATTAAAGAACTGCATGGATAAAACCAGAAATGGAATAATCTAAAAATTTTAGAAATAAAATTTTAAAAGTAATTGATCTTTGGGGTGGCTAGGTGGCACAGTGGATAGAGCACCGGCCCTGGAGTCAGGAGTTCCTGAGTTCAAATCCAACCTCAGACACTTGACACTTACTAGCTGTGTGACCCTGGGCAAGTCACTTAATCCCCATTGCCCCACAAACAAACAAACAAAAGTAATTGATCTTTAATACTTCAAAATATTTGGCTTAATCAGTAAGAGTATTCATTTCATTAGTGTGTGAACCCCTCCAGCCTCTCAGAATTCCAAACTTAGCTAAATTAGTCCGGGGATGCTGGACCAGATTTAGAGTTTGAAGAATTTAGAGCTGGAAGGGTTTTCAGAATCCAGCTAATACCTCTAAGCCCCTTTTCCTCCTCCCCCCATTTTACAGATGAGAAGCTGGGTATTAGAAGGGTTGAGTTCCTTGCCCAAGGTCATATAAGTAGTTAAGTAGTAGAGCCAGAACTAAAACCAAGTCCTCTGAGTCCAAATCCCTTGCTTTTCCTACTCAGTTATGCTGCCAGCGCTAAAGGATTTCAGGCCACAGTAGAGACTGTTTCATCCCGATTAATCCTTGAAAATATCTCCTGAATCACTATGTAGAATATGTGAAGTAGGTTTTTCATCTGTGTTGGTTGGTCTTTAAGAACTGAGTTACCTCCATGCCATGAAGAATATTTCAATAGTACTTCAGAGGGAGGTAACTAACATGAAAATATGAGTAAAGTAATAGCACAGAAATACTATCAAGTTATGAAGATTAAATTAGTCTTTTTCTCTGGAAATAAGTTTTGTTACTTGCAGACCTAAAAACAAAAATCCTATGCCTTACTCCAATCCTTGAATCCTATATTTAGAGGTTAGGGAGAGATAAATTTGGAAATATACATGAAAAATAAGATTAATCATCAGGAAATTTGAGATTTAAATTATGTCAAAATTATGAAAAAATTAGATATTTAACTATTTGTTTATTCTTGATATTGTTTTAGTTATTTGAGAAGCTTTTTTGGTTAAATGCCATTTAAAATATTTTATTTCTCCCCCAATTACATGCAAAAACAATTTTTAATGTTCATTAAAACATTTTTTAAAGTAATAAACATTTTTATTTTTAGCTTTGGATTCCAATTTTTATCCCTCCTTCCCTCCCCTCCCCCATCCCTGAGGCTGTAAGCAATCAGATATGGGTTATATATGTATGATTATGTAAAAAATTACCATATTAGTAATTTTATACAAGAAAACTTGAATAAAAGGAAAAAAATGAAAGAAAGTGAAAAATAACATGCCTCAGTCTGTGTTCCATCAATATCAGTGCTTGCTTTGGTAGTGGATAGTATGTTTCATCAATGAGTCCTTTGGGATTGTCTTGGATCATTAATTATATTGTTGAGAATAGTTAAGTCATTCACAGTTCTTCATCAAACAACATTGCTCTCTCTGCACAATATTTTCTTGGTTCTGCTCACTTCACTATACGTTAGTTCATACAAGTCTTTCCAGGCCTTTCTGAAATTGTCCTGCATGTCATTTCATTTTTTTTTTTAAGATTTTTAGTTCCAAATTTTTCTTCCTCCCTGCCATTTCTTATAGCACAATAATATTCCATCACCATCATAAACCATAGCTCGTTTAGCCATTCCCCAATTGATGGACATTCCTTTGATTTCCAATTCTTAGCCACCACAAAAAGAGCTGTTATAAATATTTTTGGGGGCAGCTAGGTGGTGCAGTGGATAGAGCACCGGCCTTGGATTCAGGAGGACCTGAGTTCAAATCCAGCCTCAGACCCTTGACACTTACTAGCTGTGTGACCCTGGGTAACTCACTTAATCCCAATTTCCTCACCAAAAAACCCAAAAAACCAAAATAAATATTTTTGTACAAATAGGTCTTTTTCTCTTTTGGGGGATGTCTTTGGGATATAAACCTAGCAGTGGTATTGATGGATCAAAAGGTATGCACAGTTCTATAGCCCTTTGGGCATAGTTCCAAATTGCTCTCCAAATTCCAAGTTCCAAATTCTTTCCTGCCTTGCTTTCCACTCCCCTTTTCCCGAGATGGTAGGCAATCTAATATAGGTTAAACATGTGTAATCATGTACAACATATGTCCATATTAATAAATTTTTTGGAAGAAAACTCAAACAAAAAAAGAAAGTGAAAACTAGTATGCTTCAGTCTGTACTCAGACTCCATCAGTTCTTACACTGAAGGCAGGTAGCATTTTTCTTCCTGAGTCCTTTGATATTGTCCTGGATCATTGTATTGCTGAGAAGAGCTAAGTCAGTTCATCATACAGTATTGTTCTTACTGTGTACAATGTTTTCCTGGTTCTACTGACTTCATTCCACATTAGATATGTAAATTTTTCCATGTTTTTCTGAAATTATCCTGTTGGTCATTTGTTATAGAGTGCTATGTTTTCAATTATTAAAAGCATTTGATTGACTGGTAGTGTCAGGGATGCCAAAGAAGTAGGTATCTATTATCTACTATAATATTTTTTGAATGACTGTAAAGGATTGCAAGGTAGAGGTACTATGGAAAAGTTCAGAAATAGTTATAATAAGCTCCTTGTCTATCAAAAGTTAATGGTTTGGGGGCGGCTAGGTGGCACAGTGGATAAAGCACTGGCTCTGGATTCAGGAGTTCCTGAGTTCAAATCCGGCCTCAGACACTTGACACTTACTAGCTGTGTGACCCTGGGCAAGTCACTTAACCCCATTGCCCCATTAAAAAAAAAAAAGTTAATGGTTTGGGGCAGCTAGGTGGCGCAGTGGATAGAACACTGGCCCTGGATTCAGGAGGACCTGAGTTCAAATCTGGCCTCCGACACTTAACACTTACTAGCTGTGTGACCCTGGGCAAGTCACTTAACCCCAATTGCCCCACCCAAAAAAAACCAAAAAAAAAAGTTAATGGTTTACTAATTAATATATGGAAAAACTACGTTGCCAAACAGTATATATGTGTTTTACAAGTGGGGACCAAGTCTCCTCAGTCTTCTTTGATCAGCTATTAAAGAAGAAGTGTCAATAGAGCAGGGCCTTGAGGGAGACATAGAATAGATGTATGAAAAACATCAGTGGGTGATGGAGGATATGCCAGGTAGATCAAAAGCAAGGCAAGATAATACAAGATGCATTAATAGAATAGTCCAGTTTGGGCAAATCATGGGATAAGATATCCATCTATTTGTGTGAATAGGCGCATGATACATATATGAGAGTAATGGGGATTAAGGCATAAAAGATAGTTTTTGTGGTGACTTGATTTTGGAGGGCCTTTCCATGTTAAACTTAATAAGGAGTTTGGAGGTATTTCTCAAAGATTTTTACTTGCTCTCTACCATTAAGCAATGAAATTATTTTCCGTTACTTTATTATAAGATTTTATTATAATTGTATACTATAGTACCTGAAGCTTAAAAGAATAGATTGAAGCTTCCCTTCCAGATTTAAATCTTATTAGTCAGCCAGCTTTTATTAAGCACCCATTATGTGCTAAGATAATTGGTTAGGTTCAGGGAATACGACCATGAACATGAAACAGTCCCTTCTTATTCTGGAAGATAACACATACACATGAGAGTACAAAGTATGTACAGTGAGATTTACTGGAAGAGGTACTAGCACTGGGAGGATATTGGAAGGGTCTTCTGGAAGATGTGGTGCTTGAGCTGCACTTTGAAGGGAAACACCCAGTATTCTTAGGGGTGGAGGTAAGGAAAGAGTTGATTCTAGGAAAAGGGAAAGAAAGCCAGTTTAAAGACATAGAGCAAGGGGCAGCTGGGTGGGAGCACCGCCCCTGGAGTTGGGAGTACCTGAGTTCAAATCTGGCCTCACACACTTGCTAGCTGTGTGACCCTGGGCAAGTCACTTAACCCCAATTGCCTCACTAAAAAAAAAAAATAAAATAAATTTTAAAAAAGACATAGAGCAGAAGATGGAATGTTGTGTATAAGGAATAGCAAGAAAGCCAGCTTGACAAGACAGTGGAGTGGAGAGCACAGCGATGTGGACCTAGCCTTCTAGTCACCCAGCTTTGCAGCTCCTCTTGCCCACCCTGCATAACTAATCAGTTTCAACGTATTGTCATTTGTACTTTGACGACATATTGGTGTTTCCCTCTCTTTACTCATACATCCACCACTCTAGTTCAGGTCTTTGTTACTTCATGACCTTGAAATTGCTTTCCTTGCTTCAGTCTATCCTCCACATAGCTGCCACGATGCATTTCCTTAAACACAGGTCTTTCCATATATCACTCCCTCACTTAGTAAACTTCGGTGGCTTCACATAACTTGTAGCATCAGATAGAAACACCTCTGTCTGGTATTTAAATCCCTCACAACCCTTCCAGCCTTACTACAGATGACTCACCTTCATACACACTGAGTTCCAGCTGCTGTTCCTTACATTTAACATTTAATTTCCTCCAGTCTCCGCCTTTGCAATGGCCGGTCAGATGTGCTCTCTCCTTACCTCTGCCTCCTAGAATCCATAGAGCTTCATAATTTTTGTTTGTCCTTCTTCATGAAGAGGACCATGACATCAGAAGGGGATGTTATGACTTGCAGTAAATTGGATTTCATTGAGGGAGGGCTGTGCAGGGTCACCAGCCTCACTCTGTCCTTCAGAGCCATCTGGGTCCAGCAGCAAGATACAGATCAAGACAACTGGAGATGACCCCAAACGTTTTGAGGCAATTGGGGTTAAGTGACTTGCCCAGGGTCTCATAGCTAGTGTCAAGTGTCTGAGGTTGGATTTGAACTCAGGTCCTCTTGACTTCAGGGCCAGTGCTCTATCTACTATACCACCTGGCAGCCCCAGAGAGCTTCATCAGGACTCAGCTCAAGTGTCATTTTCTACTTAAAGCTAGATCCCCCAGACTTTTTAGTGTTTTCCTTCCCAAATTATCTATTTTGAATATACATACATATATATATTCTTAGATATATGCATATGCATAGCTAGATTGTATGCCTCTTGAGGTCAGGGACTGTGTTTCACTTATGTCCTTACAAGGACACTTATGTCATTACAAGTCTCGGTGCATGACACAGCATTTGGTACGTATCTCTTACCTGTCAAATATTATAAATATTTATTCAGTATCGATTGAAGCAAATTAGAGCTTGGTTGTAAACAGCTTTAATGCTAAACAGCGTACTTTTGTGTTATTTGATACTAGAGGTAATAGGAAGCTATTGGAGTTTGAGAAAGGGGTAACATAGTGAGACCCATTGCTTTGGAAAATCATTTTGGTATTATGTATAGAGGAGGTATTGGAGATGGGAGAGTTAAGACAAGGAAACCTGTTAGGCTACTGAGATATGGTGTAGGTGACTGAACTAGGGTTGAATTGAGAGGAGGATGGATGTGAAAGATGTTGTGGAGGTAGAACCAACAAGACTTGTCAACTGATCAGGATGTGTGGGATAAAGGTAATTGTGGAGTTATGGATAATTCTGAGGTTGTGAACCTTTGTGACTGGGAGGCTGGTGATGCCCTTAATTGAAATAGGGAAGTTTGGAGGAGGGATGGGTTTGGGTGGAAAGGTTATAAGTTTTTGTTTGAGCATATTAAGTTCGAGGTGCCTTTTAGGACATTGTTTCAAATGTCCAACAGGAAAGTGATGTTGGGAGCCTAGATCTCAGGCTGTATATCTGGAAGTTATCTTTGTAGAGATAATTTAATTCATAAGAGCTGAAGTCATCAAGGGGGTATAAAGAGAAAACAAAGGGAACCTAGTTAGCGACTTGGGATTCATTCACAGATAATAGGATAATGGATGAAGAGCCAGTGAAAAATATTGTGCAAGAGCCAGACAAATGGGAGGAGAACCAAGAGAGAAGGGACCTGAAAATCCAGAGATTAGAGAGTACTTGCAGAGGGGGGAGGGGTCAACAGTGTCAAATGCTATAAATGACATTTGTGAAGTGATGGCAAAGAAAACTTAAATCTGAAAAAGCTTAACCTTCTGATCCTTATACATTTTAGGAGCACAGTTTTTTCTTCAGTTAGGATATTTGTATTTGGAAAATTTCTAAAAGAATTAAAATTTAATACTTATTTTTGGGGGAGGAGTCTGTTCTTATTTTCTTAGATATTATGTATAGTATCCTTTATATTTTGTTCAGGATTCTGTAACTCTATTGGTAAATAGGATGTTGATGTTTAGCAGACAAAACAAGTAATTATTTTTAATTAATATATTCTAGTTACAGTGGCATAGAATCATTAGTAGTGATTAAACTTGACGCTTAATCATGACTAGTAATTGTTTATACTTATTTAGTATCTTTTTATCTTTGTGTGTTTTTAAAACATACACTTGTGATATAATTTTAAATTATATGGCTATTAGTACTATTTCTTCTATTTCTTTTCCACCCATTTATTTTCCTTCCTCCCTGGGAAAAGTCCCTTAAGCCATCAGTTCTTCAGATTGTCTTTATTGAAATATCTATCCATGCCAACTTTAGCATTTTAAGGTGGTGAGAAGAAAACTCTTTAAGTCAGTAAACAAGCACTTATTTAGTGTGTAATATGTGCCAGGTAGTGTGCTAAGCCCTGGGGATACAAGGAAGACAAAACAACAGTCACTGTTGTCAGAGAGCTCATGGTATAACTGCGGCGACAATGTGAACATAACTGTGTGCAAACGAGTTATCTTCAGGATAGACTGGAGATCATCCATAGGGGGAAGGCACTAGTATCAAGGGGGAAAGGCTTCTTAGGGAAGCCGGGAGCAGAGAGCTCCAGGCATGGGGGGCGGCCAGGGATTGTGGTCAGGCGATGGAATGTTCGGGGATCCGCGGGTGTACGCGGGGGTGCACAAGGTGAAAGAAGATTGGAAACAGGGGCTCGAAATGCCAATGGGGATTTTATGTTTCATCCTGGAGGTGATAGGGAGCCACTGGAGTTTTTTGAACAGAGGAGTTGATCTGGTTAAACCTGCATTGTGTGAAGATCAATTTGATAGCTGAATGGAGGGTGGAATGGAGTGTGGAGAGACTCAAAGCAGGGAGGCCAAGCAGCAGGCTGTGGCACTCACCCAGCTATGAGGTGATGAAGGCTTGCACCAGGTTGGTGTCAGTGTCAGAAAAGAAGGCAGGGCACATGCAAGAGATGTTATGAAGGTAAAACCAAGTACTTGGCAACAGATAGATTTGATGGGGGCACAGAGAATGAGGTGTCAAGGATGAAGTCTTTGGGGCTGGGAGAATGGTGGTGCCCTCAGCAGTAATAGGAAATGTCAGATGGGGAGGCTTGTGGGAGAAAGAAAATGAGTTCGCTTTTGGACATGTTGAGTTTAAGAAGTCTATGGAACACTCAGTTCCAGATATTCAGTAGGTAGTTAGAGATGGAAGTCTAGTAATTAGGACCAGATAAGTAGATCTGAGAATCATCAGCATAGAGATGATAATTGAATCCAGAACAAGTGAAATCACTGAGAGAAATAATATGGAGGGAGAAGAAAAGAAGCCCCAGGTTGGAGTCCTGGAGGACACCCACCATTGGCTGTTGTGAGCTGGAAAAATATCCAGCAAAGGAGACTAAGAAGGAATGGTCAAGTAGTAAGAGAACCAGGTAATTAATAATAACAACTCATGTTTCTAGTCATTCATGTTAAAAAAATATATTTTCTTCCAAAAAGATCTGTAGGAATCTAATATCTAATATTATCTCTGTTTTACAGTTAAGGAAACAGTCTGAAAGAGGTGAAAGGACTGGCCCATGATCACATAGATCAAAAGTATCAGAGCCAGGATTTGAATTTAGGTTTTTCCTGACTCCAAGTCCAGCACTCATTCTGATATAACATACTGCCTTGCTCTCTTATAAATACAAACAACAAAACTATATGTAATTTATATTTAGTTTCTATAAACACTGAAATGATTTTTACCTTTGTGTTTATATATCTGGATTTTTCTAAGATATTTATTATTCCTATTTTGCAGTCAGTTTTTAAATATCTATATCTATATTTTATCACTATAGCTAGAATAGAGGAAAATAAAGAGGATAATGTGAAAGGAATCCCAAATTCCTATAAATTCTTCAATTCTTTGTAGTTTGAATTTTGGCTTTTTGACCTGATGCAGGTTACTTGACCTCCAGGCTGCAATCTCCTTGTACAGATTTTTGCCTTTCAATCTTCATTCATATATGGTCCTGTGCTTACTTAATACTTTAAGAGGATCCTGTCCTTCCCCCCTCCCCTGCTTCACATGAGAATATTGAAACAGCTGAGGAAACTGTTTTTTTGTGGGGGAAAACTTGGTGGATGCAGACTTCAAGGTCCATGCGTGAGCCTTGAAAAGCAACCTTTAGTTACTGTGCCTTGGTTTTTTTTTTTTTAATCATCTATAAAAATGACTGAGGTGCTCTTTTTTTTTCCATTAGAAAGTACTCCTTTTTACATTGCTGTCATTCCCTAATTATAATCAACCGTTTCTTCCTTGTACCAAAGTACAGTTAAACAAAATATACTAATGAATTAAATGACTTTATCTGTAGTCTTCTATCTCTCTGTTGAGAAGATGGGAGATATGTTTGATTCTTAGGCCTCTGCAGTCAAGATTAGTTTATGTTGATCTGTTTTATTTTCCTTTCTGTTACTGTGATTATTGCTCTATGTTTTATTGTCTAGTTCATTAGTTTACAAGTCTTCCTAAGGTTCTCTGATCTTTGTTGTTTTTTATAGTACAGTATTCCATTAGATCCATACCCTATACTTTTGTTCAGCCATTCCCCAGTTTATGTTCACGCACTTTGCGTCTAGTCTTTTGCCACTGTGATAGCTCTGCCATAAATATTTTGGTAATACATGAGACCTTTCCTTCTGTCTTTGATATTTGGTAGTTGTGCTCACTAGTGGTATCACTGGGTCAGAATATAGAAATAGTCTAGTTTTAAGTTGTTTACCAAGACAGTTGGACCAATTCATAGCTCTATCATGGTGTATTAGTGTGTCTGTCTTCTCATAACCCCTCATTGTCCTTTGATTATTTTTGCCAGTTTACTGAGAATTAAGTGAAACATAAGAGTTCTTTAATTTGTTTTTCTCTCAGTGATTTAGATCATCTTTTCATGTAGTTGTTGATAGCTTGCATTTATTTTTGAAAAAATAAGTTTTGTTGATGTGTTTTGTTTCTACATTATCAATCATTTCAGTAAATATGTGCCTCACACCTCTGTGTTCTCCTCAGTTGAACTTTCTCTTGTAACAAAGAAAAATACAATTGGATCAAAATATTTACTACAGTGATCTTGTCAGACAGTGTACACAACACTGCTCTACAAGTCCCTTATCTCTTTCTGCTGAAATGAGGGAATAAATCAAGAAGCATTTATTAAGCATGTTATGTATCAGGTATGGAGCTAGTTGATAGGCATACAAAGACACAGAAGATGACAAGTTATTGATTTTAAGAAGTTGACCTACTGGAAAGTATTTTTTATTACCTGTTCTGGATATTATTGGTTTTTCAATTATTCAGCATTTAATTTCTTTTAAAGACCATTTCATTAAATTATAATAGTGCATGTTATGCTGGTTGTGAATATTTTGTTGTGAAGTAATACATACAAGTCTTCCTGTGTTTATTTAAATTCCTTCTATTTATTATTTCTTACTGCATGACATTCCATTATATTTGTGTCACAGTTTGTTTGGCTATTCCACAATTGATGAACAAATATTTTGTTTACAATTCTTTGCTGTCACTAGGTGCTGCTATGACAAATTTTGGTATATATTGTACTTTTTCTGTCTTTGGACTGTGTTTTTTAAATTATTGGGGGGACTAGGCTGGGTTTTCTAAAATATTACTAAGTTATATATAAATGGCTATTGTACCAGTTTTGGTAGTAAACATTTATTATTAATTAATATCACGTTATTAAAGTATTGACCATATGTCTCCTTAACTTCCCCAATGGTCACATGCTTACAGGCCTAAACAATTACATACCCAGCACATTGAGCCAAGAGGAGAGGGTGGGAAAGAGTCCCAGGAAGAAAAGAACAAGCCCCGTGCAGTGCAATCTTTTTCCTCTTTTAGACAGAGGTGGTTCCTTACACACTGATCAAAGCTAATTGGCTAGCATCATTCATTCCATTGGTTGATGTGACTTGAAGGTGGTCCATATTAAAATGAGTTTTAGGGGCAGCTAGGTGGCACAGTGAATAAAGCACTGGCCCTGGATTCAGGAGGACCTGAGTTCAAATCCAGCCTCAGACACTTGACACTTGCTAGATGTGAGACCCTGGGCAAGTCACTTAACCCTCATTGCCCCCCCCCCAAAAAGAGTTTTACTTATGACCTAATGATGTAATGACTTAATGGGGAAGGTGTGCAAAAAAGACCATCTCTAAAGGGCAAGGTGGGTGAAGTCCAGGTGTGGCTCAATCTTATCCAGTCAATCTTCATTTCTATGGATCTTCCCTTGGGCTCCTGGGCTGGTCTCAAAAGAGATTAGCTAAAGTTTCTAAGAACCACACTTTGGGGAAGGTGGGGAAGCCCAATATAACGCAGGGACTAAAACTGGGTCTCTGAGTCTTCCCAAGAAATCCATTATTATTAATTATTTTCTCACAGGACTCCTTGGGGTATAGTTCAAGTAGTGACAGCTAGGTGACATTGGATAGAGCACTGAAACCTGGAGTCAGGAAAACCTGAGTTCAAATACAGCCTCAGATACTTACTAGCTGTGTGACCCTGAGCAAGTCAGTAAACCATTGACTAACTCCATTTCTTAAGTTGTAAAATGGGGATGATAATACTATAGCACCTACCTTCCAGGTTGTTGTGAAAATAAAATGAAATAATATTTGTAAAGCACTTAGCACAGTGCTTGGCACATAGCAAGTGCTTAATAAATGCTTGTTCCTATGAACAGCTTAATCACTTTTCTTTCTTAGTATCATATAGCCATCCTGAATAGTTGGACTGAGTCACATCTCAACCAGTGCTTTATTACTGTGCCTTTTCTCCCACAGCCCTGTCAACATTGATTTCACTTTTGTCCTCCATTTTTCACTCCATAGTTAGCCAATTCACTCCCCCAATCACTAACTACTTAATCTCTTGCCAACTTTATATATGCCTGGATTATTTGCACCATTCACTTTAATCCCTACTCAGAATGCTGTTGACCAAAGCTGAGGGAAATCTCACAATTATCCTGACTTGCTATATTATAATTCATGTTGTCCAACTTCATCAGGATTTTCCCTTCAGTATCATAGTGCTTTTATTCGTTAAAAGATCCCTCCTGGATGTGGAAAAATAAGTACACTAATGCATTGTTAGTGAAGTTTTGAAGAGGCCCAACCATTCTAGAATACAATTTGGAACCAATTTAGCCAAAGTGTTAAAAAACAAAAACAAAAACCACACCGCTCTGCGTACCCTTTCACCCAGCAATACCCTTACTGGGTCTGTATCCCAGAGAGATCAAAGGAGGAGGAAAAGGACCTAAAGATTTATAGCAGCTCTCTTTGTAGTGGCAAAGAATTAGAAACTGAAAGGATGCCCATCAATTGGAGAATGGCTGAACGAGCTGTGGTATATGATTGTGATGGAATATTATTGGTTATAAGAAATAACAAGGGGGAATGTTTCCAAAAAACCTGGGTATACACATGAACTGATGAAAAGTACAGGGAGCAGAACTAGGACACTGGACATAGTAAAAGCATATTGAATGATGATCAACTATGAAAGGTTTAGCTACTCTAACTAATACAATAATCCAAGACAATTCCAAAGGACCCATGATAAAAAAAATAGTATCCACCTCCAGAGAGAGAGAACTGATGAACTCCAAGTGCAGATTGAAGCATACTTTTTCCTCTTTTTCTTGATCCCCTTGATGTAGGAGGCAAAAAAAAAAAAAAGGTTAATAGAAAAACCTAAGACCTAAGCTCTAATTCAGATATTAGCTCTAATAGGGATTTCAGACCCCAGTTAATGGATAACTTACAAGTTAGGATGCTAGGTTCTCATACCCACAGTAATTAGTACCCATAACAGGGACATAAAGGGGCAGGTCATATAACAAAGATAAAATTGACAGACTATAGAAATTCAGACTAGAAATAAATGATAAATGAAGATGTTTTGAAACTAAGCATGGGAACCAGAAAGAGACATGTGCAGAAAAGGCCAAATTTGTCCCTAGATTCACCTTATGACATGTAAACCCCCAAAACACACCTCTATTGAAAAAGGTATCTGCCTTGGGGGTTGGCTTAGGACCCCAGGAACCCCAAATTAGGATAAGCCCTCCTCTGTATCTCCCAAAGGTGGAGAATATTATAATGAGAAGGACAGGCCCTCCCCTGTTCCTCCCTAAAGTGGAGATTATGATAATGAGACTGATAATCAATTTATCCATACTATAAATATAACTGTCTTTTCTTTCACTATTTGAGAGATACCTTTCCAGTATTCTGGTTCTCTCCCTGTAGTCACTCACAGTATTGCAATAAAACCTGGGAAAATGAGTCACTGAGTCTTGTAATTCTTTTGGAAGACTCACGATCAATTTGACTCTAAATTCTATCCCACATCACCCTCACTAATATTGTGTAACAATTGGAATGACGCCACCTGCTGGAGACTTACTATAGAAGAGTTTGGCCCATGAAGCAAAGGTCTTTGAGGGCAAGACCAGGAGTCTTTTCTTTGGCGTCAGGAAGTGATGCGGGCTAGTGGGAGGAGGAAGGAAGAGACTGGCGCTCGGTCTCACTCTCTTTCCTCTGGACTCTGGTGGAGAGCGGAGCTAGAAATGTGCTCTCCCTTTAATAGATAGGAATCTAGGCCTTTCTCTCTCTCTTTACCAAATTCTTATTCTCCTTAATAAATGCTTAAAAGTATAACTCTTGCTAAAGCTTATAATTTATTGGCGACCACTCATTAGATATTTTAGACAGTTTAGCTAGAATTTTAGCCCTTAACAATTGAATTATGTTTTGCATGATTTATACCATATTTCTTGCTTTCTCAGTGGGTGGTAGAAGGGCTAGAGGAAGGAAGAGAATTTAGAGTTCGGAATTTAAAAAAATGAATGCTAAAAATAAAAATAAATTTCCTCCTCCCCCTCCCCAGAGAAGTTTCTGAATCTTTTTCCTTTCCTCAGACCTCCCATACTTTCCCTTCCTCACTTTCAGCAAAATGAACCTTGCTGCTCTTACTTCACTCAGAAAATAGAGGCCATTTGACATGATTGTTCAAAACCCCTGACGTCATTCTTCACTCTTTCCAGTCTTTGAAAGTATGTCCCATTTTCTTTCCAAGGACAATCCTATGCTCTTTTGTCATCTTCAGCAGATTACAAAATCAGTTATACTCTAATTTTCAGTCTTTCCCTATCATTTCCTTGCCTACTCTTTTCAAACATGTTCCCCTGTTTACCCCCCATCTCCAAACACTCTTAAACCCGCCCGCCCCCCCCCCCCCAAGCTGTTATCCTGTGCCCACCCTTTCTTGGCCAAACTTCTTAAAAAACATTTTTACACGCTTTTCCTCCACTTCTCTGCTTATTCACTCCTCAACCCTTTGCAGTCTGAAACTATTCTAGCCAAAGTTACCATGTTCTCTTAATTGCTAGTTTTCCCAACTGTTTTGGTGAAATTTTAAGTCCTTCCTCCTAGTAGTTTTAGTATCTGAACTTGTTGAACACTATGGCTACTAGGTTCATTTACTTCATTGTGTTGTATATAATCTTTTTCAGTGATTGACCTCCATTTTTGTTGTTGTTGTTGTTGTTGTTGTTGTTGTTGTTTTGGTGAGGCAATTGGGGTTAAGTGACTTGCCCAGGGTCACACAGCTAGTAAGTGTCAAGTGTCTGAGGTCAGATCTGAACTTGGGTCCTCCTGGACTCCAGGGCTGGTGCCCTATCCACTGTGCCCCTAGCTGCCCCTGACCTCCATGTTTTTTTAACTAGCTTCAAATGGTTTTGATGATTATTGCCTTGAAAGGTAGAGGTATAATTTGAGACCTTTCCTTCCCACTTAAAACATTTTTTTTTTCAAGACAGTGTTCCCCCAGATGAATTTTCATTATTATTTTTCCTAGTTCTTTAGGTAATCCTTTGGTAGAGCACTGAATGATTTTTTTAAAAATTAAGTTGGTATTGTATTTTATATTATATTGGACTGTTTTAATATTAGCAATGAATATTTCTTCACTTATTTCCATATATTTTGTTTTCAAATATAGTTGCATCTATAGTTACTGTGTGTTTCTTGTTAATTTGACTCATGTTTTATACTTTCTGTAGTTATGTGAAAGGAATTTCCTTTTTGTTTTTTTTCTGCTGAATTTTGTTGGTAAAATACAGAATAACTGATGATTTGTGTGTTAGCTTTATTTTATATCCAGATACTTTGCTGGAGTTATTGTTTCAATTTTTCAGTTGACTCTGGAGTTCTCTATGTAGATCATCATATCATCTACAAAAAGGGATAATTTTGTTTCTTCTTTGCTTATATTTATTCTCTTGATTTCTTTTTTCTTATTTCTGTAACTAGCATTTCTAACATGATGCTAAATAATAATGATAGTGAGGGGCAGCTAGGTGGCACAGTGGATAAAGTACCGGCCCTGGATTCAGGAGGACCTGAGTTCAAATTTGACACTCACTGGCTCTGTGACCTCAGGCAAGTCACTTAACCCCCATTGTCCTGCAATAATAATAATAATAATAATAATAATAATAATAATAATAATAATAGACATTCTTCCAAAACCCATATCTTATTAGAAAGACATTTAGTGCTTTTCTGTTACATTTAATTCTGGCTTTTAGTTTTTGATAGGTATTGTTGACCATATTAAGGAAAGATCCATTTATTCCGGTGCTTTTTAGTGTTGTTGTTTTTTGGGGTTTTTTTTTTTGGTTCTTTTAGTGAGGCAATTGGGGTTAAGTGACTTGCCCAGGGTCACACAGCTAGTAAGTGTCAAGTGTCCGAGGCTGGATTTGAACTCAGGTACTCCTGACTCCAGGGCCGGTTCTCTGTCCACTGTGTGACCTAGCTGCCCCCCCCCCTTTTTTTTTAGGCAATGGGAGTTAAGTGACTTGCCCAAGGTCACATAGCTAGTAAGTGTCAAGTGTCTGAGGCCAGATTTGAACTCAGGTACTCCTGACTCCAGGGCCGGTGCTTTAACCACTGCGCCATCTAGCTGCCCCTAGTGTTGTTGTTTTTTAACAGCTATATTTTGTCAAAAGCTTTTCCCACATTTATTGATATAATTGTTTTTTTCTATGAATATGGTGTATTTATGTTTATAGTTTTCCTTATATTAAACTGACTTTGCATTCTTGTTCTTAGATCCTACTTGATCATAATGTATAATCTTTTTGATTTATTATTGTAACCTCTTTGCTAATATTTTATTCAAAATCTTCATAAGGATATTGATTAGAGTTATTGGTCTCTAGAAATTCAGTGGATAGAACACTGGGCCGGGTGGTCTCATACACTTAATAGCTGTGTGATTCTGGACAGGTAGCAGTTTGTTTTTGCTTCTCTTTACCCTCTTTTGGATAAGGTACTCATTGTAATTTCTCTATTCCCTCATCATTATTCAGTCTGGTGCTCTTTTGTTTATTTTATTTTTTTTAATTTGGTACAAAAGTGGCAACTGAGTTGTTCTGCTGCCATTCCCTCTGTCATCTTAACTGGAAGTTGTTGACATTGATGACATTCCTTTTTTGTTTTTGTTTTTTTGCAGGGCATTGAGGGTTAAGTGACTTGCCCAGGGTCACAGAGCTAGTAAGTGTCAAGTATTTGAGGCTGGATTTGAACTCAGGTCCTCCTGAATCCAGGGCCAGTGCTTTATCCACTGTGCCACCTAGCTGCCCCATGACATTCCATTTAATAGAGGTTGCTGACCCATTCAGAGTTATATTCTGTAATGCATATATATTGTTTGAGGATTTATTTTTAAAACAGCAAAATTGTCTTTTCTCTTAAAATATCTCTGCTTTTCTCTTAACGTATCTTCAAATTGTCTTTTGGTTTAGATTTCTTTATAGTTATAAGCCTTGAAGCTATATTTGTTGTGATCTTATGTGTGCTTCACATGTATACAACCAGTGTACTTCACTAGCAGCATCTTAGCAATGGAATAAACAGAAAACAGAGTTTACACAGCACAAGGACAACTTTATTTGCCAACTTATTTCAGTAATTTTTCTAACAGTTTTACTTACTCCAGTCCTTGGCATTGAAAAGTTAAAATGGATTATAGATATTATTTGGTAAGGAATGCCATCTTAAGCAGTGTGGTGCTGTGGAAGGAGGAGTGCTGGGTTTGGAGTTAGATGAGCTAGATTCAAAACCTGTCACTGCCACTTAAGGACTTGTGTGACCTTAGGCAAGTACTTTCCTTAATCTCTCTGGCTCTCAGTTTTCAACATTTGTGAAATGAGGGAATTGGACCAAATGGTCTCTGAAACCCCTTCTAGCGCAACATCTGTGACCCTGTGAAGATCACATTTTGAGCTGTATTTATACAAACGCACAGGCACACACTCATACAC
This sequence comes from Dromiciops gliroides, assembly GCF_019393635.1. Taxonomy (NCBI): domain Eukaryota; kingdom Metazoa; phylum Chordata; class Mammalia; order Microbiotheria; family Microbiotheriidae; genus Dromiciops; species Dromiciops gliroides. The sequence continues at coordinate 98,318,731 of NC_057864.1, forward strand.
ACTGAAATACATAGATATGTATCTTTTATTAAGAGTTTCTGACTAACCTGTTTTTATCTTGGAATATTTTGTAAAATATTAGCATGACTTATAGGCTTAGGGGGCAGCTAGGTGGTGCAGTAGATAAAGCACAGGCCCTGGATTCAGGAGGACCTGAGTTTAAATGTGACCTCAGACACTTACTAGCTATGTGACTCTGGACAAGTCACTTAACCCTCATTGCCCTGCCCCCCCCATATATATATATATATATATATATACATACACACACACACACACATATATACATATATATACACACACACATATATATACATATATATACATATTATATATGCAGATATATATATGACATAGGCTTAAAAATCATGAGAGGTATTAAAAGTATTATATAAGATATTCAGCAATCAAATTCTTTCCCTAACAATCTGTAGGTGAAAAAGGAATAATGTGAAATTAAATGATTTTGATTTAATTTTATTTTGCAAGTGGTGAGAGTATTTATTGTAGTAAATATAGTATATATACTACTTCCCATTAAAAGTTACCAAGAGGAGCAACTAGGTGGTGCAGTGGATAGAGCACCGGCCCTGGATTCAGGAGGACCTGAGTTCAAATTTGGCCTCAGACACTTACTAGCTGTGTGACCCTGGGCAAGTCACTTAACCCCAATTGCCTCACCAAAAACCACACAAACAAACAAGTTACCAAGACTGTAACAAGTTACATTCATTATAAAATCAAATCCAGACATACTTTTATATTTATATTTTGTTGGTAATTATAGTCATAGTTGTAGAAGAAGATGGGTGCTTAGCTCATAACCTGGATTTTACCACAGATCTTTCTGTAAAACTTTTCTTTGTTGCTGGCCCCAGACAATATGAGGTGCAAAGTAGAATTAATATGTTAAACACATGAATAGATAGCAAGAGATTTATCATATAGGCTAAGGATTGGTTCATTTTAGTGCCCTCACATATGGATAGTTCTGATTTTTCTGCTTACCTTTTTAAGATTATAGGGTTTAAGCAGAACCATTCAGTAAAATTGAGTTATTTTGAAGAGTAGCAGGATTGAGTCAATCTTCCATAACTTTCCATGTTAATCACTTAGATATAGAGGAAACAGCACTAGATTTGGAGGTAGAGGATCTAGATCCATCTCTTGACTCTGTTCCTTATAACTAGTTTGAATTTGGGCAAGTTGCTTAATCACTCTGGATCAGTTTAGTCAACTGTAAAATGAAGGGTTTGCATTAGATGACCTTTAACATTTCTTCATCTTTCATTTAGTTGGAAGGAACAATTTAAAGCACATTGGTTCCTTCTACCATCTTTTAGATGGATTCTGAAAGAATTTAAATCTTGTCAGCATGAGAATCTATTATCCTGTTGTACTGTGATTACTGTTGTAATACCTTTTTTTTTTTTGGTGAAGCAGTTGGGGTAAGTGACTTGCCCAGGGTCACACAGCTAGTAAGTGTCAAGTATCTGAGACCAGATTTGAACTCAGGTACCTCTGACTCCAGGACCGGTGCTCTGTCCACTGCACCACCTAGCTGCCCCTGTTGTATACTTTTTTTTTTTTCCCCCTGGTGAGGCAATTGGGGTTAAGTGACTTGCTCAGGGTCACACAGCTAGTTAAGTGTCAAGTGTCTGGGGCTGGATTTGAACTCAGGTCCTCCTGAATCCAGGGCTGGTGCTCTATCCACTGTGCCATCTAGCTGCACCCCCCCACCCCCAATACTTTTAAAAGGTCAGTTTTTTTTGTTTTTGTTTTTCTTTTTGACAGATTAGGTACCAACAGGGTGGTTTTGGGTTAATTTGTTGTTGTTGTTGTTTTGTTTTTTGCTATATTGGATATATAAACCATTTTTTCAACACTTTGATATATTGAAATATTGATCATAATGAAAATTTCCTTTCATATCTTTTTTTTTATGCCTCTGTCACTTGTTTGGTAGGTTGTGGAAAATTCTTTTGCTGTACTTTTTGCTTCTAGCTCCAGTGCTTCACCTAGTTAGGTATTTTGGTTTCAGAGCCAACAAAATTAAAATTAGATAGTTACTGGTACCTGACCCAGTTTCATCAGGTTTCAGTATCTATCTAAGGATTTATTCCAGTGAGGATTACTGGGAAAGAAGAAACAAAGACTTTACATATAGAGAAATGCAGTAAGACCATTTAAAAAGTCAGATCACACTAATTAAAAGTACTTTTTTCTGTTTTCTACTTTCCTTAAAAGTATGGTAGTACAAACACATTCTTCTAAGTACATTATATTAATTATATCCTCAATTTTATTTGTAATTGCCACTGATTTTTAGTTTTCTTGTCAAATGACCTTTGTTTAATGGGACATTTTGCAGAGCAGGGGGAGGCCTCTTTTTGATTGATGTTGATGTGGCATATTTTTTTCATAATTATAAGAACTAATCTAAAAAAAAAGTTTGGGGCAGCTAGGTGGCACAGTGGATAAAGCTCTGAATTCAGGATGACCTGAGTTCAAATCCAGCCTCAGACACTTGACACATACTAGCTTTGTGACCCTGGGCAAGTGACTTAACCCTCATTGCCCTGCCAAAAAAAAAAGGAACTAATCTAAACACTGATGGATACAAATACAAGAAAGCAAGACAGTCCTTGCCCTCAAGGTGTTTATGTTCTAAGGGGGTGGGGAGATGACATACAAAGGGGGGAGCAGGGATGAATGAGGGGACTACATGCAGGAACTGTGTTTGGAAATGGACTGGGAAATGATGTATAGGCCTGATTTCTAGTCAAGATAAAGCAGAAATTCACCTCTCAGAGCCTAGGGTGGTCCTAATGTCCAAGGACAATAGGAAAGGGATGAGGACGTTGAGGATAGTGGCCATAGTGTAGGTGGTATGGTTTGGTTTGGACCCTTTTCTACCCTACAGGTGACCTTCTTAAAATGTAATGTGCAGAACTGAAGATCATTTTCTAGACATTTTCAGATCAGGGAAGAATACCTCCCTAGTTTTTGGACACTGTCTTTTAATGTATCCTAAAATTGCATTCATTTTCTTGACTGCTATGTAAAGTTAGCAGTCCACTAAAACCCTTTCTTCTTTTTCAGATGAACTGATTTCTAGCCATGCTTCCATCATCTTGTTACTTGTGAAATTGGTTTTTTAGGGGCAGCTAGGTGGTGCAGTGGATAGAGCACTGGCCCTGAAGTCAGGAGGACCTGAGTTCAAATCTGGCCTCAGACACTTAACACTTACTAGCTGTGTGACCCTAGGCAAGTCACTTAACCCCAATTGCCTCACCAAAAAAATAAAAGACACTGGAGTGTTAAAAAAAAAAAAAGAAATTGGTTTTTTGAACCTTCATTACATTTTTATCTTATTTGATTCAGTCCAGTGTTCTATCTAGTTTAAGACCTTTCTGAATCCTGGTTTTGTCATTTAGTATGTTAGCTGTTGCCTCTCAGCTTTGTATCATCTAAAGATTTGATAAGCATGTCATCTATTTCTTCATCCAAATTACTGATTGTAAAGGGTCAGGTGCAGATCCTTGGAACTCTCTTCTGGAAATGTGCTAAGTAGAACAGAACCAAATCCATCTGATCCTATCTACTTCTAATAATTTTGCTTAAAAAGGAAATGAACATAGTTTGACATGACCTGTTCTTTTCTTAAAATTAATATTTTTTCAGTCAACAGAAATCTGCCTTCTCTTCCTTCCATATCCTCTCCACCTTGCTCTTCCTATTTAAGAGAAAAAGAAAAACAAAACCTACATTAGAAAGACATAAAATCAAGCAAAACAAATTCCTGCATTGGCCATGACAAGATCTATTCTTGGAGGAGTCCTATTGACTCTTTGTGATCCTTGCTTCTTTTTCCAAGATGTTCACTATCACTTAAAAATATATATATATTAGTTTTCAACATTTGTTTTTATAAGATTTCTGGTTTCAAATTTTTCTCCCTCCCTCCCCCCTCCTCAAGACAGCAAGCAATCTGATATAAGTTATATATGTACAATCACATTAAACCTATTTCTGCATAAGTCATGTTGTGAAAGAAGAATCAGAGCAAAAAGGAAAAACCTCAAAAAAGAGAAACAAAAAAAAGTAGAACCAGTATAGTTCAACCTGCATCTAGATTCCGAAGTTCTTTTTTCTGGATGTGGAAAACATTTTCCATCATGAGTTCTTTGGAATTATCTTGGATCATTGTATTGCTGAGAAGAGTTAAGTCTATCACAGTTGATCATTACACTATGCTACTGTTACTGTATACAATGTTCTCCTGGTTCTGCTCATCTCAGAATCAGTTCATGTAAGTCTTTCCAGATTTCTCTGAAATTAGTGTTCCAATTTTTCCACAGCTTACCAACATTTATTATTTTCCTTTTTTTGTCATATTAGCCAATCTGATAGGTGTGAGATGGTATCTCAGGGTTTGTTTGTTTTTGTGAGGCAGTTGGGGTTAAGTGACTTGCCCAGGGTCACACAGTTAGTAAGTGTTAAGTGTCTGAGGCCGGATTTGAACTCAGGTCCTCCTGACTCCAGGGCCAGTGCTCAATAGAGCACTGCGCCACCTAGCTGCCCCTCAGAGTTGTTTTAATTTGCATTTCTCTAAACAATTTCACTATCACTTTAATAATATCTTCTAGAATTTTGCAGTAATCAAAGTCACCAACTTATAGTTTGAAAACTCCTTCCTCTTTTGAAAATTTTGATTTAATTTGACTCCCTTCTAATTCTATTATGGTACCTCTCCTGATTCCATGATCTTGGTAATTGACAATAGTTCAACACCATGTATTCCATTTTTTTCTGTACATTAGTATATTGTTAATTTAGGTCGGGTGATTTGATCTTATTCAGGGCATCTAGATATTCTTTTGTTTGTTTTTTTTTGTGGGGCAATGAGGGTTAAGTGACTTGCCCAGGGTCACACAGCTAGAAAGTGTCAAGTGTCTGAGGCTGGATTTGAACTCAGGTCCTCCTGAATCCAGGGCTGGTGCTTTATCCACTGCTCCACCTGGCTGCCCCTAGATATTCTTTAAATATTTCCCTCCTTGTATTTGGTTATCAACTCCTTGGTCATTTTTATTCCTTTTCCAGGGTGGTAATTTTTTCCTTTTACTAGAGAAAGGAGAAGCAGAATAATAATTGGCATGGGGAGAATTCACCTTATTTAGAAGTGACAGGATAGGAAAATGGGGGGACTAGCATTATATATTAAGAAAAGATACTCATGTGATATGTTCCTGTGAAGAATTCCAAGAACCATTGTAGAGAAAACATTTTGGTAAGGATGAATGGAGACAGAAACAGAAGCACCATTATCAGCAGATTATGTACAGGACACCTGAACAGAGAGAGTTCGAATAATCACAATGTCTGGCACAGAGACATGAGAAAATATTTAATATTTCTGTCAGATTTTAATTTTCTAGACATCTGCTGGAGCCCTCTCTTTCTCCTAAGTAGTTGACTTAATGATAATTTCAGCCTGAAAAAGAGAGAGAAATCTGAAGGATGCAGTGTAGAGTCCAGTCTGAGGACCTGGGTTCAAAAACTTTCTCTAACACTATCTCTGTGACTTTGGGCAAGTCACTTAATTTCCTCAGACTTGATTTGTAAAGTGAGGTTGGATGAGATGGGTTCTGAGGTTGCTTCTGGCCCTCCATCCTGTTCTGTCTGGATCTCAGTCTTTATAACTTAAAAAATGTGTTAATGGGTATAGTTAGGTCCTCCTCTTGGGGAATGTTTTTAAATGCATAAAATAAAATAAAATAAAATACTTAGGATTACAAAGAAAACCAATTATGTTGACTTAGAGATATAAAAACATTAAAACAAGTTAAGAACCTCTGATCTAGTCCAACCCCCTCAATTTTAGGTAGGAGGAATCTGAGGCACAGAAAGGTAAATTGAATTACTCAAGGTCACACAGCTAGCTAGTGGAAGAGGGGAATGAAAATTACATGTCTTGGCTTCCCATCCAGTGTTCTTTCCATTTTACTGTGTGGCTTTGACATGTTAGGAAGTTTTTTTTATTCCTCGGAGCAGTACAAAATTGACAAATTTAATAACAACCTTTCTTTTTAGATTGTAGAAAATAAATGTAAAAATACCACTAAAATTTATCATTTGGCTTTTGGAAATAGAATCATTTTTCCAAAGTAGCTGGTATGTAGAGGACGTTTTTGAACCAAGGTTCTCTGATTCCATAGTTTAGACTCTACACTGTACCCTTGGGATCTCAAAATTATTAACTACTCTATTTTAAGGAGAGAAAGGAGAGGGCTCTACCAGATGTCTAGAAAATGAAAATCTGACAAATATTAAACTGAACAGGTCAACACCAAAGTTTTTTTGTCTGTTTTTGTTTATTTTTTAAATTACAGATTAGAACCAATGAAAAATGAAAATGACTCCTCTTTCTTAATCGTCTCTATGGTGTAAGCAGTAGAAACTCATTCTCTGAGAAATAGGTTAGTGAAACACCACTCCTAGAATTGCAAGGGATACTGGACAAGTTTTTCTTGTGCTCCAGGACCTAACTAGCACCTATCTTGATCATTAGTCTTTAAATGACTAGATTTTGAAATCAGTCAGAGAGCCAGAGAGTGATCTTTTGTTCTCTATTCTATTGCTTAAGGAAGTTCCCACTAAAGCTGGGTCAGTCTTTTTGTTTTAATTATCCTTTTTTTTTTAAGTCAACCCTCTTTCCTTCCCTTTGCCTCTCCTATTACAGTGAAGCAAAACAAATTCTTGCTTTGACCATGTCCAAAAAAAAAGGGGAGGGGGGGAAACTCATCCCATACTCTCCCGTCCATCACCTCTGTTTGGGGGTGGGGAAGCATGTTTCATCAAGAGTCCTGTGGAATCTTGGTCATTGAACTGACCAGAGTTTTGAAGTCTTTTATTCCATACCTGAAATGCTCTCCCTCCTCTTCTCTGACTCCTGCCTCTCCTGGCTTCCTTTGAGTCGCAGCAGAATTCCATCTTCTACAGGAAACTTTTGCCATCCCTTCTTGTGACTTGCACAGGGTCACACATCTAGTAAGTGTCAAGGGTCTGAGGGCAGATTTGAACTCAGGTCCTCCGGAATCCAGGGCCGGTGCTTTATCCACTGCTCCACCTAGCTGCCCCTCCATCCCTTCTTAATTCTTGTACTTTCTCTAGTCTAATTATTTCCTATTAATCTTATTTGTAGCTTGTTTGTCCATATACATTTTCTTGTTGGCTCCCCACTTAGATTGTGAGTTCTTAGGGGATAGGAACTGTTTTTTGCCTCTTTTTATACCCCTGAAGCTTAGCTTGGCTCATGTTAAGCACTTAATAAATATTTATTTGATGGTCTAATTGATTTACGAAAACAAATTTTAAAATGTTTGTTTTTCTTGCCTCATATTTTCCAGGAATTCAAATTGTGTCCAAGTTGTGTTTTTCTTTAAATCTTTTCCTTGTGGTCATTCTCCTCTTCTAGGTTTTTGTCTTAAACATCTTTGACCCAACTGTAATAGATTTTTATGTTGAAAATCTTTTTTGTTTTGCTTTTTCTTCCAATCTATTTCCTAACTTTGGACTTTATGTTCAGGCTGGGTTCTGCACACCTCTGCAGGGAATGATTTTTGGCTTCTTGGGGAGGTTCTGCTCCTTTCTTGGGGTATTGAGTGTCATGTTATACTACAATCTTGGAGACAGTTCAGGCTTAGAGACCTGAAAGTTTTCAGTGTTCCCAGGGTGATCTGATCCAGGTCAATGCCTGATTGCTGCCCTCCTGCTCTGAGCTCTGCAAATTTCATGCTTGGGTTTGGGTCATAACTGTGAGCTTGCCTCTTGTTAGAATTCTGGTAGACTGTTGGTGTATTCAGCTGCTATCTCCCAATTGGGAAATTCTGCAGACCTCTCCTTTATACTGGAATTCCTGCTCTCATTATTCCACTAAGCCAGTTCTAGAACTTCTTGCTGTGATGCACAGTCTCTCTATGCCCTGAAATGTTCTGGATGGCTATTCCTAGTTAGACCTTATCTATCGTGCCTGCAGTCCTCTCTCTTTGCAGACCTGGGCTGAAAAACTTAAGATTTCTTGATCAGGACTTGGTCTGATATGTGTGGTGGAGTTGTCTAGGATATTGATAATTAAGTGATGTGCATTACATTTGATATATAGATGGGACTTGAAACAATAACTGCCTGAGGCCAGCTTTTTATCCAAATAGCCTAACATTTGCATTGTAAAAACATGTGTTCATAACAATTGGATCACACAGCTGATGGCATACTTTTATGGGCTAACAAGGAAATAGCTATTCTGGTGCAGTTTACAAAATGCAAATGAGGCTATGGTCATGCAATAGACCATCTTTTGCAAGTGGGTTTGTGCTCAAACATGGCACATGTGGTACTTTGGAAACAATTTAATGACAGTTACACATTGAACTTAGTCAGACACGGTCAGTTCATTGTAATCACTACTTAAACACCAAAATCATTGTAAGCCTGATCATAACAGTTTCAAATTGCATAAAATATGATGCTTTACATAATGCATATAAAAATATGGATATTATATAAATGTGCACAATACATTAAAATATATTGTATGAAAATTATAAAATATGCTTTATAATATAAAAATACGGTGCTTCAAACGTTCACATGCTTCTCATCAGAGAAAAATATATTTGTAACACAATTAGGCAATTATTTACTTAAGGCTTAAGGCACTATTAAAGAATTTTTAGCAGGAATCCATTGAACAATCATTACAAATGCCCAAGGAGTTTGTGAACCACTACCCTATATCATAGTGTCTCTCAGGTAGAGGGTTCTTTAACAATTTTTTAAAAGTATGTCTTTTTAAAAAATCACTTACATTTTCTTTTTTTTTAAAAAAGAGTATTTTATTTCATTTCCAATTACATGTAAAGATAGTTTTCATTTTTATAAAATTTTGAGTTCTAAATTTTTCTTCATCCCTTCCTTCCCTCCCCCCTCCCAAAGCCAGTAAGCAGTCTGATATAGGTTATACATTACAATTGTGTTAAACATATTTCCACATTAGTCATGTTGCAAGAGAAGAATCAGAACAAAAGGGGAAAAACTACAAGAAAAAAGAAACAAACAAAAACAACAACAAAAATGAAAATAGTATGTTATGATCTGCATTCAGACTCCATAGTTCTTTTTCTGGGTGTGGAGAGTATTTTCCATCTTAAGTCTTTTGGAATTGTCTTGGATTAGTCCAAAGCACTAATGATAAAGCATACTATCTGTCTCCAAAGAAAGAACTGATAGTGATTGAACACAGACTGAAGCATGCTATTTTCACTTTGTTTCATGTTTTTTCTTTTATTTCAGTTTTCTTATACAAAAGGACTAATATGGTAATATTTTACATAATTGCACATGTATAAACCTATATCTGCTTACAGTCTTAGGGAGGAGGGAGGGAAAGAGAGATAGAATTTGGAACTGAAAACTTTAAATAAACATATTTACTATTTAAAAAAAGGCAAAACGAAGTCATTTAAAAAATAGTGATTGAGAACAGTTTTTCATATGGCTTTAGATAGCTTTAATTTCTTCATCTGAAAAGTGCCTATTCATATCTGTTGACTATTTCTCAATGGGGAATGACTTGTAGTCTTATATATTGACTCAATTCTCTATATATCTGAGAAATGAGACCTTTAGGGCTGTAGGCTGTAGGGGGTAGCTAGGTAGCAAAGTGGATAAAGCACTGGCCCTAGATTCAGGAGGACCTGAGTTTAGATCCAGCCGCAGACACTTGACACTAGCTGTGTGACCCTGGGCAAGTCACTTGAACTCCATTCCCCCCCCCAAAAGAAACACTGCCTGTAAAAATTGTTTCCCAGCTTTCTGCTTTCCTTCTAATCTTGGTTGCATTGGTTTTGTTTGTGTAAAATCTTTTTAATGTAATCAAAATGATCCATTTTGCATTCCATAATGTTCTTTTTGGGGGGGATGGTGGTGGTGAGGCAGTTGGGGTTAAGTGACTTGCCCAGGGTCACACAGCTAGTAAGTGTCAAGGGTCTGAAACGGGATTTGAACTCAGGTCCTCCTGAATCCAGGGCCAGTGCTCTATCTACTGTGCCGCCTAGCTGCCCCTTTCTACATTTTCTAATATATTCCTACCCTTACCTCCCTACAGGGAGCTACCCTTTATAACAAAGAATTTTTTTTTTTTTTAAGTTAAACCAAACTAACCCATCATCTATCCCCAGCCCAGATGTGACATGATAAGGGCCCGTACCAGGATGGTGGTGGTGTCATAGAAGAGGAGGGGGTATATACATTAGATGTCACATTAAATGTGAAATCAACAGGCTATGGCAACAAATCAGATGTGGGCATTTGAGGATGACACCTACTTTGAGTCTGGGTGACTGTGAAGATAGTGGGGTAGGGTTCTTCATTCTCAGATCAGAGTAGCAAAATCTTTCTTAATTGATTATTATTGCAACGTTGCTTTTACTATGTACAATGATCGGGTTCTTTTTGCTTCACTTTGCATCAGTTCTTATATATCTTGTCTGGTTTTTCAGAACCTTCCCCACTCCCATCATTTGTTACAACACAGTAATACTTGATAATCATATGCCATAGCTTGTTCAGTCATTCCCTAGTTCATGAGAATCCCATCATTTTCCAATTCTTCGCCACTACCAAAAGAACTGCTATAAATATTTTAATACATCTAGATCCTTTTCCTTTTCCTTTGATCTCTTTGGGGTATAGATCTAGTAGTAGTATTGCTGGGTCACAGTTTTATAGCCTTTTGGGCATGGTACCAGGTTACTCTCCAGAATGGTTGGAACAGTTCACTACTCTACCAGCAGTTCATTAATGTATCTATTTTCCCCTTATTCCCTCCAGCATTATCATTTCTGATAGAGATAATGTGGTACCTGAAACATCACATTTCAAGATATCATTTAGAGGGAAATTTCCCAGATAGCTTAGAATCAGAGGGTAAAATAGAGATTGAAAGAATTCATTGGTCACCTTCAAAGAAAACCCCAAAATCATAACTCAAAGGAATATTATAGCCAAAATCCAGAGCTCCCAGATCAAGGAGAAAATAAAAGAAACCAGAAAGAAAGAATTCAAGTACTGAGCCACAGTCAGGATCACACAAGATTGAGCAACCACAACTGAAGGATTACATTCAAGAATAATCTACCAGCAAAATTGAGTATAATCCTACAAGGGAAAAATGGATGTTTGATGAAATACAGGTCTTTCAAGCATTCTTGATGAAAAGACCAGAATTGAATAGAAAATTTGACATTCAAACACAGGATCCATGAGAAGAATATAAAAAATTAAACATAAGTGAAAAATCATAAGGAATTATATAATGTTGAACTGTGTACATTCTTTTACAGGAGAACTTTATCATTACCAAGGGTCTCAGAGGGAATCTAATTAGACAGAGGTAGAGGTCTTGGGTGTGATTCTGTTATGTTGGGATGACCTCAAAAGAGGACAAAGGAAGAACAATGCACCGGGAGAGGGCTGGGGAAAATTATATCATGTAAATGGGTCAAGGGAAAGTTTATACATTGAAGGAGGAGAGTATACAACACTTCAACCTCACTTTCATCTAAACTCATTAAAGGAAGGAAGAATACACATTGAAATGAAATGTAATTAGGTACAGAAATTTGAACTCAACAGAGAAGTAGGAGGAAAAGGGGCTAAGGGAAAAACACAGGGATAGAGTGAGGAATAAGAGGGAAGGTAGATTAAGTGAAGCAATAGTCAGGCAAAACAAACTCCCAAAGAAAGGACAAGGGGGAGGGGGCAGCTAGATGGAGAAATGGATAAAGTGCTGGCCCTGGATTCAGGAGGACCTGAGTTCAAATCTGGCCTCAGACACTTGACACTTACTAGCTGTGTGACCCTGGGCAAGTCATTTAACCTTCATTGCCCCACCGAAAAAAAAAAAAAGACAGAAAGGATGGGGAAAAAATAAGGAAAAGCTTAAGAGAATGGGATGAAGGGAAATACAGTTAGCAATCATAATCGTGAATGTGAATTACAAGAGGAAATAAAAAGTAAAACTTTATAATTGTGGGGAACTTCAATTGACTCCCCTTAGATAAATCTAACCATAAAATAAATGAGAAAGAAGTTAAGTTGAATAGAATTTTAGAAAAGTTAGATGTGCTAGGCATCTGGAGAATACTGAATGGAAATAGAAAGGAATATAAGTATCCTCATCTGTGCATGGTATCTTTATAAAAATTGGCCATGTATTAGGATATAAAAACTCTCACTAACAAATGCAGAATTATTAAATGCATATTTTGGGCTGTAATGAAATAAAAATTATATACAATAAAGAGCCTTTTAAGTGTTGATTAAAATTAATTACAGGCTACATGATTTAATTCTAAATAATGGATATGTACATGAACAAATAGAAACAATGATTTCATTAATGATACTGATAACAATGAAATAGCATACTAAAAATTGTAGGATGCAACCAAAGCAGTACTACTACCTCCCTCACTTTACCCTCCCTTCTTTCTGTTCCCCCTTTCTCTTATCCCCATTTCCCTCCTAATTTCCTGTAGAATAAGATAAATTTTTTATACCCAACTTAATGTATAAATCATTCCCTCTTTGAAACAATTCCAATGAGAGTTTAGGTTCAAGGGCTCCCATCTACCTCCCCCATTTCCCTCTATATTGTAAAAACTCTTTTGTGCCTCTCTTTTTGTGGGGTAATTTATCCCATTTTATTTTCCCTCTCCCCTTCTCCCAATTAATTCCTCTTTCTCACCCAATTTTATTTTTTTAGAGATCATCCCATCATATTCAGCTCACACCTGTACCTTCTATGTATATTACTTCTAATTGCCCTAATACTGAGAAAGTTCTTAGGAGTTACAAGTATTATCTTCCCAGTAAAGATTTTCCCAATAAACAATTTAAACTTACTTAAATCCTATGCTTTCTCTTCACTGTTTACTTTTTTATGCTTCTTCTGAGTCTTGTATTTGAAAGTTAAATTTTCTATTTAGCTCTGATCTTTTCAGGAATGTTTGAAAGTCCTTTGTTTCACTGAATGCCCACTTCTTCCCCTGAAGACTTATGCTCACTTTAGCTGGGTAGGTGATTCTGGGTTGTAATCCTAGCTCCTTTGCCCTCCAGAATATCATTCTAACCCTTTGATATAGAAGCTGTTAAATCTTGTGTTATCTGACTATGGCTCCATGATATTTGACTTGTTTCTTTCTAGCTGCTTGCAGTATTTTTTTCTGGATCTGGGAGCTCTGGTATTTAGCTGTAATATTCCTGGGTATTTTCATTTTGGGATCTCTTTCAGGATGTGATCAGTTGATTCTTATCAGTTTCCATTTTGCCCTCTGGTTCCAGAATATCACAAAATTTTCCTTAATAATTTTTTGAATGATGTCTAAGTTCTCTCTCATATGTTTTTTTAATCATTGCTTTAAGGTAGTCCAGTAATACTTACATTTTCTCTCCTTGATCTGTTTTCCAGGTCAGTTGTTTTTCCAATGAGATATTTCACATTTTCTTTAATTTTTTCATTTTTTAAATTTTGTTTCATTGTTTCTTGATGTCTCATAAAGTAATCAGTTTGCACTTGCCCAGTACTAATTTTTAAGGAATTATTTTCTTCATTGAGTTTCTGTACCTCTTTTTCTACTTTTTATGGAGTTTTTCTCTTCAGTGAATTTTTGTGCCTCTTTTACCATTTGGACTATTCTATTTTTTAAGGTGTTGTTTTCTTCAGGTTTTCTTCCTGGCATCTTTCTCTTCTTTCCATTGCCCCCTTTGTCATTCTCATTCATTACCACAACTTCAGCCACCACCTTCTAGGCAGGTGATTTACAGGTCCTGAGACCTGACATGTTTTCTAGTCTCCAGACTACTCCCAACTTCCAACTGCCCATAGGATTCCTGTGACTGGATACTCTTGGCACCTCACACTCAACAGTGTAGTGATGGTTATTCTTTCTCCCTAAACCTATTTTTCCTTTTGACTCATTTATTTCTTATAGTAGCATTATCATTCATCAAATCTGTCATAATTGAAATCTTTTTTTTTGTTTGTTTTGTTTTAATTGCAGGGCAATGAGGGTTAAGTGACTTGCCCAGGGTCACACAGCTAGTAAGTGTCAAGTGTCTGAGGCTGGATTTGAACTCAGGTCCTCCTGAATCCAAGGCCAGTGCTTTATCCACTGCTCAACCTAGCTGCCCCCATAATTGAAATCTTGATGTTTTCTTTGACTCTTCCTTTTCATCTTCAATTCACTAACAAGTCCAATTGATTCTAGCTTTGTAATATTTCTGTCATTTCCCCCCACTTTGTCACTATTTTTACTGCTGCCCTACCCTATTGCCATCTATCTGGAAAATTACAGTCACTTCCAAACAGATATCTCCAATTTTACTTTTTCCTATCCAAAGTATCCTTCAAAGAGGCGTGTGCCAAACTCTTCCGTAAGGACTGGATCTGGTCCTGTTACTCCTGATAAAAAAATCTTTCATTCGTTCTTTGTTTATTGAATAAAATTTTAACTGTCTCAGAAATCAAAACTTCCCACACTCAGTCAGTCTTTTACTTTCCTAGCCTAATCTTATACTACTTACCTGCCACATACTTTATGCTTGGGCCACATTTGACTACCCTTGGTCTTCTGAAAATGCCTGGTGTTTCCTTACTTAATGCTTTCCTGTTTATCTTTTTTTGCGGGGCAATGAGGGTTAAGTGACTTGCCCAGAGTCACACAGCTAGTTAAGTGTCTGTAGCCACATTTGAACTCTCGTCCTCTTGACTCTAGGCCTGGTGCTCTGTCTACTGTGCCACTTAGCTGCCCCTGACAAAATACTTAGTATTTTATTGAATTAAACTCAACATATTTGCTCCCTTATTTGCTTCATAGTTTCACCCATTGGTTATATTATGAACAGTGTTCTATATCTCTCTCATTCTTAATTCTGCCAAAATTAACAATGTTTGAGGACCCCTTTTGTAGTGAGAGTCTGTAATGTGAATATTGTTATATTTTTGTATGATTTAAAATAAGGTATCTAATATATGATATTATTATAGTGGTGATCATGTACATATAAGGGAATACTATATAAGAAATTCCCTCTGTAAGCCTGAGAAAGCTTCTCTTGCTTTGCTGAACTCTGGCCCAAGTCAGGATCCAGTTAAAGGTGGTGGTGGCTGAAGAAAAGAACCAAAGTAGTGCTTTGAGGAAAGCAACTTTGGGGATTAGTGGTAGAAGCTCTTCTTGGTCTCTTGAATGGAGTTCTTCATAATTTCTTTATAATTTATAATTAATAGGACTAGTAAGTATACAGTTGTTACTCTTTTCTTAAAATCTATTAAGGAAAGTTTTTTCTTCTCTTTAGAAAATGTGCCAGAGGAACTTCGAGAGCCATTTTACACAGATCAATATGACCAAGAGCACATCAAGCCACCTGTTGTGAATTTGCTACTGTCAGCAGAACTGTATTGTCGTGCTGGGAGTCTTATTCTCAAGAGTGATGCTGCAAAACCACTTTTGGGCCATGATGCTGTAATCCAGGCATTAGCACAGAAGGGCCTCTATGTTACTGACCAAGAGAAACTGGTAACAGAGCGAGATCTACACAAAAAACCAATACAAATGGTGAGTGTTTTAAATGGTGTGATTACCTCACATTTCTTTAACATGTATGCTTTTCAGCTCAAGAGCACATATTTATTGACATTTTTTGTCAAATTGATCATTGATTGCTTTTAAAAACTTTGGTCTAGCTGTTTTTCCTGAATACAAGAGAAATGGGTGAACATCTTTATACCTAGATGAAAATATGTATATGTTTATCAGGAAAGAAAGATGAGACTAAAAGTTGTGGTATTAGTTTATTTACATATCTAAATACATTTAATATAAATGTTCATATATTTGATATTTTGGAGGTTTTTGTTATGTTGTAAGATGATGTATTTTGTGCTTTAAATTATGACCCAGGAAAAGGTAGAAGAGTTGTCAGAGATTTTCCCCCAAAGAAATCAAAGAAATATACTATTTCATTAAAAAAGATCAACAACTGTGATAGACTTGGCTTTTCTCAGCAGTGCAATGATCCAAGACATTCCAAAGAACTCATGACAGAAAATGTTCTCCACATCCAGAAAAGAGAAATGTGGATTCTGAATGCAGATTGAACCATACTGTTTCTACTTTTTTGAAGTTTTTCCCTTTTGTTCTGATTCTTCTTTTACAACATGACAGAAATATGTTTAATGTGATTGTATATATATAACCTCTTTCAGATTGCTTTCTGTCTTGGGGAGGGGCAAAGGAAGGGAGGGAGTTAGAAAAATTTGAACCTAGAAATCTTATTAAAACAAATGTTGAAAAGTATCTTTACATGTAACTGGAAAATAATAAAATACTTTTTTAAAAGAGGATCAAGAAAATTCTGGGAATAATTAATAAATAAAACAGTATGGTTTCTTAGAATGGTCAAATAATGTTATTTCATATGTAGGAATATCTACATAAATATAGTATTTTAAAAATTGATGCTCTTTACTCTTATATTGAATCAACTCAATTAATTATCTATAGTTTTAGTTACAGATACAAAGTTACCTTACCAAGAGCTCCCTTGATGAATGAAATAGCAGATCTAGTCTCCCTCAAAATGTTAGATAGTAAGGATTGAATATTCCAGGAAGTGCTAGAACTTAAATTAAAAAAAAAATTATTCTAAAGAGTGATAGATCCATAACGAAATTATTTATTTTATTTATTTATTTATTTATTTTGGTGAGGCAATTGGGGTTAAGTGACTTGCCCAGGGTCACGCACCTAGTAAGTATCAAGCATCTGAGACTGGATTTGAACTCAGGACTCAGGTACTCCTGAATCCAGGGCCGGTGATCTATCCACTGCGCCACCTAGCTGCCCCTATCCATAACGAAATTAAGTAAAACTAGGAAATTTTGGACTTGACATAATGAAAAACAGTCATGCCTTCCTATAATGGGTTGTTTAGTTTAGTTCTTTTAACTACTGCCTCCTGAATCGCTTTGATCACCTTTATATTTATTGTCTACTCGGGTTGCTGAAGGCAAAAGTTTGTGATCTGATGTTTTCCAGGAAAGAAATACACTTACCAGCTCTACATTCTTCATGATCATGTTTTGATTAATGGGGACTGTGGCAGGTGAAAGATGAAATGACTGAGGAAACAAAGGTTCAATCTTCTGAGCATATTGATTTATTAAGCAATGCTTGGCAATTATCTAACAAACTGGGACCAGACCTCCTCAGCTTAGACCTGGACCCTAAATACAGGGGTAAAGAGACTTTTATACATTAAAAATAATTAATCAAGTAAGAACAATTAATTAAAAGGAAATAATATAACATTAGTTAATCTGATTTCTAATTGTATGAAAAATTAGGGACTTTCTAAGTTGGGGTGGGTGAGAGTGAACAGTTATGATTTCCTGAAATCAGAAAAGGAGTTGTCCCATTTCCTCCAGGTGTCTGTAAACAATCAAAACAACATGGAAACAATAACTGATAGATTAATAGAGGACAGTTTTCAGATAAGACATATGGGTTGTTTGAGATGTAAAAACGTGAGAAAATTCCTTGCATCAATTTTTGAATCTGACTGGATTTCTGGTCAGCATAACCTGTAGGTCCTTGTTAAGGGTCTCTAAGCAGCAGGGAGAGGTGGTCCAATTTTCCAGCCCACAGACCTAGATTAAAACAATGCAATAACATTTTCTCCCATTTCCCACAGTTGACTTACAAAACAGAATTTGAACTAGATCCATAATAGAAACTGTTAGCTCCAGAATTGAGTCGCAAAGTGGAGTCAGTTTGGTTCACTCAATTTCCACAATTAACCACTTGCTATCTTAATCCCCTCAATTTTCTCAGGAGAAAAGATTTGGCAAAACTGCATAAGGTTACCCATGCTTTCATTAAAGCTGTTTTAATAAAGCTGTTGTAGGGGACAGCTAGGTGGCGCAGTGGATAGAGCACTGGCCCTGGATTCAGGAATACCTGAGTTCAAATCCGGCCTCAGACACTTGACACTTACTAGCTGTGTGATCCTGGGCAAGTCACTTAACCCCCATTGCCCCGGAAAAAAAAAAAAAGAAAAAAAAAATAAAGCTGTTGTAGGCAGAAAAACTTTTCAAGGAATGAAGGAAAGATAAACTTCTTAACTCTTTTTTACTACTACTTTGGATAGTGTCATAGCAATTGATACAGGGGTCTTAGAGGTACTTTATTACCTGAACCACAATAGTATTCTAGTATTCTTTTTTTTTTTTTTTTTTTTTTTTGGTGGGGCAATGAGGGTTAAGTGACTTGCCCAGGATCACACAGATAGTGTCAAGTGTCTGAGGCTGGATTTGAACTCAGGTCCTCCTGAATCCAGAGTGGGTGTTTTATCTACTACGCCACCTAGCTGCCCTATTAGCATTCCTTTTATAGTTATTGGGATCTTACTTTTAATATTGTTTTCAAGGAAAACTTGGTATTAGAATTATACTATACTTGATCCAAACAGAATTAATCAGGTACTAAGAAAAGGTTTCATTATTATGTAAAATCTCTAAGGACAGTAATTTCTAGGAAACACTACAATTACAGAAGAGTAAAAATTGAAGGTGAACTTAAGGAAAATGTTAAGTGTATCATGGTTGTAAGTAAGCTTCAGCATATTACTGATGAAGATTTATATGAGAGAAGTTTTATAAAAGACATCATTCAGGACATATGCAGGAGAGGCCTATATCAAGAATGAGATAGAAATAAATAAATACCAGTAATGCCTCATTAGTGTAAAAGGAAAATCTCTTGGGCCTTCCTGTGTGTAAAATTTGGCTAAAGAGTTGGATTAAAAACATACAAGGTAGAGAGGCAAGGGTAGGTTGTGGTCTGCATGGGGGGAGTGGGACAGGCGGAGGAGTATCCCCACTAATTATACATATCTAATGAAATATCTTGTTCTCTTTATGACCATAGAATCTAATTAGTACCATAGATTTTGGTCATAATTTTTCATTCAATTTATCTTTTTCTTTAAGCATGTAAAATTCTTCTTAGTGAAATTTCTGCTAATTTAATTCTGCTTTATAAATTTTTTGAAATTGCCATTCTGAAAATGCCTTTTTTCATGTTAATTTTTTTTTGGGGGGGGGAATGAGGCACTTGGGGTTAAGTGACTTGTCTAGGGTCATGCTCTATCCACTGTGCCACCTGGCTGTCAGTACCAGCCCTGGATTCAGGAGGACCTGAGTTCAAATCCAGCCTCAGACACTTGACACTTACTAGCTTTGTGACCCTGAGCAAGTCATTTAACCCCAGTTGCCTCACACACACACAAAAAATTGAGAACCATATCACACATATTTATCATTCTGGTATATCTTATTGATAATCCAATAATGTAATTCTCCTGTAGAATAAACTGCATTAAAAGGTCTTCTTTTCCTCCTCTCCCCCATCCAGCATTCTTCTCCCTTCCCCAACCTGGTTGGAAGACATTATCTAAAGGTTTCTCTTAATGAAGAGAAAGAATATACTTTTTTTCTTAATATTTATTTTATTTTATTTATTTATTTTTGTGGGGCAGTGAGGGTTCAGTGACTTGCCCAGGGTCACACAGCTAGTAAGTGTCAAGTGTCTGAGGTTGGATTTGAAGTCAGGTCCTCCTGAATCCAGGGCAGGTGCTTTATCCCCTGTACCACCTAGCTGCCCCTAGAATATACTTTTAAGTGAGATAATGTACATAAAATAATATTTAAAATTTAAAGCTACTGAAGTGTCAACTTATTGATATGAAAGAAAAATCCTTATTTGTAAAAGTGGTCTTCCTCTATATTAAAAAAATATGAAAAAAGTGAATGTGGGAGAGAATATGCAGAAGAAACATTTCTGATTTCCTTCTTTAAAAAATCAGTATCACCCTTTTCTCATTCATTTAATAATTATTTTTGCTTACCCCCTTTTTGTTGGCTCTCAACCCGCCCCATTTTGTCATTAGGACTTATCGACTCAACCAATCTGGTGTTTTTTACAGCTATCCTATTCTGATCACCCTGCCCCATATTAATTCTTATCTAGATCATTGGGAGCTTCCAAACTGGTTTTCCTGTTCCCATATACCCCAGTCCATTCTGTATGTCTTTGTCAAATGTACCTAAAATAGTCATGACTGTTATTCTCTTGTTTAAAAAAATCTGCTTTTCTCTTAAGACTATCTATCAGGTGCCTGTCAATTGGAGAATGGCTAAATAAATTTTGGTATGTGAATTTAATGGAATATTATTATGGTGTAAGAAGCAGCAAAGATGTTGAATATAAAGAAGCATGGGAAAACTTAGATGAACTGAGGCATAGTGAGGTAAGCAGAGTCAAGAAAACAATTTACACAATGATTAAAACATTGAAATGAACAAAGAGCTACTATTAAAGTGCAGGCTTGGGGCAGCTAGATGGCGCAGTGGTTAGAGCACCAGCCCTGGATTCAGGAGTACCTGAGTTCAAATCCGACCTCAGACACTTGATACTTACTAGCTGTGTGACCCTGGGCAAGTCACTTAACCCCCATTGCCTCCCCCCCCCCCAAAAAAAAGTGCAGGCTTGACTATGAAATTATTGTATTCAATAAATTCCAAGGGATTCTTATCACCTCTAAGATTGAATATAAAATCTTTCATTTAGTGTTCAAAGTCCTTCCTAACTTGGCCTTTTCTTACATTTCCAGCTTTCTTACACCTTAATCTCCCCACTGTAGCATGTGATCCAGTGACAGTGGCCTTCTTGCTGTTCTTGAAAATGACACTCTGGGGGCAGCTTGGTGGCACAGTGGATAGAGCACTGGCCCTGGATTCAGGAGTACCTGAGTTCAAATCCAGCCTCAGACACTTAACACTTACTAGCTGTGTGACCCTGGGCAAGTCGCTTAACCCCAATTGCCTCACTAAAAAAAAAAAAAGAAAGAAAGAAGAAAGAAAAAGAAAATGACACTCCAACTCTGGGCATTTTCATTGGCTGTCTTCTGTTCATGAAATTCTGCCCTTCTCTCTCTCTCTCTCTCTCTCTCTCTCTCTCTCTCTCTCTCTGTGTGTCCTGTTCTCCCTTGCTTTCTTCAATCTCAGCTGAAAGCCTGCCTTCTACCAGAACTCTTTCTTGCTGCTCCTGAATATTAGTGCCCTCTGTCTGCTGATTTATCTCCAGTTTCTGCTCTCTGTATCCTTGTTCATAGTTGTTTGCATTTTGACTCCCCTAATCAGACTGTGAGCATCTTGAGAGCAAGTACTGTTTTGTTTTTCCTTATACTCCCTGGATTGAAGTAGGAACTAAACAGATGTTTGTTGACTGACCACAAAACAATAAAAAAATGAATGTTGCAAAATTACAAAGAACAAATCTTTCCTCAAAAAAGAAATAAGAGAAGACGCCTCCCCTGCTCCTTTCTACAGGGATTTGAGATGGGGTGTGGGATAGAAAGTCCATGGGTGTGGAACATTACCAATGTCATTTTTTTAGATGCATTAATCAGTTTTTTTCCTTCCTTCCTTCCTTTTAAAAAAATCTTTATGAGGCAGTTAGGTGACACAATGGATGGAGCACCGGCCCTGGAGTCAGGAGTACCTGAGTTCAAATCCGGCCTCAGACACTTAACACTTACTAGCTGTGTGACCCTGGGCAAGTCACTTAACCCCAATTGCCTCACTAAAAAAAAAAAAATAAATAAATAAAAATAAAAAGGCCATCTATCAGTAGATTCTTCAGCTAGATATTCAAAGCCTTTCATGATCTGGAATGATATAGCTTTGCTTTGTGATATATCTATAGTATTGTCTTTAGTATTAGGTGTCACATTTTAAGAGATGTAGCAACTACCATTCATCTGGTTATATCCATATTCATAACCTTGGAGTCTTGAATGCCTCTTCTCTCCCTCTCTTCCCCCCTGCTCCTCCATATCCAATGAGTCGATGAGTTGCCAAGTCTTGGCAGTTCTACCTACACCTCATATATTCTTTTCCTTCTTGGTGCACAATCCTATTTTAGTTTCTTATTGTCTCTTCTGGACCACCATGCTAAGCAGTCAGAAGACATTAAGCACTGTGTTATGCGCCAGACACTGTGCTTGCACTGGGTATATAAGTATAAAGAATGAAGCAATCTCTGCTTGAAAGAATTGTTTAGTCATTTTTCAGTTTGTCTGATTCTCCATGACCCCCATTTAGGGTTTTCTTGGCAAAGAGACTGGAGTGATGGGCCTTTTCTTTCTCCACTCATTTGACAGAAAAGGAAACTGAGGCAAACAGGGTTAAGTGACTTGTCCAGGGTCACACAGCTAGTAAGTATCTTGAGTCCAGATTTGAACTCAGGAAGATGAGTCTTCATTTCAGACCTGATACTCTGTCCACTATGCTATCTGTTTGCCCCTAGCTTGCCTCACAAGTTTATATTCTAGTGGGCGAGTATATACATATATGCAGTATAAATATAAAATGAGTAAATGCAAATATATACAAAGTAATAAATAAAAGGTAGTTTGGGAGGGAAGACACTAGTAATTTTAGAGATCAGGAAACACTTCTTGAGCTTCAACCTTAAAAGAAGAGACTCTAAGGCAAAGGTAACTAAGGGCTGCATTCCAGGCATGCGGGACTGTCATTACAAAGGTGTGGAGCAGAAGATCAAGTGTGGTGTGTGAGGAACAGAGAGCAGGCCAGTTTGACTGGATTGTAGTGTGGGAGGGGAAGTAATGTCCACTGAGCCTGGAAAGACAGGTTGGGGCCAGGCTATGTAAACCTTCATAAGCCAAACAGAGGAACTTAAACTTTATAATAGATACAATGGAGAGCCACTGGAGTTGTTTTTTTTGTAGGGCTGTCATGTGACTGGATGTATGCTTAAGGAAAAATATTTTGGCAGCGATGTGTAAGATGTTCCAGAATGGTCAGAGACTTGAGGTCTCTTCCTCTTTTCAATCCATCTTCTATACAGTTGTCAAAATAATCCTCTCTAAATCATAGATTTGACTGTTATCCTCTAGTCACAAACCTATGGCTACTTCTCTGTTTCCTGTGGGATAAAAGTTCTTAATCTGGTGTTTAAGACTATCTAGAATCTGGTCTCCAGCTGCCTTTCAATTCTTGCTTTTTTGTTTGTTTTAACCCCTCTTTATATGCTATATGTTCCAGTTATCTTTGATTACTAATTACTAATTTGATTACTAATTTGGCGTAAACTTGATATTCCACCTCAGATTTTTTGCATTCATCATATTGTCCTTTATGCCTAGAATGAACCACTTTTCTCATCTCCCCTTCTCAGAATCCTTGTCTTTCTTCAAGGCTCACCTCACTTCAGATGCTACTTCCTTACCAAAGTCCTCCTGATTCCACACAGTTGTGAGGATTAGCACAATTATTTTTCCTTTTGAACTCTTAATCATAAAACATTTGCTGCCTGAGAAAGCAAAAGCAATAATAATCATAACATTTACATAGTAGAAAGCAAAAACAGGAATTAAAAGTTCCATTTCTTCATGTGTTTAGATAATTATGGATCACTTAAACACTTGAAAAAGGTTCTTGTGAAGTTTATCTTTTTTTATTTCATAGCTTGTTCTAGATTGGTTATTTTAGTATAAAACTCAAGTTTCAGATTTAGTCTTACAATAAATTAATCAAGATTTCTAGTGCTGTTTTCTTTGTAATTTATCTTATGGAAAGCCTATATAGAAAATAATTCTCTTGATGGCAAAGTTTTCCAAATGTTCCTATTTACAAATAGCATTGTATAGAGCACAGATCTCAGAGTCAGGAAGACCTGAGTTCCAATCCTATTTCAGATACTTACTAGGTGTGACTCTGAGCAAGTCACTTAAACCTCTCTGAACCTCAGTTTCCTCATCTGTAGAATGATTATTATAATAGCACCTGCCTCACAGGATTGTTGTGAGGTTCAAATAGATAGACATATGTAAAATCCTTTGCAAATCTTAAAGTGTTAGCCTTGGAAAGGTGATACAGATGGACAGTGAGTTGGGTCCAGTATTGAACAGTACAAGATGAGACTAGATCCCATTTAGGACATTACAATGCTTTTCTTGATTTTAGACTCTATTCACTGTTTATTTGTTTAATAATGTTTGTTTCCTTGTATTGCTTTATATCAGTAAATCATGGAACTTTATAATCTAAGCAGAATTAAAATTATACAGAACCCAAAGAAAAATTTAAAGAGGCCTTATTGGTATAAGGATACGGATTAAAAACAAAATAAGACATTATTGGTGATGTATATCATTAGCAAATAAAATGAACCAGTTATATAGCATGAATGAAAGCTAGAAGATCATTTTTAAGATATTAAAAGATCAACAGCAATAGATTTATAAAGCATCTTACCTATGATATGTCCTTTGCCCATTGTCACAACCCTCAGAGATAAATACCACAGGTATTGTTATTTCCATTTTATAGAAGAAGAAAAATGCTTAGAAGAGTGAAGTGACTTTTACCTATAGTCACACACTCATCAGGGACAGAATGGAAACTCGTACAATTATGATTCTCCTAATGAGAAGAAAAAGCCCTCCAATGGGTTGAATAGAATCTCAATGGAAAAGTTAGGGAAAGAAGAATCATACAGAATGATAAATTTTGGAGGGATTACAAATCCAGAATATGTGTGTGTGTGTGTGTGTGTGTGTGTCTGTCTGTCTGTCTGTCTGTCTGTCTGTATATTAAATCAGATAATCAGACTGAAACCTTAAACAGAGTGCTTTTTAAAAAAAATCATAAAAGTCTTTTATTATTTTCTAGTTACATGTAGAGATAGTTTTCAGTATTTGTTTTTATAAGATTCCTAGTTCCAGGGGGCAGCTAGGTCGTGCAGTGGATAAAGCACTGACCCTGGATTCAGGAGGACCTGAGTTCAAATCTAACCTCAGACACTTGACACTTACTAGCTGTGTGACCCTGGGCAGGTCACTTAACCCTCATTTTGCGCCCCCCCCCCAAAAAAAAAAGATTTCTAGGTTCAAATTTGTCTCCCTTCCTTCCCTAACCCCTCCTCTAGACAGCAAGCAATCTGATATAGGTTATGTACAATCACATTAAACATATTTCTGTATTAGTCATGTTACAAAAAAAGAATCAGAACAAAAGGGGAAAACCTCAAAAAAGAAAAAAAAAAGAAAAAAAAGAAAAACCAGTATTTAATCTGCATCTAGATTCCACAGTTCTTTTTTCTGGATTTGGAGAGCATTTTCGATCATGAATCCTTTGGAATTATCTTGGACCATTGTATTACTGAGAAGAGTTAAATAGAGTATTTCTTGTGGTATGGAAGCTCTTATGTTTTATTTGGAAAAAATATCCCCACTATCACTCACACCATAAATTTGTATATATAAAGTTTCTCTATACACAGCTTTGCAGAACATACTGTGCAGTGCTTGAAGTCATATGCCTTTTCCATTTGTGAGATCAGTTGACTTTCCATGGATAGGAATTTCAGTCTGTATTTTTTAAACTTTATAGTATAAAGTGTCATTCAAATTAGACACTGGTATATGCAATGATTTTTTAAAAAAATTAACTCTAGACCAAGAAAACCCATTATCTACCAAATACAGAAGTTCTCTGGACAGGTATATTGTAAGATAAATGAAAAAACCATCTGTTAATCTTTAAATATATTCATACTAACATCAGATTGAATGTTGAAGGTGAGTACTCAAACTCTGACATTCAAGTTTCCCATATATGGTTATATTTATCTTCAGCTTCTTTTTTTCTTAAAATATATTTATTAAACATTTGGAATAAAAGATTTCTCCCTTGTTGGGTCAAAGTTTGATTTTCAAACTTCAGACTGAATCTTTCTTCATTTCATAAGAAGGCTACTTTGAAGGATATATTTTCCTTCATAACTTTTTAAAGATCTTTAAGATTTTTAAAGTATATTTTTTAGTGTTTTTTCTCACGGATTGGCTATTCCAGAAAGTATTTGATGTAAGTTAATACAGATTTTTTGGTAAGAGTTCCATGCATAAAATCATTAAGACTCATCTTCCTGAATTCAAATGTGGTTTCAGACACTTACTAGCTGGTTGACCCTGGGCAAATCACTTCACGCTGTTTGCCTCAGTTTTCTCATCTGTAAAATGAGCTGAAGAAGGAAATCCAAATGGGGTCACAGAGAGTCACACATGACTGAAAAATGCCTGAACAACAACAAAAAAATAGATTCTTATATAATTAATTGTTAATAGGGAAAACTGTTCCATGTAAAATTTTATGACTGTATTTTTATTTTGGGGAAGATTATGTGCAACTTTTTTTTTTTTTAAGTGAGGCAATTGGGGTTAAGTGACTTGCCCAAGGTCACACAGCTAGTAAGTGTTAAGTGTCTGAGGCTGGATTTGTACTCAGGTACTACTGACTCCAGGGCCCATGCTCTATCTATTGCGCCACCTAGCTGCCCCTTTATGTGCAACATTTAATAATGCATTGTTAGATTAGTAAACCTTGCTATTAGTATCATAGTTACGATATTGTAGATCTAGAAGGGACCTTCTACCAAACCTCTCATCTATGTATTTAGGAGATACAGAGAAAGTACCTGTAGAGTGAGAAACACCAGTAACAGTATCCTGCTTAGTTATCTTAGATTATAAATTGTAGAGAATGGATATTGTTCTGCTTTTCGTATAAGAAGTAGGAGATAAGTGATTTTCTGTTTAGTGATCGAGCTGAGACATGAATCTAAGTCAGCTAACTAAATCCCTGGCCTTTCTTTCCAGTAACCATACTTACTAGGAAAAAAATAAGTGCCACACCCTAAAAATTTGAAATAAGCAAGTTGGATTCAGCACAACCACTTTAAGAGTTAGAGTTTGCTACACAGTGAACATTTGTTGTGGCCAGAACTATTGCTGGTACATTGTATTTTGGACCATTGATTTTCAACTGTCTGCATTTACAGAAAATTACATGGTTGGTAGAATTTTGATCATAGAACAGTGATTAAATAAAACTATACATCTCTCTACAGTAATGAGACCAGTTTTCCCGTGTGATTTGTGGAATAAGTCTTGTTACTTAGTCATACCTCATGTTTAGGAATCATTCTGTTATAATTAGGGTGTGTTTTGGTGGTCCCATGCTTCTCTCTGAAAAGAGAGTCTTTATGACAACAGTATTCTTATGCTAGTACTGTATATGTGAAGGATGTAATGCCACAGTTTCCAAAGAATAACAGAGGCACATTGTGGGCCTACCAGTGAAGAATTATACAAGTGAAGTGATGTAAAGGCTGTCATGAAATTAATATGTGGAAAGGAAGGTGAAGCAATTTCTATGGCAAGAGTCAGTGGAAAGCCTATTTTTTTCATTTGTATCCTTGCTATGTCAAGAAATCTAGAGGAAAGTCACCAACACCTTAGATAGGGGCAAGACATGGGAGGACGTGGAGTAGAATTGCATAAGATGAGAAAGCAATGGATGAGTTATAGTATATAGCACTGGACATAGAACTCACATTAAAGAGATCATAGATCTATCTGTGTTTTGAAGAATTGTATAGAACAAATCATATTTGGAAGATTTTATATTACCTTCTCCCGAGAGATTGAAACGTGTTTTGTTTATTAAGAAAATGTGTAATAGCTAATGAGCTAGTTTGTTGGTTTTTATATGTAAGTAAGGTTATACTGACCTGCAATTTGTGGTTAAGAAAATGAAAAAACATAAAGTCTATGCTACTTGCATTGTTATAGTAAAAGAAGGCCAGTATGGATATGATTTTTAAAATAATGGAAAGTGATCATGCCAATTGAGATTTTAAGGTTTATTTTCTGAAGGGAAACCTTCTTAGACATAAAACAGAATAGACACTCTATTTGAACAAATATACATTTGTGGTTTGTGTGTGTGTGTGAGAATTGAGGTTAAGTGACTTGCCCAGCTGGTAAGTGTCAAGTGTCTGAGGCTGGATTTGAACTCAGGTCCTCCTGAATCCAGGGCCGGTGCTCTGTCCACTGTGCTACCTAGCTGCCCCATCAGATATACATTTGTGACAGAAATACTCTGTGTGTGTGTGTGTGTGTGTGTGTGTGTGTGTGTGTGTGAGAGAGAGAGAGAGAGAGATAACTTTCATAGGATTACAAATTTTGAGCTTGTGGGGACGTTAGAGGTCACCTCATCCAGCTCCTTTATTTTACACTTGAGGAAACCAGTCCAAACAGGTGAGGTGCCTTGCTCAACGTCACACAGGTACTAAGTGCCAGAGTCTGAATTTGAACCCAGGTCCTTTGTCTCCAAATCTAGTAACTTTCTACTGTACCATGCTTCCTGGAATTGATTTTTGCAAAATGAGTTTTCACAGTACCTTTATGTACATTTTGTAGTGCTTATAGTCCATGTTAAATATTTTAAGTGATAGAGGTTTGTTGTCATTTTATTATTGACATTATGATATTAAAATAGACTTGTGCTCTTACTATTGTTTCATCTATACAATACTAGAGTTTCATCTAGTATTGTAGATCATAGCCCATTCATGCCTGCATATACTCTTCAACTCTTGCTCTCTTGTCTGTCTTCTTTCTCAAAATTGGCCACAGTGGAACCACCCAACGTGCTAGAGACTTTCCTTTCTTTCTCTTGACACCTTGAGTTTATCAATGGAACATTTGGCTCTCCACCTGTCATCCCTTACTCCTGCCAAGTGACCAGCTTATGTTCTCTTCTTGTCATAGAGTTTCTTGATATCTTTTAACCCTTTTCTTTGGAGTTCCTTGTCCTCGTATATTTTGCAGATTGCTCACACCTATCATGTACCTTTCCATTGTCCTCTCTGCTGTGATATTTGTTTTCTGTCATGTTTTGCT
Source organism: Dromiciops gliroides (assembly GCF_019393635.1). NCBI lineage: Eukaryota > Metazoa > Chordata > Mammalia > Microbiotheria > Microbiotheriidae > Dromiciops > Dromiciops gliroides. The sequence goes on from NC_057864.1 coordinate 98,347,684, forward strand.
GTCATGTTCCACTGCTATTGAATAGATGGGACTTTGTTTTCATGAGAAGCTTGAGGTTAGTTTAAAAAAAAAAGAACTTTATCCTACTTCTTTTGTTTTTGGTGTGTGTGTGTGTTTTGTTTCTTTTTTAGGGAAATGAGGGTTAAGTGACTTGCCCAGGGTCACACAGCCAGTAAATGTCAAGTGTCTGAAGCTGGATTTGAACTCAGGTCCTCCTGAATCCAGGGCTGGTGCTTTATCCACTGTGCCACCTACCTGCCCCTTTTTTCTTCTTTTTTTTTTCTTCCTTGAATTTTACTCCATCCTAGCCTGTTCTCTTTTTCCTCTTCAGCTGTGGGGCTAGCTTCTTTTCCATCTGTACTTTCTAGCTTAGATATGCATAATAATTATGGACAAGCTTTTAGGACGTCCATCTACATGTATGTTGAACTCTGGGCATACATATGCTTCATCCATTTGGTCCTTGCTGTTTGGATGAACAAGACAAATTCCTTTAGAGTGGTATCATCTTTTCTCAAAGGCTTTGTGATGTTCTGCGGCTTGATAATGCCATCTGCAAAAAAGGACATTGAGAGGATTTCACTATCCACAAGGAATGCCCCTTCATTTAGTACTCAGTGCAGGATCACCTGGGCAGGTAGGTGGCACAGTGATAGAGCACTGGGCTTGGAATCAGGAATCTTCATGAGTTCAAATCTAGCCTTAGACACTTACTAGTTGTGTGACCCTGGACAAGTCGTTTAACCCTGTTTGCCTCAGACCCTCATCTGTAAAATGAGTTGGAAAAGCAAATGGCAAAGCACTCCAGTATCTTTGCCATGAAAACCCCAAATGTGGGGTCATGAAGAGTTGAACATGACTGAAATGACTGAACAGCAGCAGCAGCATGATCATTTCTATCATAGTTGTGAATACTTTTCATACATCTCTGTTTTAATTCTTGCTTGATATTTATTCAAAGGGACATTGAACAAAATTATTTCTGTTATATATTCCAACAAATCCTGAATGATCTTTATGTATTGGTAGAAGACAAAGTGTAAAAGAGCCAGCCTATAAGGCAGGATTTTGTTCTACCAAATCAAATGATTATTTGTAATTATTATTCATATCTATTTTTTATTTAGGCCTTGTTAAAGCGACTAGGTCAAAATCATAGCATTATTTCAATAGGAAAATATGGCCTGTTTTATTCATGATACGTTTTTCATCATTCTAGTAAAAAATGGAACTGTTTGCTCTGGGATTTGGTGACCAAATTTATGTACATTACATACCAGTGTATATCTTTTATGAATTTTGTAAACTTTTATGATGGTTCTCTTTGTTATTTAACATGTGCTACTTTACTTAGAAAAATACACCCAAGTGCATTTTTGTCTCTTGTTCTACCAGGATAATTTCAACTAGCAAATTTTGAGCACCTGTAGTATTACACAGCACTTTATGAGGTAGTTTGTGGAATAGATTTGGTCATTCAATAAGCATTTTGGGAGGCAGATTTTAAAGTCAGAGACTTTGCTTTTAAGTAACTTCCAAAAAATTCACAGGAAGGTGGGTTAGCGGTACCAAACCTGGAGCTTTACTATAAAGCAGCAGTCATCAAAACTATCTGGTACTGGCTAAAAAATAGAGTGGTAGATCAATGGAATAGGCTAGGCTCAGGAAATGCAGTAGTAAATGACACTAGTAATGTAGTGTTTGATAAACCCAAAGACTCCAGCTTCTGGGATAGGAACTCAGTATTTGACAAAAACTGCTGGGAAAACTGGAAGATAGTATGGCAGAAATTAGGCTTAGACCAACATCTTACACCTTATACTAAAATAAGGTCAAAATGGATACATGATTTAGACATAAGAGGTGATACCATAGGTAAATTAGGAGAGAAAGGAATAGTGTACCTATCAGATCTTTGGAAAGGAGAACAGTTTTTGACCAAACATGAGATAGAGTATATTATAAAATGCAAAGTGGATGATTTTGATTATAAGTAACTTCCCCTCTCAGAGGCTCAGTTTATATAATTCTCAAATGGAGGGATTAAACTAGATGACCTCTAGTATTTTTTGAAGTTCTAAATTTGTTATTCCATGAGGCTGTAGACTGAGTGATGGTGGCTGAAGTAAGGTCCGAAAGTGGCAATGAGGGAAGCAGAGCTACACCCTCTTCTTTCGGCTCTGTTCATTAGATCATAGACTTAGAATTGGAAAGAATATTAACAGTCATTTAGTCAAGTCCCTTAAAAAGGCAAGTGGAGACATGAGAGACTCAAGGGCACCCAGATAGGGCGAGTCCAGAACCAGGATGTGAACCCAAATCTCATTTCTTCAAATCCTGCACTCTCCATTACCATGTTGTGTGTCAAAGGTGTGAGAGAAGGAGTCAGTCTTAAAGGGCTCTCAGTCAGTACCCCGAAGAATGAAGGAATATGAGAAGAAGAGCTCTGTGATCCTGGGGGGGAAGCTCAACAGCTGCTCCCACACTTAGAGACTTCATCACACAGTTGGTGTCCCCTTGAGAGAAAGAAAAGCATTTCAAAGTCCATACTTTGTATCAAGAACTGTGTGGGAATACAGATGCAAAAGCAAGACAATCTCTCTTCTCAGGGAATTTTTATTGTCTTAGAAGAAGACGACAGGTACAGGTAAGTGAAGGATATGAAAGGATGTTTTGCTGGGTAGTCATGAGAATAGTGATTAAAGGCATGGTGGAGTTGATTGACACAATCTTTACAGAAGCAATGGTAGTATTGATTTGGTTATGGTTTCTAAAGCTAGAGTAGAGAGTTGGAGATGGGTAATAGGCACACATAGCAGCAAGGCAGTTGGCAAGAGGATGGGTGGGGTGTACATATGAATGAGATTTGACAAATAGTCTGGTTTGGGGCCAGTTAGATACACAGTGGGTGTTGTGAGTTTGCACTTATTCCCTGACCAGTCAGGACAGCTTTGGTCCCGGTGTAGGAGTTCTAATCTTGAGTAGATTAAATTTTCTAGGACATAATCTCTCTGCAAGTTCAGTAGTCTGAACAAGAGCAGCAAAGGTGGATAGCAACAAGTTGTCCCTAGTGGATGGCTTGAAGGGGTGTGAATCATCCCTTTAAACACTCTGGTTTTCTATTTGATCAACTTCCCCATTTCCTGTCACCTACATCTTCATTTCAGTCATCCACTAGGCTGGTTACAACTATCTCATTTTCTTTCATAATTGGGCTGACCGTGTGTTTTCGAGCTCTGAAATTCCTTTTTTGAGCATAACTTCATATCATTCTGCCCTTCCACTGCCTTACTCTTGTTAAATCTTTTGTTTTTAACTTATCAAACATCACCACTGACTTACTCCCTATCCATGCTCTACTGAATGCTGCCAGGTAAGACCAATACAAATTTGTTACTTTCTGTTTATTAGTTCTTTTTATTTTTCTCAGATTGATTTTCTTTTATTCTCTGTGCTCTGTGGTGCTCCCTCTACCCCGCTCCCCATTGGCTGTTTGAGACCTCCTTTCCTATGCTCCCTAATACCACTTCCTCCTCTCTCCCTTTATGGTTTTTTTTTGTTTTTTTAGTGAGGCAATTGGGGTTAAGTGACTTGCCCAGGGTCACACAGCTTGTAAGTATTAAGTGTCTGAGGCCAGATTTGAACTCAAGTACTCCTGACTCCAGGGCCAGTGCTCTATCCACTGTGCCACCTAGCTGCCCCTCCTCTCTCCCTTTAAAAGAGAGTGTGACTTTCTAGTTTATATAGAAAAGAGAAACTGTCTGTTGGAGAGCTACTTCTCTCCTATTCTCTCCATATCCCAAAGCCTCTTTACATCATGCCTTATTGTCTCCTTGTCTTTGAGGAAGAGATGGTTCTTCTTGTCTAGGCTGATGCCAACTTTCCTGTTCCCTCTGGGAATTTCCTGTTTCTCCATCTCACTTTTAGAGTCTTCCCATGTGCCTAGATCCCTTCAAAGAATATCAGAGAAATGTCTTCTCTCCCTTTCTTTGCCAAACTCTTAGGAAAAGGTTTATCGCCTATGTTTATCGTCTCTACTTCTTCACCTCTCAATTCTCAACCTTCTATAATCAAATTCCTTACGCTATCATTTTCCTGAAACTAAGCTCTAACATTACTTTAGGTTTCTTAACTTCTGAATCCAGCAGTCTTTCTCAGTCTGTATTATTCTTGGCTTCTCTGTAATTTTTGAAATTGTTGATCTTCCCTTCTATTATTCCTAAACACTCTCCTCCCTTGAATTTTATAACATCCTCTCCTGATTCTCCTACCTGTCTGGTTTTTTTTCTGAGCATTCTTTGCTAGTTTTGGTTAATTTCAACAAAACTTTATTAAGCACCTTTTATAAAAGAGTCAATATAATTAGCCCTGGGGGAGACAAAGACATAAATCACTTGTTTTTGCACTCAAGAACCTTAAGTTTATATGATATATAGTCAAATTTATCTAAATGAAAAGTAAATTCAGGAGGGAGAGTCACTAACAATTGGAAAGATTAGGAAAATTTGGAGAGGGAGTGGCTCCTGAGCTGAGACTTCCAGGAAGCTAAAGATTCTGATCCTGGGAAGTTAGAATAGATTCTGACTTGGTCAGAGAGCAATCAGAAACCACCTTTGCCTGCTTATAAGGGCTGCATTGCATCTCTCATTGTTTAGTAAAGTCTGTCCTTCTGGGGATATTTTCAGCATTAAGGAATTTGTTCAGTAGACATTTGTCAGATTTGTTTTTCTTAACCTTAACTATAACTTTTGCTGATGACAATTTAAAATTTCAATTGCTAATGTAATTTGTTTTAAATATTATGCAGCAGGGGCAGCTAGATGGTGCAGTGGATAGAGCACTGGTCCTGGAGTCAGGAGGACTTGAGTTCAAATCTGACCTCACTTAATACTTATTGGCTGTGTGACCCTGGGCAAGTCACTTAACCCCAGTTGCCTCACCAAATAAACAAATAAATAGATAGATAGATAGATAGATATTATGCAGCTCATGTATAATCTGTATCAAATTGCTTGTATTCTCAAGGAAGAAGAGGAAAGTGAAGGAGGGAGAGAATTTGGAATTGTTAATCTTTTTACATGTAATTAGAAAAAAGTAAAGTATAAGAATTGTCACTTGAAAAAGAAAAAAGTAAATTTTATGCAATTGAAACACTATGGCTAAAGATCAGTTCTTGAAAATACTTTCAAATCTGGAAAATAAAAAACTGAAATACAACATTAGACTGATAAAAATATCATAAAGCTCTGACATCTAGCAAATGACATAATCATAGCACAGATTAACAGCTCCTTTGTGATATAGTACAAGTTAAGCCCAGGTTGCCATATGTGACCTGTTATGAAAATAAATGTTTTCCAGGTCATTTGGGTTAGGACATTTTAAAGATCTTTGTACTTATCAACTAAATCTTGATTTTATAGGAACTGATTGTGGAGATGGATGGGAGGTTTTCATGGTTGTGATTTTTTTTGCTTCTTTGCCTTTCATTTATCATTGCCATCTGCATAATGGTGTTAGCCATTCAGGTAAAAAAAATTTCACAAATTAAGTTCCTTACTTGTTAGCACCTATTGATTAAAATGTTTGGGGAAACTATAAAAACGTACTGTTAATGAAATTTGGGCATGACCTTTGGATTTCATTTCTCTAAGTGAGGGTAATAGAGCTAAGAGGCAGCCTCCAGAGTAAAAAGAGAATCGAGGTTAGCCATGGCACTTTAATGGTTCCTTCCCTACTCCTATAAATGTTCCTTGTTTCCTCCATCCTTCACACATACACAAAGAAGCAAAACAGCTTACCCTCCCTGCTACCTCCTGTCCTGTGTCTCCCTTATCTCTATCCCACTGCTTCACAGCTTCTTAGCTTAACTCCTTGAGAAAGCCATTCTCACTTGGGGCCTCCCTTTATTCTCTTTCTTGATGTTACACCCTCAACAGGCCGGCTTGAGACCTCACCTTTCCATTGAACCTACCTTTTGCAAAGTTACCAATGATCTCCTAATTACCAGCCATAATGGCTTTTTTCCCCCATTCCTTATCTTTCTTGACCTCTCAGCAACTTGCTGCATTATCCTCTTTTCCTGGATACTCCTCTAGATTTTCATGACACTGCTCTCTTTTGGTTTTCCTGCCTGTCTTTGCAGTCTCATTTCCTGGATCTTCATCTGCTATCCATGGGTGTTCATCAGGCTCTGTCCTGGGTCCTCTTCTCTTCTTCTGTACTCTCTCTTTTGGTGATCTTATGAGCTTCTGTGGGTTCAGTTATCGTCCCCATGCAGACTATTCCTGTATCTATGTATCTGTCTATCTATCTAACTACATAGCTCTAGTCTTTTTACCAACTAACTTCTGGACATCTTGAATTGGATGTTCCATAGATATCTCACACTCAACATGTCCAAGTCAGAACTCACTATCTGTATGTGTCCCTCTGGGTTTTGTCCTGGCCTCTCTTGTATTCTCCTCCATGCTACTTCACATGGTGATCTTATCAGCCCCTAAGAATGTCATTACCCAGCTCTATGATGACAATTCTCAAATCTACCTATCCTGCTTCAATCTCTGCCCTCCAATTTCAGATCTTCACCTGCCCTCTAGTGACATGACTACCTGGATATCACAAAAAAGACATTCTATCTCTTGGCTCTAGACATTTCCTCTGGCTGTCCCCCACACCTGGAATGCTCTCCCTCTTCTGCTCTTCCTACTTACATACCAAACTGGATGCCCAGTAGACATCTTAAATCCAACATGTCCCAATCTGAACTCATAATCATTTCCTCCTCCCCAACTTCTTCATTCCAGTAACTTCTCTCTGTTAATTATCTCCTATTTATTCTGTATATAGCTTGCTTTTTACAAAGTTGTTGTTTGTGTGTTGTTTCCCTTGCTAGATTGTAAGCACCTTGAGTCCAGAGACTGTCTTTTGCCTTTGTGTATCCCCAGTGTGTAGCACAGTGCCTGACACATAGTGGGTACTTAATAAATGTTTATTGATTTGATTGATTGTCCTTGGCTTCCCTTTCCCCCCCTCTCCCATACTATTTCACTTGATGATCCTATCAGCTCCCATGGCTTCATTTATCATCTCTATGTTGATGATTCTTAGATCTGCTTATCCAACATTAACTTCTTTCCTGACCTCCTTTCTTGTATCTCCAACTCTATCAGACATCTCAAATCCATTATGTCTCACCCCTTCTGAAGCCCCCTATTATTGTCAGGGGCGCTTAGGCGTCATCTTAAACCCCTCACCCCCTCCACCATATCTGGATCTATTCCAAGTTCTGTCTATTTTCCCTTAATGACATTTCTCATATATGCCCCTTTTCCATGCTGACACTACCACCACTGTGGATCAGGCTCCCATGACGTCATACCTAAACCAGCCTTCTGTGGATCCTGCCTCAATTCTCTCCCCACTCCAGGTCTGATCATGTCACCTCCCTATTAAATAAATTCCAGTGGTTCCCTGTCACCTCCAGGATCAAATATAAAAATCCTATGTTAGGCATTCCGAGCCCTTCAGGTACTGGAGGTTTTGTTTTTGATTTTTTGCTTTGCACATAGTAAGTACTTAATAAATGCTTGTTGACTGTTGGCTGCCTGACAGTTCTCAGGAAGCTTATACTCTTAATTATGGAACATGACACATAAAAGAAAGTTCAGTTAGAGGACAAGTGGACAGACTCAGACTCTTTAGGAGGGTGCATTGAATTCATGGCCACCAGCATCAGATCTCATACCCAAACAAAGGTTATCTAACATGTATTATTTTTTCTGTAAGGCACATCATAACCATCTTACACTTAGGGTCACTAAACAGCACTTAAGCACTGCACTTGAGGGCCAGTTTAAATAGGGAAATCACTAACAAAAGGTGCAAAAATGCAAAAAAGTGACACTAAATAGACTGCAAAAAGGGCACTTGTTGGACGGTATGAGCACTGAAACATGAAGGCAGGGTATGCCTTCTTTGATTCCAGATGGGAACTCATGAACTATTGGTAGCCCTGTGAATAGGTTCAAGAATAATACACAGCCAACTGGAATTTTGCTTAAGAAGTAATTAAGATATCCATACAGCAATACTTCTTTTAGTAGCAAAGAACAGTAACTAAAGTAGATACTCATCAATTGGGGGTAATCACTAAGCAGATTTTAGTTCTAAAATGTAATGGAATGTCATTGTGCTATAAGAAATTGTGAGTATGTGGAGAAGTGTGGGGAAGGATTATGTCAAGTGTTGGAAAATGAAGTAGAACAGGACTTGCACCAGGGCCAGGAAAACAGTATACATAATGAGGACAACAAATGGAGAAATTCCACAACAAGAACAAACCATCCTGGTCCAATTTTGCCACCTGGTGGTGAATGTGTAGAAGTGCTTGGCCAGCTTTCTCTGGGGATGGGGTGGGGTGGGGGCCTGTCCTGCCTGAGGAGGATTTTTTACAATGTGTATTTGCCTCTTGAGACCTTCTCAGGCATTTTTTTTCTTTTCACACCTATACATTCACTTTTTGTTAAATCCTTTTTTGACTCCCATCTTTTTATACCCCCCAACTTTGTGAGCCAAAGAATGACTTCAAATATAATGATGTTAAAGTAAAACTGAGTGCAGCTGCATCAAGGTGCATCATCATTAATTGCTGATAAAGACCCTTACGTTATATCATCAAAGAAAAGAAAAACCAGAAATTTTGAAGTAAAGGATACAATTTTTAAAAATGTCGTTAGCCTTTAAAGTTCTAAAACTACTCATAAGTCTTCAGAATTTTTGCAAAAGTGACCTTTGTCTTTTATTGTCTTTTATTCACCACTAATAATCCTTTCCCTCAGGCGTGCATGTGCATGTGCACACACATAGTTTTCTTATTCAGTTTTACTGTGTTTTCTTTTCATTTTTAAAATTTCCCATTTTTCCTGCATTCAAAAACCAATTATTAAGTATTTGTGTGCCTGACACTCCAGATATAAACATACCAAAAAAAACTCCACCACAACAAAGTTGTACCCTACCCTCTAGGAGCTTTTAATATTATTGTCAGTAGAGCCATAATGCTTTCCAAAGATATTAACCTCTGTCATAGAGGATGTACTATGCAGATTTGAAGTGGAAAGAGGATTCCATGTCTATGGGAAAGCCTTCCATATATTACTAATTGTAGATAATATTGTGCTAATTGTATCATGTCTCAAGACTTAACAGATCTCATTGAGGAACTTCTTTAACTTTAGAAAAAACAATTTAAAAATAACTTGCAACACCACACTGCATCAGTTGACACAATGTATTTTTTTATCTGTAAGGCAAAGAAAATAGAGACAGGATGAACATTTTTATTTCAGAATAAAATTATAATACAATTTTCATCAATTGAGGTGCCTGCGCCTCCTGTTGTTAATTATTTGTAAGAGATTAGCCTAAAAACACTAAATGAAAAATACTGATCATACAAACTGACATGTGTTTGGCTAGCCCCTATGTTCAGTAAATCGGTACACATCTGAAATGGGTACTGCATGTGGACAATGAATTTGGCCCAGAATTAAGTAGCAGAAAGAGAAATATCAAGTATGTAAGTTTTTTACCATGTGCCAGGCACTGTGCTGAGCATGGAGAATGTAAATAGAAGCAAAAGAAAAGTACAATCCCTACTCTTATTAGGGGAAGGCATCACATAAAAATGGAGCAGGGAATGAGGAAGAAGGATATCCTTAAGGTGGCAAGATGAGAATGTCCAGAGTTAGCCGTTAAGCCAGAAGAAAAGTGAGCACAAATGGCCTAGGCACTTCATGAAATGATAATTTCAAGAAGGAATTTGGCAGTCAGAGGAAGGGGACTGGGAATAGAGGGGCATCTTCAGGGTAAGAAGCTCTGTAAGTTTATGACTTGGGCTTGGATCTGAACAGGAAGAAAATGCTTCTGGATTCATTTTCTGTGAGCCAGCTGGAAAGTTGCTTTGGTTCAGAATGACAGAATTATAGTTTCTTCTGTAGATTGAGCTCTAGATGCTGGAACTAAGATTCCACTCTGTCCTGAGGTCTAAAGGCTTCTCTCTGCTTCTGAGCTTTCTCCTTCCCTCCCCAAGAACACTACCTCTGGACACAGCTCCTCTTCTCAGTCTTTCCTGGATCCGTAACTCAGAGCAGGGTAGTGGGTGACAGCTGCCAGTTGGCACCTGGTCCTGATATGGGTCTGAGACCTTCCCTTGCCCAGGTGTGCAGCCTCTTCCTGGGTATCAGTGCTTCAAATGTAGCATGCTCCTGATCCATCCCCTTGGCAGGCTTGGGTGGGAAAAATGATTCCATGTGACCTTTTCTTGAATTTCTCCATAAGGATTCAAGTCTGGTGTGTTTTATGTATCTGTTGAAGGAGTTTTTTGGGTGGGAGCTTGCTGTACTGCTTCCTGCTACTCTTCCATCTTGGGTCCATCTTCTTTGATATAATAGTTAATAGTTGTTTGTTTATATCCCTTGACCACTTATCTATTTGAAGATGGCTCTTGGTATGTGTGTGTGTATGTATATGTATATGGTATATCAAATACAGTTATATGTGGTCACCCTATAATTATCCCAAGTCAGGGAATGTAGCTGGGATTTATCATATATATGTTACTTAGAAATTAGAGGCTACTGCACCAGTTTGGGGGCATTAAGCATTCATTAAAACATACTAAATATTAGTAAAGAGAGTACACATGGCTCTGAAAGATAGGAAAGCCTAGCTAGATCTAGGGGAGGAAAGAGAGAGCATGGGGAGCCATTGTGGGCTTTGCCTGTTCTCATCAAGTTCCTGGGAGAAGAGCACAATGATCCTAAGCTCTCTGAGGGAAGGCAAAGAGGCAGCCCTTACACACTGCTTAAAGCTAATTGGCTAGCATCATTCAAATCTATTGGTTCACTGGATTTGAGGTTGGTCCAAGAGCAGAACATGCTGAGGTCAGAACTCAGTCAGAGCTCAGGGAATAGATCCTCTGGCCGGAACAAGGCTTTCAGGTGGGTGTGGTTTTGAGTGAGGTAGCTTCCTAACTCTGGGCTGGCCTTAAGAAAGGGGGGCCTCTGGGAGTCCCCAAACCCCATTATTTTCTCACAATGTGTATGTGTGTATATGTATATATATATATATTTTTTCTGTTATTTCTTTATATGTTTTGGATATCCTACCCTCATCAGAGATGACTGATGTAATGATTTCTCCGTGTACAGCTTCCATTCTTATTTTAACTACATGAATTTTGCTAGTGATAAAATTTTCAGTTTCACATATTTGAAATTTGAGAATGTCTCTATCTCTTGTTTGGTTAAGGTATTTGATCTGGTTCTCTTCTAAATTTTTTTATGTTGTCATGACCTTAGATTTTTTTTTAATCAACCTCTACAAAAATAAGCAATTAAAATAAAAAGAATAGAGTATATTGAAAGAAAACTTTATAATTAATATGATAAAATTTTATTTAAAAAATGTGGAGCCTTTAAGAAATCATAATAGTTAATTTCTAGTCTATGAAAAGTCACAGGATATAAAATAGTTTTCAGAACAGGAAACAGATTGTCCATTATCATTTGGGGAAAAAAATGTCCTTTGAGGTACCAACTCAAGTTGGGAAATTGCTAGTGGAATTGTGAACTGAGAATCTTATTGGAGAACAGGTTGATAGTGTCAAATGAAAGGATCAAATGAGATAATAAGTACTGAGCACAGTGCCCAGCACCTTGTAGGTACTGTATATGAATGCTTATTCCCTTTCTCTGCCTTCCCTGAAAATATAATTTAAAACCCAGTAACAAAAAAGAACTGTTCTAAAATCTTCATAGCAATATTATTTGTAATTGAAAAAAATAACAAACCAAGAAGCAATTTAAACGTCAACTGTAGGGGAATGTTGTTAAATAAATTCTATATTGATATTTTAGAATATTATAATACAATTAAGACTAATAAGTATAAAGAATACAAAGGAATACATAAAATCTTTATGAAATAATGCAAATTGAATAATGCAGAACTAGAAGAAGGTGGTATACATTAACTGCAGTCACACGAGGAAAAATTAATGAGAACAAATGAACTGTGATGGAGACTTAAGAGTGAATGATAGAGGGGCAGCTAGGTGGCACAGTGGATAGAGCACCGGCCCTGGATTCAGGAGTACCTGAGTTCAAATCCGGCCTCAAGACACTTGACACTTACTAGCTGTGTGACCCTGGGCAAGTCACTTAACCCCCATTGCCTCACTTTAAAAAAAAAAAAGAATGAATGATAGAAATGATGTTATGGTACTTCTATGCATTTAAATGAGTGCTAATGTAAATAGTTACTAAATAAGTTCCGTTCTTTGTACTCGTTAAAAAAAAAAAAAGAAATAGAAACAGTGGACCAGTCATTTGAGAAGGGCAAGGATAATGGATAGCTATCCGTTCAGCCATAGACTGCTGCTAATTGACTAGCTTCGCATCAGATCTTCAGTACTCCATTCTGGTTCTGCCATCTTTCTAAAGTCTCGTAAGGTGTAAGGGGTGTGGCTAATAGAGTGACTGCTGCTCTAAATGTAGGCATGCACAGCAAGAGCAGATTGGGGGGGGGAGGGGAAAGAGAGAGAGAATATATATTGGTGGTGAGCCCAGAGAAGAAGGTTAGTGGTTTCCTCAGCAAGCAGGCCGAGATGGGAGTAGAAGGAACCTACTCATTTCTCTGCTGATCTGTCCCCATTAAATACTTTTACATTTAACTTTTGACATAGTGAATACTTTAGAAATCCTCATTGAAATGGTTTTGTTTTGTTCTTGTTTGATAGTATCAGATCTTTTTTCAAGGCTTAACATGTGATTGGAAATCTCTTATTTTTAGATTGACAGCGACATAGCCTTCATGTTCTCAAGTTATTTGCTCTAAGAATGACATTTGTTTTAATAAGGGCCTACATTTATGACATAACTTTTTCTGAGATTAGTTTTCCTTTGAACTTGTACATGAAGACTGATGGGATGGACTATATCTGTGATTTCATTGGTGTTGGAAACTTATACTCTACTGTCAATGCCAACTCATTCCATTATACCACACTATTATTTCATGGAAGTTAATGATTAGGTAGTGCTTTATGGCTTAAAGATGCTTTACATACATTATCTCATTTATTCCTCAGACGAGAAAATTGAGGCTCAGAAAAGTTGGATGACTTATCCAAAGTCATAAATGAGATGGAAGCCCATAAGATGGAGCACTAGATTTACTTATTCAACATCCAGGGTTTTTTCCACTCTACTGTCGCTCCATACAATGTTTTTTTTTCAGTCTTTTAATATAGTTTAATATAGTTTTCATTTGTCATAGGAAAGCATTCTGGTAAATTTTTCTATAAAGTTTCTATTAAGTGACTTCATATTATTAGGGAGCACTCTTGTCAGATGTTTGAAAGCCTACTTTATATCAGATAGAAATCTTTTTCCTTGTAAATTTCAGGTCAGCATTCATCCATTGTTATTACTTGGAGCAGTTAGTTATCTATAAATCCACCCCATATTCCTCTTTCCTGAGCCCAAGGTATTACAAGGAGTTTGTAAAAATCAAGTTGCATTGCATCTATGGTGTTTCTACAGTGCTCCAATCTTAGTAACCTTATCCAAAAAATGGAAATGAGGTTATTTTATGACTTGTTTTTAGTGAGTCCCCACTGTTCATAGCAATCACTACTTTCTCTGTGCTCTCCTAACTATTGTTCCAAGATTTTGCCAAGCAAGCTTCAATAGGATTTCCACGATAGACTTTGTCAACAAAGTAGCTTTCATTATATAGTGTTCTGCTTGTTAGTAAGAAAAATAATTTCAAGTATTGGTTCATTTTTCTGAATATTCTTCTCTGGTTAAAACATTTTAATTTTTCTAGTGAGCATGTAACATTCAAGAAAGAATAAAGAAAGGACTGTATTTTTTGTAATTCAGTTTTATGTTAATAGGCCTGAAAACTTGTAAATTTCATCCTGCTTTAGACTTCCAACTGTTAATTGTTTTAATGTGAATTTTTAGGCTATTTGCTTAACTTTTGTAGGTTGTATGCCTTTTGTACATCATTTCTCACTGTACAATATGCTTTATTATTAAACCTGCCTTTATATGATCTCGAGTTCTTTTTCTACTTGTTAGTAAAGGTACTTAATGTTAATATATGTGCAATAGCTGCTACATGGAAAAAAATTTTTAAACGAAATCTTGTTTTATGTTTTCAGAGTGCCCATTTGGCCATGATTGACACCTTAATGATGGCTTATACTGTAGAAATGGTCAGCATAGAGAAGGTAATTGCTTGTGCTCAGCAGTATTCAGCATTCTTTCAAGCAACTGATCTACCCTATGACATCGAGGATGCTGTCATGTATTGGATAAATAAGGTAGGACCATAAGTGTTTTATGCTGACGTTGTCATTCAAGAAATTTGAGAAAAGATGAGATGTAGATCCATACTTAGAGGAAAGCTATGGTTTTGTTGGTATGTGGTGCTCCCTTCACTGTTGTGAATTATAATCCCAGTGCAATAGTTCTGAAATTTTATGTAGCAGCACTGTTCCTCTCACTTTTAAAGGAAAAAAAACTATCATTTTGTAAGATTTATACAAATAATTTGTGTTATAGAAACAATCTAGATAGTGGCAGATCAAATAAAGATATGACATGATAGTTCAAATTTGACCTCATTTATACTTCCTGTATTCCATTTCAATAGAAATTCACTGTGATAGTATTAGCTGTTGATTTTTATTTGAACTTTTTGTTTAAAAAAAAATAGATGCACTTATAAAGTATTTACAAAATAGCTTAGGAATATGGGGTAGGTGGAGAAAAACTCACAAAAACACAGAATTTTAGAGGAACCTCAAGTTCTATCTCTTTCGACCCATCCTTGAACCAGAATCCTTACCATATCATGTCAGACAAGGAATTTAGACTCTACTTCAAAACCTCCAGTGTTGGGAAACTCACTATTTCCTGAGGCAATCCAATCAGTTATTCACTTCAGTCATTTTTCCAATTGTGTTTGACTCTGTGACCCCATTTAGGGTTTTCTTGGCAAAGATACTGGAGTGGTTTGTCATTTCCTGCTCCAGCTTATTTTTATAGGTGAGGAAACTGAGGCAAACAGGGTTAAATGACTTGCCCAGGGTCACATAGCTAGTGAGTATCTGAGGCTGGATTTGAACTCACAAAAGTGAGTGTTCCTGACTCCAAGCCTGGCACTCTGTCCACTATTGCACCTTGCTGCCCCTATAAGCAATCACTCATGCAGAAACTTAATAGTTAAGAAGCTTTTCAGGATTTCATTCCTATATATGCCATGCCTCTCTGCAATTTCATTATTCCTGGTTCTTCCTTTTGGGGTCAAATAGAATAAATGAAATCCTTCCATACAACAAGCCCTTCAAATACTTCAACAAAGCTGTCTTTTCTCCCCACCTCCCAGCAGACTAAACATCTCCATCTGGACTCAGACTCCTTCACATGCTGGTTGCCTTCTAACTTTTCAGTGTCCCTTTTAAAACGGCAGCATCCTGGGCTGAACACAGTATTCTAGATGTGGTCTGATTGAGGCAGGATACAGAAGAACCTGTGGCTCTTTTTCCTGGGTGGCAGATCTTTTTCAGACAGACTGCTGTCTAACCATGCCTCTCCCATCCTATTTATGAAGTTGATTTTTTTTTTTTTTTATTTTTTGGCTGGGCAATGAGAGTTAAGTGACTTGCCCAGGGTCACACAGCTAGTAAGTGTCAAGTGTCTGAGGCCAGATTTGAACTCAGGTACTCCTGACTCCAGGGCCGGTGCTTTATCCACTGCGCCACCTAGCTGCCCCCTGAAGTTGATTTTTAATAGAAAAATTAAGACTTGATATTTATCCCAATTGAATTTCATCTTACTAAGTTCAGCCCAATCTTCTTGTCTATCAAAATCCTTTGGATGGCAACTCTAATTTCCAATGTGTAGCTATTCCTGCCAGCCTCATGTTATCTGTAAATTTGATGAGTATACCATTCATGCCTTTATCTAAGGTCACTGATAAAAATATCAAACAACAAAGGGGCCAAGCTCAGATCCCTGGGGACTCTACTGGATATTCCCTGCCTAACTGACCTCAGACCATTAATAAGTACACTTTGGTCTACTCCTCCAGCCAACTCTGTATCCATTATCCAGTCCACATCTCTCCATTTTTTCTATAAGAATAGCAGGAGGTACTTTTGTACTGAGAAAATCAGGAGAGATGGGTTTTCAAGAGAGTTAGGGATTTTCGGAGGTAAATTATTCTAGGTTTGAGGTCTGTGCAAAGTCACAGAGAAGAGAAAGGAGTTGTCAAATATGGGGAACAGCAAATAGACAAATTTGGCTGAACCTTAGAATATATGAAGGAATACAATATGAAATTAGTCTACAAAGATAAATGGGTATTGTGTTCTGAAGGACTAAGAACAGCTTCTGTTTTGTTCTAAAAGACAGGAAGGAGCCCAGAGGATTCTTGGTCAATGAGTAACATAGTCAGAACTGTGCTTTTGGAATATCACTGTTGTAGCTGTGTGGAGGATTAAGATAGAAACTCAATTAAAAGACTCTTACAGTGGTCTTGGCCAGTGGTGTTAAACTCAAATAGAAAGAGTACATAAGGATTCTTGTGGGCAGCATATTGATTTAGTATAAAAATGTAATATCTGTGTTTTATTGGAATTTTATTTATTTTCTGAAATGTTTCACAATTACATTTTAATCTGGTTTGGACCACAATTGGCAGTATTGTGGGCTGCATGTTTTTTTTTGGTTTTTTTCAGTGGGGCAGTGGGGGTTAAGTGACTTGCCCAGGGTCACACAGCTAGTAAGTGTCAAGTGTCTGAGGCCGGATTTGAACTCAGGTACTCCTGAATCCAGGGCCGGTGCTTTATCCACTGTGCCACCTAGCTGCCCCAGGGCTGCATGTTTGACACCTGTGTTTTAGGCAAGAAACATTGAGGACCTGACCTTGGGGTCTGGCTGTGTGAGTGAAGAGAATTGAATACATGTGAAAGATAGAATGGATTGACAGGACATTGTAACTATTTGGTTATAGGGTGAGTAAGAATGAAGTCAGATGACTGATAGAACAATGATTGTACCTTAAAACGAAGGATGCATTTAGGGAGAAAGATAATGAGTTTGGGGTAGGTTTGAGTATATGTCTCTAAAGTATCTGGGTGAAGATGTCTGTCTAGAAGGCAATTAGTGATTAGGTACTGGAGTTCGGGACAGAGATAATAGCTGGATTTATAGATTGGGAGTCATCTGCATAGAGATAATAATTGAACCCATGAGAGCTGGCAAAATCTTGTAGAGAGAAAAAAAGAGGACCCAGAACAGAGTTCTGAGGTGCACTCATGCTTAGTGTACCTATGAATCCAACAAAGGACTCTGAGGAGCAGTAGGTCCAGTAGGAAAAGGAGGAAACAATGTCATATAAGCTGAAGGAAGAGAGAATACTTCAGTGGAGGACAGTTGGTCATCACTGTCACAACTGTCAGAGAATTTAAGAATACCAAGAGCTGATTAAAAAAACACACTATTGGAGTTAGCATTTAAAAGATTCTCGAAGACCTTGGAGATCACAGTTTCAGCCAGTGGTTGGATTGGAAACCAGATTGTAAGGGTGTGAGCGATGAGTACAGATAGCGTTTCTTTAGAGTTTGGCCATCAGAAGGGAGGAAGACATGGGATAATAGTTTAAAGGGATGGTAGGATTAGGTGAAGGTATTTTTAAGGATGTGGGAGAATTGTGTTCATAAAATATTCAGATATAAAAAGCAAAACAGAAGTAATTAGGTTTCCATTTTCTCACATTTAATAGTTACAAGGTTTAAGATCTCTTTGCTTGTGTTGACCATATCAAGTGATGGTTTGCATCTTTGAATTGTGTTACTGTGCTGAGAAATTATTTCTGCTTTAGAATCATGGATTTAAAGTTGGAAGGAACATCTAGAGGTTATCTACCCCAACTCCACATTTTTTTTTTCCAACCCCACATCTTATAGATGAGGAAACTGAGGTCCTGAGATATTCTTGCTAACTAAAGTAACTCCCTTTTTACTTACAATTTCTACCTCCCATAGTGAGAAATTTAAGCATTATCAGAGTGAACATTGAGATTAACACAAATTCTGTGACTGCCTACTTAGCTCTCACAGTCCCATTTCCCCACTCCATCAACACTTAACAGTGAATATTCCTTTATACTTTAGCAGTGATAGCAAATTACCAGTCATCATAGCCATTCCTAAAATGTTTTTTTCTTAAACCATAATACATATACTCTGTGCTTTGTAAATTAATGCTAAACATCTACATGTGAGGGAGTTGAGAAGGTTGCAGAATTAGGCAAGTTGTTATTAACATAATAGGGGATATTGATCATCTACACATAAATTAGTAGAAAATTTCACCATGGATAACTGAGGTCCACAGAAGTAAAGTGACTTGCCTAAGGTAGTAAGTAAAAGAGCTAAGATTTTGAACCCAGGTCATCTGACTTCAGATCTAGATACAGCTTTATAATGGGATGAGTAAATAATGTGAATTAGTTATCATAATGAGGCCAGCAACCACTTGATCTCCTTCTCAAGGTGAGAGAAAAACTAAAAGCAATATCTATTTCAAATGTAAATTCATTTGTAAAATTTTACAAGTGAGTGAAGTGGAGAATGCTGTCATAAATAATTTCAACTCATAAAGCACTGGGAAATTCTAAAGGGAAAACAAAGTTTACAGAAAACTTGGTGAGTGACCCACCCAAAACAAAGTTATCACAAGAACATTCTTTTGTTGCTAATTTTTGCTTCAATATCTATTTTATTTCTAAATATATCCCTACACAGAGAAACATCGCTTGTAATGAATAAAAAAGGAAGGAGAAAAATGCATTTGAGTAAATTTAATCAATATATCAACTAAGTCTGAAAGTATGCCGTAAACACTGCCAAATGACTCGTAACTGATTTGTGCTTTTAAAATTCTTTTTGTTTTGTATCATATCATAATCTTCCTGTGTGTTTCCATGTCTTCATCATTTCTAATAGCATAGTGATTTTCCATTGTATCTGTGCATCACAATTAATTTAGTCATTCCCCAATCTATAGGCATCTGCTTTATTTCTAGTTCTTTGCAACTACAAAAAAAAAGTGCTATTGTATATTTCTGAGTGTTTGTGGGTCCCGTCTATCTATGACCCCAGAGTATATGCCTAACAACAGACTCTCTGGGTCAAAAGATATGGATCCTTGGGAGATTTAAAAATAAAACTCTGCAATGTGGAAAGGTAAGGGCAAAGGGGAAATGGAAGACAATGCTTAATGGGTATAAGCAGGCTACTACATATTGCCAACCAAAAATTGTAGGGGGGGAAATGGTGTAAAGAATCATAAGAGAGATATGACCTCTCCTTCCCCCCAAAAAGAGTCAATCACATGGCGTATGTTCTCTAAGTATCCATGTGATGCCAAGAGAGCTATAGTGATGTCCCTAGCATGTTGGGTAGGGATCCTTGTAGAGGTTTTACCAATGGGGGTAGGGGGTGATGAACAAAAGACAAACAGTATGGGTGGACATAGATGTTTTAAGGAGTAATTATCTACATTGAGATGTCAGATTCGTTGTATTATTGAATAAGATTAGAATGTCAAGAGACCTTGGAGGTCATCATATCCAGCCTCCTAATTTTATGGATAAGGAAATTGGGACTTAGAGAGATGACATGACTTGCTAAAATAATAAAACTTGCTTATAACTGAGCAATCATAAATAAACTTTTCCTTCTTGAAATTCCTGTTGTAATTATCATATGTACTTTCCATACTTTTAAAGTTTGCCTTTTTATCCCCTCTTCTTATCTCCTGACCTCTATTCTGCTGTCTACAAACATTCCCAGGTATCTCTTTAAAACCTATTCAATCGACCCTCCCATTCACTCAGACTATCATCCTATACCTGAATGCTTAGCATAGTCCTTGCACATAGTTCTTAATGAATTGAATTCATACTTCCCTGGAGCTTTAATCTTTGCATATACTCCCTTCACTGATGAAGATTTCAACTTATCCTCTCCTGTGTAATTGTTATCTATCTTTCCATAAATACTCTCTTTGAGTATATTTGAGGATTTGACCCAATCTGTAGATGTAATTTTGTAATGTTTCTTGGATATCAGTTCAAAACTTGGTTTGACCATCTGTTATCAGTCACTCTAGGAAATTGACTGTCCCACTTTTTTTCAGGGTCAGATATTTCAGTGGAGTTTCAATGACCATTTGAGCATATCTGTTATTGTGATTCTTCTTGAAATAATTTTGTTCCATTCTTCACTTCTTTTTCTAATCATTGGGAAAATATAGATATTAAAAATCCTTTATAGTTAGAAGGAACTTGAGAGTATTCAAAAGAGTTTCCAAATGCAGTCTAGCCTACTCTCTCATTAAAATCTGAGTCCATTCTATTGTCCAACCTGCTCGATATATACATATTAATGAACTAATTCAATGGGTTGCCTGTCCAGTTGCATGTCATATTTTAACTAATATACATTCTTTAGCCATCTTTTTTTTTTCTTTCATTATGGACTGCTAGGCTGATCTCATTTGAGTGGCCATGTACTTCATAGAGGGAGCCCTATAGTATTCCAAGGCTGTGTGTATGTATTTAAGCTCTAGAGAAGATGCTCTGACAAATAGTGGTGAGAAGTCAGAACCCCACAGTGTACCTATCTCTGGTCCCAGCCTGTTCCAGGCTTTCTGCTTTCATCTAAATCTAACCATTGGATCACCACTGGGTCATCATGGCCTTCTTCAATTCAAAAGTACAGTCTGAATACTGAATATACTTTTAGGATGGTCCTTCCAGCCATATCAATTGTTCTGAGTGCTATTGCCGTGCCATAGGATCATAGGACTGGAAGGGGACTGTGGGAGTCATTTAGTCCAACTTCTCATTTTACAGATGAGGAAACTGAGGTCCACAGAAGTGAAGTGACTTGCCTAAGATAGTAAATAGAAGAGCTAAGATTTTGAACCCAGGTCATCTGACTTCAGATCTAGATACAGCTTTATAATGGGGTGAGTAACCACAGCACCAGCAAATTTATGGTCCCATAGTCAACGATTAGCCAGTCAGGTTGTATTTACATAAGCAAGCCAGTTGGGGGGGGGGGAGAAAAAAGAAAAGAAATTTGGATGATTTCAGTCAGCTGGCTATTTTGAAATTAGCCATGGAGCCACTAATGACTTATTGCTTAACTGAATTCTCTTTTCCTTTTTTATATGTTCTCATGCTACTTAAGTGGTTCAGCACAAGTATTTTATTTCCTACTTCTGCCCCTATTGAGGTTAAATGGCCACAGAAATTTCACTAGTTTTATGTTTTACTATTATTTGTTGATCTTCCAGGTTCATGTACAAATGATTTCAGGGTGATTTGATTTAGCTGAGTTCATGCCAAACTATGTGCAGGCTCATTTTCCCCTTAGGTTTCCCCCCCACAACCCCCCTATTTTCTGAGAGTAATATTGCTCATAAGCTTTCATAATCCTCTATAAAGTTTTAAACTAGTGGTGCTCTTGGCTAACTACCATGTCTCTCTGCTTGGTAGGAAATAGAATTTGCTTGGCTGAGGTGGTTTCTGAATTATTTTGGCCTCTTCTAGTAACTCTTAGTACCAATCCCCCTAGCTACTCAAGTGCTCTTCTCCTACCTATACCCGTTTACCTTGTATTCATTTGATATATGTTGTTTTGAGACTTATGTGAACATATTCTCTACTCTCACCATCATGCACCGCTCTCTCCCTCCCCCCCCCCCAATGATAGAATGTAATCTTCTTGAGGACAAAGATTGTTTCCTTTTTGTCTTGGTACCCCCAGCAACTGTAGAAGTGCTTGAAGGCACATAGGTTTGGGGGTTTTTGTTTTTTTGAATATAGGGGTTTTATTTGTTTGTTTTTTTAGTGAGGCAATTGGGGTTAAGTGACTTGCCCAGGGTCACACAGCTAGTAAGTGTTAAGTGTCTGAGGCCAGATTTGAACCTAGGTACTCCTGACTCCAGGGCCGGTGCTCTATCCACTGCACCACCTAGCTGCCCCTTGAATATAGGTTTTTAATAAATGTATGTGGATTGATTATGTATATGGGAACTTTCTTATTTGACCTCCCTGGGATGTATGCCTCAGTTTGGTATGCTGGATCAAAGGATATATACAGGTTGTTGATATTTAATTTATGCACATTGTGCTGTATAATGATTCAACCAATTCATTTATACCAACAGAGCATTAGTATACCTATCTTCCCACAGTGATTCCCTACCCCCAAAATTGGAATTTTTTCTTTTTTTTTTTTTAATCTTTGCCACTCTGATAGGTGTAAGGTGAAATCTCAGTTGTTTTTTTATTAGTAATTTGGAACATTCTTTTATTGATAGCTTACATTTCTTATTTTTAAAATTGCCTATTTATATCCTTTGACTACCTATCTATTGGCAGGTTTTGTTTTTATATATCCATATTAATTCCCTACCTATAAGATATTAGAAATATTTGAGGCAAAGATTTTTTTTAGTTGCCTTTTCTAATTTTAGTTGAATTAATTTTGTTTATGCAAAAGTTTTCAATTTCTTGTAATCAGAATTTTCCATTTATCTTCTATGGCCACCTTTATCTTTTGTTTAGTTAACATTTTTTTCTCTCCACCTGCCCCCAAGCTATAATTCCCTACTTTTTAAAGTGTGCTTGATGTACAAAAGTGAAACTTCTAAATACACTACATTTGGCCTCTTGAATTTCTTAATCCTGAATTCTGTTTTCTAACTTTTTTTTTGCCATCCTCCCTTTTCTGTGCTTCAGATTGAAATCACTGAGAATCAGTTGTACAGATTTATTCTTGAAGATTCTGTCATATTGTTTATAGCATTTCTTTGTTATGTCATCCTTTGCAACAGATTTTGTTACACACAATAAATGGTGATTGCGTCCTGCTTTATATATGCACTGGATGTGTAATAGGCATCTGAAACTCAGTATTTCTTAAACTGAACCCATCATTTCTTTCTCATACCTACTCTTCCCATCTCTCAGAGTTCTGTCACATGTACCAGAATTTTTTTCCATTCCACCCAGGTTTACTGCAGCAATATTGTCATTGTTAACTTTCTTTCTCCCTCTCCCCATAGCTAGTTAGCTGCTAAGTCCTATTGATTATATCTCTTCAGCATCACTTCAATTCTTCCCCTTCCAGAGCACAAACTCTAGTTCATGGTCTCATCATTTCTTACCTATAACAATAGCTTAAAATATGTGTGTATATATCTATATCTATACATGCTATCTTTTTAATACTACATGCTATATTTATTTAATATTTAATGTTACATTTCTCAGTATATTCCCCAAGCCATCCCTTATAACAAAACAAAAAAAGGGGAAAAAACAGTTCAGCAAAGTTATATAGCACATTAGCCAAGTCTGATATTATATGCAGTTTTCTATGGCCATAAGCCATAGTAAATACCCTCTCCCCAAAGAAGGAAGGGAGAAATACATTCTTTCTTTTTCTTCTTTTTTTCTTTTTGGCAGGACAATGAGGGTTAAGTGACTTGCCCAAGGTCACACAGCTAGTAAGTGTCAAGTGTCTAAGGCTGGATTTGAACTCAGGTCCTCCTGAATCCAGAGTCGGTGCTTCATCCACTGCACCACCTAGCTGCCCCGGAGAAAGGCATTCTTATAGCCAAATTTGGTCATTACAATTTCATAGCATACAGTAGCTTTCTAAGTGGGGTCCCTGATTCTACTGTCTTTTCTCTCCAATCTTCCAAATTTGGTACTTCTAAAGCACAATTCCAACCAGGTCAAGAAGCTTCAGTGGCTTGTAAAAAGGCACAGAGACTGGAGGTATGCTGTTGTATTTGGGAAATTGCAAATAGGCCAGCGTAATTGTCTCACAGATTCATATATGGAGGTACAGAGTCAAGTGTAAGAAGTCTGGAAAAGCAGGAAGAGGCTGGGTTATGAAGAACTTTAAATTCCAAACAGTAGAGTTTATATTTGATCCTTGGAAGTAGCCATTAAAGCTGATTGAGAAGTGGAATGATATGGTCACAACTATAGTATAGAAAAATTAAATTGGTAGCTGAATGAAGGTTAGATTTGAGTGGAGAGAGTTGAGTTTGGGAGACCACTTAGAAAGCTATTGCAGTAGTCTAGGCAAAAGGTGATGATTCCATGCATTAATTTATTTAGCATTAACTGTGAAAAGCAACGCGTTAAGCACTAAGTTTGTAAATAGAAAGGCAAGGCAGTCCTATGGATATAGCAGCAAAGTGAGTAGTAATGCATTTTTAAATGTCATTTCTAGTAACAAAATCATACTTTTTTTTTTTTTTTTTTTTTAGTGAGGCAATTGGGGTTAAGTGACTTGCCCAAGGTCACACAGCTAGTAAGTATTAAGTGTCTGAGGCCGGATTTGAACTCAGGTACTCCTGACTCCAGGGCCGGTGCTCCATCCACTGTGCCACCTAGCTGCCCCCATACTCATTTTTTATGTTCATCTTTTTGAAAGTTCCAAAGCCTTTTGCAGCAAGAACTTTAATTTATAAATCTTGAGTAGTAAATGATGGTAGTCTCTGTTGATGTCTGGTCCTTTATCCATTTCACATCTTTTGGCTGTTAAAGGGCTAACATTCTAGCTAGTCTGTCTAAAATATCTAATGAGTGGTCGCCAATAAATTATAAGCTTCAGCAAGAGTTAGGCTTTTAAGCATTTATTAAGGAGAATAAGAATTTGGTAGAGAGGAAGGCCTACATTCATCTATCTATTAAAGGGAGAGCACGTTTCTAGCTCCGCTCTCTGCCAGAGTCCCCAGGAAAGAGTCCCAGTCAGAGCGCCAGGTTCCTCCCTTCTTCCTCTCACAAGCAGACGTCACTTCCTGATGCCAAAGAAAAGATGCATGGTCTTGCCCTCAAAGACCTTCCTTTCATGGCGGAACTTTTCTACAGTAAGTCTCCAGCAGGTGGCATCATTCCAATCATTACATGGCTCGGTAGCTTTTTTGAATGGGTCAGGTCAAAGCTATTTTAATTTGGCATTGTATATTCTCATCTTTAATCTTCTCAAATAACTGTGTAATTTTTTTCTTTATTCTAATAGTCCAGAGGCAACTAATTAAATGACCCATTTCAAGATCTAGTTGTTTCTTATCTGTTAAGACACCATCATTTTTTTTTTTTTGAGTGGAGGAGTAGGCAGTAATGGTTGTTGTAGTGCTATAATTGATATTTGCCACATATAGCATCACTTGACTTCCTGAGGAAAGCACTAATAATTTGTAGCCATGATGCTTTTGTGTCATGTATGATCCTTTTGCCGCTTTCATTTCATTTCTGTTCTCTCTGTGAACATTTTTGCATTGAAATAAATAAGAATTAATGTATATGTTGATTTATTTTAGAGAGTCTTATCAAGTTATTTACAGACTATTCTATAGGGAGTATATTACATGTAAATTCACTTTTTTTATTATAACAAGACAGACCAGAAAGTTTTAGTAGTCACAGTTTACTGGTAATGTTAATTAAATAAGATTTTTGGAATTCATTCTTTAATATCTAGTATATAACCCTGCCCCCAGAAAGTGCTTAGTTGATTTCTGTTGATTGATTCTGTTTATCACAAGTTAAATTGTATAAAGCACATAAAATTTCAGGCTGTTTAAGGCACCATTTACATCTGCTTTAGTGTCAGTGGTGTCTAAAAATGTTATTACTTTATTCATTAAATAAATAAAAGCCTTGTGATAAATGATCTTGTCTGATGATTGGAAGACTATTTCTAGAAATATTTTAATTCCATGCATTCAATGTTAACCTAATTACCTAAAAATGTTAATATACATTCCAAAAATAATTTAAATGGTTTTGCAGAAAGCAGTTTGTACACTCAAATTGTTTGCATTATTAATTATTAATCACTGAGGTTACTTGTTTAATTTCAGATAAAATAACTTTCATTTAATAGTATCTAGGGTGTTTTTTTATTAAAGAACATTATTTTAATTTTTTTTAAGTGGGTCTGGGATTTCCATACTTATTCTGTAGTAGAGTCTTAGAGAGTTACCTGGACTACTGAGAGGTAAAAGGATTTGCCTTGGGTCACGCATTTGCAGTATTTGACAGAGTTAATATATATGGTAGGATTTCCTGACTCCTAAACCAGCTCTCCATTCATCATATACACATTTTCTCTCTTTTGTTTGATTTACTAAATATTAAGTATTTTAAGCTTTATAAACTTTTTCATTAGCATGTATAAAAATTCACTTAAAATTTTCGAACATATTTTTAGAAGGCAGCTTCTCTAAGTGGTAAAAAGGTTTTATTGTTTAGGAATTAATTTTGGTAGATAACATGTCTGAGATGGATAACTTTTATTACTTTTGAACTATATATTTTACATTTCCTACATAAAACTACTTACTCATAAATACATTTTATTTTTATATTTTTAAGGTAAATGAACATTTAAAAGATATAATGGAACAAGAACAAAAACTGAAAGAACACCATATAGTTGAAACTCCAGGAGGCCAAAAGGTATGTGTGGAGCATTTTTCATAATAAATGTTAAATGTTTATGAAAATATAACTCACATATAATATGTTTATATGTATGCTGTTTTGCGAAACTAAAAGAGATCATCAGTATAGCTTAAAATTTTTTTAAAATTCCCCCCACTCCCCTAATTACCTGTAAAAACAGTTTTTAACATTTGGATTTTTCGGGGGAGGGGGTTGTTGTTTTTTTACTTTTGAGTTCCAAGTTCTATCACAACCTCAGAGATGTTAATCTTATATAAGTTATAGATCTGCAATCATGTAAAATATTAACATATAAATCATTTTGTAGAAGAAAAATTGAACAGAAAGAAAAAAAGTGAAAAGTAGTATGCTTCAGTCTTTATTCAGATGCCATTACTTCTTTCTCTAGAGGCAGATAGGATTTTCCATTGATTTCTTTGGGATTGTCTTGAATCATTATATTGCTGAGAAAATCTAAGTCATTCACAGTTGTTCGTTGTACTGTATTACTGTGTTCAATGAATATTCTTCTGGTTCTTTTCACTTCACTTTGTATCAGTTAATGTAAATAGTTCCAGGTTTTTCTGAAATCAGCCTTGTCATTTCTTAGAGCAAATAATATTCCATTACAATTGTACACCACAACATCTTCAGCCATTCCATAATTGATGGGCATTCCCTCAATTTCCAATTCTTATCCACCACAAAAAAGCGACTATAAATATTTTTGCATAAATAAGTTCTTCTACCCTCCCCCTTTTTTTAATCTCTTTGGCATACAGACCTAGCAGTGGTATTGCTAGATCAAAGGGTATGCGAATTTTAATAGCCTTTTGGGCATTGTTCCAAGTTGTTCTCCAGATCAGTTCACAACTCCACCAACAGTGTATTAGCTTCTCAGTTTTCCTACATTCTTCTCCAACATTTATCGTTTTCCTTTTCTGTCATGTTAGCCAATCTGATAGGTGTGAATTGTTTTAATTTTCATTTCTTTAATCAGTAATGATTTAGAGCATTTTTATCATGTGACTATAGATAGTTTTGATTTCTTTGTCTGAAAACTGCTTATTTATATCCTTTGACCATTTGTCAACTGGGGAAATGACTTGTATTCTTATAAATTTGACTCAGTTCTCTATATAAAGATTTTGACTTCCAAATTTTTCTCCCTCCCTCCCTTGCCTACCCAGGACAGCAAGCAATCTGATATAGGATATATATGCACAATCACATTAAATTTATTTCCACATTAGTCATGTTGTGAAAGAAGAATCAGAACAAAAGGGAAAAACCTCAAGAAAGGAAAAAAAGACCAAAAGAACAAGTAAAAATAATACAGTTCAATCTGCATTCAAATTCCACAGTTCTTTTTCTGGGTGTGGAGAGCATTTCCCATCATAAGTCCTTTGGAAATGTCTTGGATCATTGTGTAGTTGAGAAAAGCAAAGTCTATCACAGTTGATCATCACGCAGTGTTGCTGTTACTGTGTACAATGTTTTCCTGGTTCTGCTCACATCAGTCCACCTAAAGTTTTTCCAGGTCAAAGATACTTTCAATACCCCTTTCCCCCCCACCCCACCCCCCCAGTTTCCTGCTTGCCTTCTAATTTTGTTTGTATTGGTTTTGTTTGTGCAAAAGTTTTTTTTTTATTATTAAAAATTTTATTGCATTTTTAAAAAAATTATATAACCAAAATTATCCATTTTACATTTCCCTATATCTTGTTTGGTCCTAAATTCTTCTCTTATTCATTAAGATAGACAGTGAAAGTAAAAGAGAGCAAACATAGACGGTTATGCTTTTATTAGCTATTCTGATAGGTTAAATTTGAAGGACTTTGGAGTTTAATGATTATTGCTTGGTACTTTATATTTGGGAGTTGCAAGTGCATTCTTTGCCAACATTAAAAAATGCTATAAATATTTCGATGCATATGGGGAACTTTCTTTTTATTACATTGACCTTCTTGAACCCAGCAGTGGCAACTCCTCAACACTCAGGACCATTTTGCAAAGGTGGCACACAGACTTTAAGTAACTTGGGTTTCTTCTCCTAGGAGGTCTTAAGGGAAAGGTTAAATGACCACATATGTAAGTAATGTTGTAGCATTTCAAGCATGGATTGGACTTTTGAAGTCTGTCAATACAAATACTGTGAGGCAGAAAAAGGAAGACCTGTTTGGGGAGCAGTAAATAGACTGGCTTAGCAAGATCAGAAGGGAATACTTAGAAGGCCTAAGTGTGAGTTCTTGTAGTCTCTTAAATTAACAACATTCATTAACCTATTTATTGGATGTTTATTTGATAACTTCATTTTTACTGTGTTTACTTATAAATGTTAAGTCTTTTTTCTATTGTGACATTTGCTACATTGTAAAGAGAAACAATCTTAGGGCTTTTGCAGTAGTAGAAATCAAATGAAGCCACTACTTTTGGATTATAGATAATGATTTAGTTCTAATTGCATCTTCCTTAAATTGCAGCCTCTAAATAAAGTATATCTTCCCTGCCAAGCCTCAGTTTCTTGCCTATCACTTTGTCATTTTTGGCAGTACGTTTGTGTACTTGTTCACCGTCACTTCTGCCCATGTAGTCATCCATTCTGATAAGCTTTGGGAACTTGTCTGTTATAGCTTTATTGCCTGACCCCAAAGACAATGGACTGATCTTTTGTTTTTCTCAGGTCCAAAAATAGCTGCCTCAGTACCTTTAAGCAAGAAATCACCCGCTATTGCTATTCTTCTTTCCTTCCTTTGACTCTTACCTCCAGGCAGGCAGGTGGAAGTACAAGACTGAAAGGTCAAGGCTATAGATTAGTATTTGCAAGTCATCTCATAGAAGTGATAGCTGAAACTATAGCAGTGGCTCCACATAAGGAAAGATGCCCTAGCAGTTACTGCTATTAAAAATTGTAATGAGGGGCAGCTAGGTGGTACAGTGGATAGAGCACCAGCCCTGGATTCAGGAGGACCTGAGTTTGTACATATGTGTGCAGTTTATGTAAAACACATTTCCATATTAGTAATGTGAAAGCAAACAGAAGTATGCAGTCCCGCCCCCCCCCCCAAAAAAAAAGTATGCTTTGATCTGCATCTGACTTCATCAATTTTTTCTCTGAAGATAGATAGGACTTTTCATCTTAAGTCCCTTGGAATTGTCTTGGATCATTGTATTGCTGAGAATAGCTAAGTTATTCACAGTTGATCATCGTACAGTATTGCTGTTAATGTGTACACAGGGTTCTCCTGGTTCTGCTCTTTTCACTTTGCATCAGTTCATGTAAGTCTTTCCGGGTTTTTCTGAGAATATCTGACATTTCGTTTCTTATAGTAAAATTCCATCACAATCATATACCACAGCTTGTTCAAATATTCCCTAGTTGATGGGCATCCCCTCCATCTTCAGTTCTTTGTTGCCACTAAGAGAGCTGCTATAAATATTTTTTGTACTTGTACTTTCATAAATTGAGTCTTTAATAGTACCCAATATCTGTATACATTAAAATACTATGTATGCAGGGGCAGCTAGGTGGAGCAGTGGATAGAGCACCAGCCCTGGATTCAGGAGGACCTGAGTTCAAATTTGGCCTCAGACACTTAACACTTACTAGCTGTGTGACCCTGGGCAAGTCACTTAACCCCAATTGCCTCACACACAAAAAAAATTGTAATGAGATATTTGGAAATTAATGGATTACTTCTTACCAGAAGGTCTGTAAGGGGCTGCTATGTTTCTCTTTGTCTTGGATGTTTCAGAGGAATAGGTACTATTTAAGATTGGGTGGATGCTGACCAATCATTAAACATTTATTAAGTACCTTTTATTGTGCCAGGCACTAGAGCTAGAAAGACAAAAGCTCCTGGGTTGGATTAGATGATTACTGAGGTCCCTTCTAAGCCAATAACTTTTAACTTCTGTGATTCTAGTCCTATCTGGTGGTCAGAGTGGAATCAAGGAAGTCCTGGTACATGGCTGGTTAATAAAAGAATGAAGTATCGTCTAATTCTAAGCTAGGATTACTCTTCTCCAGTCCTCACTCACTACAGTGTTGAATAAGTTGCCTCTTTCATATTTGGGTTTAGGGAGAGAGGGCTTAGGCTTTTATACCCTAAATGAGTGCTGATGCCAAGAGAATAGAGTTTCCCTGTTAGAAATCCATTGAGTATAGTTAAAGGGTATGGCCAACTTGGACATTATTTTGAAGTCCCTTCTAGCTCTGGCTTAAGTTTTTTTTTGTTTTGGTCGTCCTTCCTTCCTTCCTCCCTACCTCCTTTCCCCCTCCAACTGTATTTGAAGGGCTGTCATGCGGATGAGGATTAAACTTGTTTTGCTTGTCCCTAGATCATAGAATTAAAAGAATAAAAGTACCACGGACCTCTCTTGGGAAGTACAAAATTGACATTCAGTAAAGCTCTGATTTAGTATAGCTTACCATCTCCCTAAGGTGCACCTTTTTAGTAAAGTCAGTAGTTGTTCCTTCCTACTCCCTAGCCTTTTTCCCACTAAAATGTGAGGTCCTTGAGGACAGGGAACTATTTTGTCTCTGTACCCCAAGGACCTAACACAGTGCTTGGCACATAGTAGGAGCTTGATATACTTGTTGAATGAATGCATAGATATTATTTCAAATCTCTTTACTGAGTACATTTACTTGTTTTGTATAAAGCAAGTTTGAATGTTTTCAGAGTGACTGTATGAAATAACCATTAAGGGTTATTGATGGAGACAAATCAGGTGACTGGGTGACCAAGCAAGAGAACGTCTATTCTTGAGCTGCCTGTCTGGGACATTTTGGCAAATCTCTTTCATCTTACTCATTTTAGTTCATTACTACTTAGGTTTATTGGTGTTCATTATTGCAGATATAGCGCTGTCTTTCCCTTTGAGAAGACACTCAACTTTATTGAATTTTATTTACAATGAATCATTTAAAGTAGTGCTAATTGGGGTTGGGTGGCTTGCCCGAGGTCATGTGGCTGGTGGGTGTTGGGTGTCTGGGGCCAGACTTGGGCTTGGGTGCTCCTGGTTCCAGGGCCGGTGCTCTGTCCACTGTGGCACCTAGCTGCCCCTGGAAACACATTTTTTAAAAAAAAATTTTTTCTCTTTGACAATTCCTCAGTCTGAAGTTTTGGGAGGTTTTTGACTGTTTTCTCTCACAACCTAGCTAATGTGGGAATGTTTTTCATGACTACTCATGTATAACTTATTTTGAAATGCTTGAGTTCTAGTGGGTGGGGAGTGGGAATGGAGGAGGAAGAGAAGTTGGAACAGTTTTTTTTTTAATTGATGTTAAAATTTGTTTTTACATATATTTTGGAAAATAAAATTCTATTCAAAAAGAAAAAAAAATAAAAACAAATAAAGTAGTGCTAAATTTTGCCTTATTGGTTGTGATAATTTCTCTGCCCTGCAAGTTTTACTTGATTTGGTAGTGTGGTTTCACTACCTATTTTTCAAATTTCATTTGTAATTTAATATTATGATACCAAAACTCAGAGTCGAAATTTCCTACCAGCAGAATAAACTGGAGATTCTGGTGTTTTCAGATCAATAGGAAAATATTCTAAAATCTTTATCACAGTGGATGCTTTATTTTAAGAAAGTATTATTCTTTATGTGAACCTTTATTCATATTTTCTGGATATTCAGTACTTACAATTCATGTTTTTAGAAAGTTGAAGAAAAGTCACTACTTTATAAAAATAAAATCTGATAAATTTTCCCTTTGCCTTTTACCTTCTCTTTTTTTTTCTGCTGCCTCTTCTGAAGTCTCCTTCCAAATGGTTTTGGAAACTGGTTCCTGTAAGTTTGCCCAACTGCTTCACTTTGATCTTCATTTTATCTTCATTTTAGAAAGGCTTTGTCCCATGCCATGCTGTTGTAATTCATTTCATGTAATTCTGCCAGTTTATGCCTAAAGAAATACTTTTAAATTGTCTAGTTATTTTAAGGTAAGATGGGAAAAAATTAGAATGTAAAAGGTTGGTTTAGAAATAAGTTTAAAATAATGTGAAGGATGAATATCCCTTAGTTAATCTGAACTAGAAATAATTCCAACCCATAATAGTATAGGTTTTAAAAAAAAAGAGTTTTGCATGTAGATTCTCCTTTATTTGTAACAAACTCAGTAATGATGGTGAATACAGATCACAATGAAAACTGTTTAGACATGTTCTAATTTGACAGATTTAAGCCATCTACTTGGGCAGAATATATAAAAGTCTTAGATGAAAAAAACCACCTTTTTCATAAAAATAATTCTATTTGTATTTTATTTTATACAGTAATTTGTTTGTTTGTGTGGGGTTTTTTTTTGTTTTGTTTTTTTTAGTAAGGCAATTGGGGTTAAGTGACTTGCCCAGGGTCACACAGCTAGTAAGTGTTAAGTGTCTGAGGCCGGATTTGAACTCAGGTACTCCTGAATCCAGGGCAGGTGCTCTATCCACTGCGCCATCTAGCTGCCCTATACAGTAATTTGTTGAACAAAATTGTTGTGTAGGATGGAAGATGAATTATATTTTTCATTGGATGTTTTTATCTACTATTGTTACATTTGGCATATGCACGATATTAGATTTTAGTTTGACCTATAAAGTTGACCTTTTGGAATTAAATAAACAAGTATACTATACAGCATGTCCCAAAAGTGTTAGTGCAGTCTTGAGCTCTAATAACTTCAGAAGTATAAATGCTACAAACTTACAAAAAAATACCTGAAAGGCTAATTATTTAAAAATTTAAAATATTCATATTAATCATTAAAATTCAACATAACAGTTATCTTGTGCCTTATACTGCTCTAGTTGATTTTTGAACTTTATAAAAACGTTCAGCTGTTGATCAGTGACTAAAAGAATTGCATTAGTAATCCTAAGATCATCCAGAGAATGAAATTTTGATACAAAAAAGACAGTTTTAACAAGAAAAAGTCTAATAGAGACAAAACAAGTGACTGGTGACCAAGCAAGAGCATCTCCTCTACTTATGCACCTGTCTGGGTCTTAGAAAATATCATCTAGAAAGTGTTACACATGCAATGCATAATGACAGGGTGCCCCATCTTATTAAAATTTGTATTTTAAATTTAGGATCAAAATTCGCGAAACCAAAGAAGGTTTTTTAAAAATAATTTAAAGATATTTACATAATTAAACTTTAAAATGCTATTTTTATAAGTTTACAGCATTTATATTTCTGACATTATTAAAACTTAAAACTACAGTAAGACTTTTGGGATACCCCATGTATCTCCCATTTTAGTATAAGGATGCTTTCTTCAGTTTTGTTGTTAGAAATAGAAATGTTGTTTATTGTAGAAAAAGAACTCAGGGTGCCTCCTTTTCAGGCCAAACCTTTGGGTATGTTTAGAAACCAGGAAATTATTTTTAGGTGCAGTGAGATTGAAAAGATGACTATTTAAAGGTGAGATGGCTAGATAGTCCAAAATCTGGCTTATGAATCACACATGAACTTTTGGGAAGCTATAAGTAACTCAGGAACTAGAATTATTTTGCCCTTGTTAAATGGCTGATATTTTTTCCAAGACAGAATCTTTTAAGAAAATGGATAGACATAAACCATTCAATGTGTTGATTCTCTAGCAGTAGCATACATGTAGTTTTGCTTTAAACAGTAGAAAACTGGTTTTAGGTCAATTGTATAGAAATGTCACTTGACAGGAAATAATACAGTGGATAGAGATTAGCAAAATGTCCTTCATCAGAGAACAATTTGTTGTTCTTAAACTCTCAAAGACATATTCTTTTACCATTTTTTTTACCATTTTCTCTAGTGTTAGGTAGGTAGTAGTGCTGAGTTACTTGCAGACAGGGACTGTTTTCACTTTTGTCTTTGTATCTCTGGAGCTTGCCAATCTTTTAAAGTAAAGACTTAATAAATGCTTCTTGAATGATTGATATGGATCAAGATCAAAGTAGCCTTGGCTCTGCTTGGAACAACTCTGAGCAGTTTTGGTCTTGGGTCTCTTTCTTCTTAAATTTCCCAGAAGCAGACCTGAATCAGGTCAAAACACAGGAATCCTCTGAACTTAATCACGGCAAACCTAGGGCTGGACCTCATTCTGTTTTATAAACTGAACTTGTCAGGCTGGAGCCTGTTCTATTTATGAGTATGTATTCCACTTCTGAGTGCTCCATTAGGTTGTTTGTTTTCTGAGCTCTCATTTGAAAAGTCATGAATCAGATTTACTCATAGTACCCTGCAGTTCCTTGGCAGTAATGAATCCCTTTTCATAGTCAGGTAAATTTTCTTGCTACAGAGGTAATGGTTGAAGATTTACAAATCTACATTTTCCTCATACAGTGGGTTCTGGAACTAGAATTACTCAAAATTCAGAAAATGCTGTTGTTGGATTATAAAAATAGGAAGAAGTAAGAATTATCTAAGGAAAAAGCCGTGAAGATGGGCAGTAATTTAAAAAACAAAACTTTAAGCAAAGATTATTCTATGAATATAGGTGTTCTAAGACTAATGGATAACTTAATATACAACATGGGGAAAGGGCATACTTTCTCCATAGCCCTTGGAGAGAGAAAAGTATGATATATTCTGTTTCATTCTTACTACACATTTATTAGCCAGAGAAGACTTGTTTTTCCCTTTTGTAATCTCACGGAGTAGTGGAATGCATTTTTCTATTAAAGTAATACTATAAATGATTAGGTTTTCATAAAGGTCTTTTAAGCCCATCATGTAACTGAAATGGATGCTTAGTACTCTATTAATATTGGTATTGGTATTTATAGTACCTTAGGTTGTCTCTTGCTTTCAGTTTCGTTTTCTGTGTGTTTTAGGGAAGAGTAATTTGAAAAGTAAGAAGATTGCATAATAAGTGCATGTTTCTGTGTAATGTTTTCAAAATACCTCTTCAGTAATAGAGGAATGTCAATAACAAGATATTCCAGTTTTTGTTAGATGTTTTTCTGAGCCATCATTAAACTTAAAACTAACCGTCAGTGAAATTTTATTTTTTCCAGTCTTATTTTCATTATTTCATTAATTATTGAGTTAAACTCTGAATTACCAACTTTTTGGGAAGATTTGGTTCCAATAGAAAAAAACTAATTAAATCTAGATATAGGCATTTCCTGGCTTTTGTGCATCCTATACACTTGAAAACTGTTAGTATTGCAGTGGTACTAGGGACAAATAAAAATAGAAATGTATACAAATA
The DNA here is from genome assembly GCF_019393635.1 of Dromiciops gliroides. NCBI lineage: Eukaryota > Metazoa > Chordata > Mammalia > Microbiotheria > Microbiotheriidae > Dromiciops > Dromiciops gliroides. The sequence goes on from NC_057864.1 coordinate 98,383,499, forward strand.
TCCTCACCTGTAAAAATAAGAGGCTTCAACTACTTTTCTAAAAGTATCTACCCCATTTATAAACTTGAACCTGGCTATACCATGAAGTCTTTAGAGAATATTACTTTCATTTTTTTAAGTGGTTATGAGAATAAGAAAATAACCATTGATTTCCTCTGCAACTAAGTGATCCTTTCTATATAAAGAAATCTACAGAATTTTTCCATTTTTAAAATTGAGTTGTCTTTTATTTCATTTACTTCAGGGACAGAATTCTGTTTTGATTGGAGGCAATTTGGCATAGTTCAAGGACTACTGGATTTTGAATCAGAGGGCCTAGTTTTGAATCATAGTTCTGTAATTTACTACTTGTGAAACCTTGGGTAAATCACTTAACTTTTCTGGGTCTCATTTTCTTTGTTTGTAAAATGAAAGCACTGGACTCGATAGCCCTCTAATCCATTGTCTCTTCTTTAATCTATGATCCTGTGGTAACTTTTTTCAGGACTTTTTTTCCTGGTGTTAAAAAAAATAATAATTTGGAAATAATAATGTATACCTTTATTTTTCCTCTAAGAAACTCTCATCACTTCATCTCTAGTGCCATTCTTATAAAGAACTAACAACTTTGTTACAAAGAGATGGAAAATTCACTATTATATACTGTGGGATAGAACTGATAGACTGTATACATATTGTTGTTTAAAACTTGTTTGTTGGTGGTGTTGCGTTATCAAGGTACAAACTTTTTGCTAGTTATTGAACACTATTAATAGTAAAATTATACACTATGTCCCAGAAGTCTTGTTGCTGTTCAGTTGTGTGACTCTCTGTGACCCTGTGTGGGTTGGTTTTTTTGTTTTTGTTTTTGTTTTTAGCAAAGATACTGAAGTGGTTTGCCATTTCTTTCTCTAGTTCATTTTATAGATGAGGAAACCAAGGCAAACAGTTAAGTGACTTGCCTAGAGTCACACAGCTAGCTAGTGTCTGATACTGGATTTGAACTCAGGTCTTCCTGAGTTCCTGGCTCCAGGCCTACCACTTTATCCACTGTGCCACCGAGCTGCCCTTGGTTAGCTGCCCAGTTTTAGTGTTTTTAGTAATCTACTAACACTTAAAGGTGCATTTAGACTTTTGGGATATACTGTATGTGAGTTTTTTAAGGTCTAAACTGAATGGTACATTATATGATTGCAGGATCATATACCAATATTTAAATAATTATTCTCTGAATTTTGGTGGTATTTTACATATTTAATTTGATAAAATAGTTAAAATGTTAATTACAAAACAAAAATATATGGATAATATTCATCTAATGATTACATAACAAAACGATTATTATCTTTAATTATTCTGGATATATATTTTGCTAATGAAGTATTAGTTACCCAATAGTATTATGTTTGTTTTTTCCATATGTCACTAAGTGTATGTCTTGTTTTCCTTTTTTCCTTTTACATGATAGGCTCGTTATAGGAAAGAGCCAGCCTTGCTTAAGCAGCTTCCTTGTATTCCATTAGTAGAGAATCTCTTGAAGGATGGTACAGATGGCTGTGCTTTAGCCGCCCTGATCCATTTCTACTGTCCTGATATTGTCAGACTAGAGGGTAAGTTTTGTTTTGTTTTGTTTTGTTTTGTTTTGTTTTGTTTTGTTTTTGGTGAGGCAATTGGGGTTAAATGACTTGCCTAGGGTCACACAGCTAGTAATTGTTAAGTGTCTGAGGTTGGATTTGAACTCAGGTCCTCCTGAATCCAGGGCCAGTGCTCTATCCACTGCGCCACCTAGCTGCCCCTAGAGGGTAAGTTTTTACATGAAATAATTCTGTACAGAGATTCTGACAACTATTAATGTACTTCATAAGGAATGAAGGTTTGTGTTTTTAATAGACACATCTGCCTCTAAGACAGTCAAAAGAACAGAGATATATAGATTTTTGTTTTCTTTAGAGCCATTTCTCATGGGACCGTGATGTTAGTATAAATATGAGCTCCATTGTTACTAATGAGGAAAAGAGTTTGGACTATTGTAATAGCCGTCTCCCTACTTCAGTCTTTCCCTTCCCAGTTCATCTCCCCCCCCCCCCCCAGGTGACAAAGTAATTCTTCCTAACTTGTGAATCTGCCCATATTACTCCCCTCCTAAGTAATCTCCAGTGTCTCCCTATTACCTCTAGTCACATAGAAACTCCTCTATTTATCATTTAAAGCCCTTCACATTCCAGCCTTATAGTACATTATTTTTCTTCATTCACTCTAGAGCCAAGTAGGCTAGCTTGCCTGCTGTGAGTAACAAACATATCTTTGCCTTTGCACAGTATGGCCCCCATGATCGGAATGTACTCCCTTGTCATGTCTTCACTCTAGAAGCACCAATTTCCTTCAGTGCTTAGCTCTGATATGATCCCCTCTGTTAGGCCATTCCTGTTTCCTATCTTCTCTCATGCTAGTGCCTTCTCCTCAAAATTACCTTTTGTTTCATATATTCTTATACATACACATTTTGTCTCTTCTGATATAATGCTCTTTGAAGGCAGAACCCCCAAAATCCAGTGTCTGGCTATTAATAATGCTTGTTTATGGATTGGATGGTTAGTCTTCATTGTTGTCTTTTTTTTTTTTTTTGGTTGGGCAGTGAGGGTTAAGTGACCTGCCCAAGGTCACACAGCTAGTAAATGTCAAGTGTCTGAGGTTGGATTTGAACTCAGATCCTCCTGACTCCAGGACCAGTGCTCTATCCACTGTGCCACCTAGCTGCCCCAAAATTTGGTTTTAGTTTTGGTTTTTTTTGTTGTTGCATTGTCTTCTTCTTGCAAATGCTTATAAGCCACTGTAGTGCAAGACGGCACAGCATCCCAGAATATATCTCTTGTTGTCTTTTTTTTTTTTTAATTTATTTTTTATTTTTTGGTGAGGCAATTGGGGTTATGTGACTTGCCCAGGGTCACAAAGCTAGTAAGTGTTAAGTGTCTGAGGCCAGATTTGAACTCAGGTCCTCCTGACTCCGGGGCCGGTGCTCTACCTACTGTGCCGCCTAGCTGCCCCCTATTGTCTTTTGATATAATAAAGTCTTCTTTATTTGACTCTCTGAGACCATGTGAACTCATCCTTTCTTTTGGCTTTAACTTACTTTAGTCTTCTAGCTCCATTTGTAACTAGAATATCAAGATTAATGAGTCAGTTATTTGGGTATTGTAGTTCTAGTAGTATGCCTTTTCATTCACTAAGCAATGATCTCACATTGAAAACACAAGCAGCTAAGTTATATCTTTATAGATGGTCTGAAAGCTGTGTAATTCTTTATACTTTCTGTTTCCTTTTCCATCTCTCTGTCTTGGAAACCACATATAATAATCCTTTGCTGTGCCATGCTCCAAAGCCTTTCCATCACTGTAGAATCAGCCAGGTCTTTTTTGCAGTAATGGCCCTTGAGATCCTAGGATCACCTCCATGCCGTGATGAGAGAACTCCATGTAAAATTTTGTCAAGGGTTATAAGTTATTGTTTTAAAACATTTTATCATGAGATCAACACTAACATTTTTTTCTTTTCCTTTTCCAAGATATTTGTTTGAAAGAGACTATGTCATTGGCTGACAGCCTATATAATCTACAATTGATCCAAGAATTTTGCCAAGAGTATTTGAACCAGTGCTGCCATTTTACCCTTGAAGATATGCTTTATGCTGCATCATCCATAAAGGTAAACCAAACTATTTCTATTTCTTAATGCTAGCCATTAACATTTGAAAAGCTTCATTGAATAGAAGGGAAGCTAGTTGCATAAATGGCTATGATTTCCAAAGTTTTATGAAAGATAATGACTATACTCTTAGAACATCTGTTTGTAGGATTGTCTTTATTTTTGTACAGTTTTTACAGTTATTGTTTTTCTCTTAGCCTTACACATAATCTTTTTTTTTTTTTAAGTGAGGCAGCTGGGGTTAAGTGACTTGCCCAGGGTCACACAGCTAGTAAGTGTTAAGTGTCTGAGGCCGGATTTGAACTCAGGTACTCCTGACTCCAGGGCTGGTGCTCTATCCACTGCGCCACCTAGCTGCCCCACACATAATCTTTTATACATTTAGATGATTTACAGGGATACTCTGGGATTAAATTAAAGCTGCAGTAAAAAGCATCATTTTACGTGAGAGGACAAAACCAATATTTGTGGGAAATTATATTACAAAACTATTTAATATAAATGTTTTAGTATTCTTTTGAATAACATTTAAAGTGTTACCTTCCAAAATAAAAAAAAAACACTAAAATTCAAAATGTTAATATTTTTAAAGTTTTGTTCAGATGGGATATTTAAATTTTTAACTTATTTCCAGTAATTATGATGATATCTTTGTATTTGTATAGTCTTATATTTACAAAGCTCTTATATAGACATCGTTTCATTTCATCTTCATAAAACTCCTATGAGGGAAGAAGAGCAAATGGCAATTGATTGTATTTTATAGATGAATGACTTGTCCAAGGACACAAGGTTGTAAGGAACCCAGAACAGAACACAGGTCTTAAGTTTATATTCAGTGTTGATAATAATCTAAAGGATTTCCATACATGAATAATGTTGATGTCACATTTTTATTCTTTCATAAATTAATTATTTCCTGTACTTGAATTACATCATTTCACTGTTAATTTATAAAACTATATCTCATCTTTTGATGAAGTGTATTCTTTAGCTCAGTTGTGCCCACGATTTTATTTGAATTTGAAGGCAATTAAAAGGTAAACATAAATATTCAAACTTGTTTGGAAATTTTTTATTTTTAAAAATGGTATTTGCTTTTTGATTAGTTTATTTGAATTTTCAGTTTGATGGATAAATTCACTAAATGATAAGATTTTATCTTAAAATGAACTGAGTGTTGTCATGTAAGCCTGTATTTAGCTGTGTGAACATAGAACGCACTTGTGCTTAGGTATGGCAAAATCTGACCAAGCCTATTACTGCTTTTGTCTGATCAAACATGTTTGTACATCATTTGCAGAAAAACCCTAAAATGAGCAGATAAAAGAAACAAAAATGAAATATAAGTACTTGTTTGATGGGATCAAATCAATAGATACATAAGATGTTAGTGGCAAAAAGTAGAGACTTAAAATGCAGCTAATTCTAGAATATGCCAGAGCCTATTATTACATTATTCATTACTTAGGCCTCTTTTTATTCTTCCTTTTGCCTTCTGCCTACCTTTCCAGAATCAATACCTTTAGGTCATGTACCATAATAGTGACCATGCCCTTATGTTAGCCCAGCACCAATGCCTTACAGTCCTTTGTTGTTCTCTTATGGTTTCTCTTATTCTTTTATATTTACTTTGACTTATTTGATACTATATCTATAATAGGTAGCGGAACCTGTAGAATACATTCTCAGAATTGAATCGTTGTTCTTGCTAACTCTTTGGTTTTTCCTGACAAACATACTTCATGATAAAAACCCTGTTGGTTTCCAGTTTAGAAAGTCTGCTTCTTGACCTTCTAGAAATTTACATTTTTGCTGTAAAAAATCTAGACATATCTCTTCTCCTAATACTCCACACAGGAGTGAAGCAGTGGGAGAGTAGCTGCTTATTAGATAATTTCAGGATGCTGGATTCTAGAGACAAAACAGATACAAATGTTGGGGATGATCGAGGATATGAACATCCTTGTTGTATAGTTGAAATAGGAGTGAAGTTGTCAATATAGGGATTGAGATGTTCATGAACTAGGATGACAAGAAGCTTGGTGTTTGGTATTATGATCCTATCCAGTATCTTGTTATTGAGAGGCCTGTTGTCTAGAGGACTGAGGAGTCATTCCATTCTATATATAACTGCCAAGTGGATTTTCCTAAAATACAGGAGAATGAGTAGTGTGCTTCATCTTTGGTCCTTTGGAATCCAAACATATCACATTAATTAAAGTTCTAAAGTCTTTCAGAGTTGTTTTTTGTTATAATATTTCACTGTATAAAACAGTCTGGTTTTGCTTACTTCTCTCTGTCATAGAGGTGATCTCATTTCTTTATCATTTCTTATGGCACAATAATATTCCATGACATGCATTCACCATAATTTGTTTAGCCATTCCCCAAAAGGTGGGTGGGTATTCCTTCATTTTCCTTTTTTTTTTTCCTAGCATGAAAGGAGCTGCTAAAAATATGTTTGTACATATGGGTCCCTTTCATTTCTTTTAAAGGTATATGTCTATTGTTATCACTGAATCCATTTAGTGGCCTTTTGGCCCAGCTCACTTTCTAAGTCTGTAAATTATGGAGCAAGTTGCCAGCTTGCACAGGCAGAGAAAACATCCTCACTGGGGGTTCCTATGTCAGTGCAACCACAGGACCATTCCAAAAAAGTGCGCTTTTTAATTTTAAAAAAGAGTTCTGGTAAATCTACTTTGTCCACTTTTCCATTTCTATTAAGAATATCCTCAATGACCTGTGGAAACCATTCTCATAAAGATTTTATAGAAGTGAGAAAGGAATAGGAATTGGTCGTTCTCATAACCTATTGATTGCCTTCTTTAGATGAAAAGATAACTTGTGGTTTTTCCCCAGTAACTTACTGACTTTGTTTCTTTCAAATATCTTAACAATTAATCAGTTGATCAATTAATCAAATAAGTATTTAATAACTACCCGCTGTGTACCAAGTATTGGACCTACACACTAGGAGCTTATACTCTTTTGGGAGAAATAACATATATAGATATGAATATATACAGAATAAAATGCAAAATAATCCAGGATAGAGAGGACACTGGCAGTTGGAAGGATCAGGAAAGTCTTCTTATGAGAGGTAATGCTTAAGCAGAGGAAGGCCTTGCAGGACTTAAGGAATTCTGTGGGGCAAAGGTGAGAGAGAGCATTTCATGTGGGGTGGATATTTGGTGCAAGAGAACTGGAATCGAGTGCTGTGTGGGAGGGTTGGCCAGAAGGCCAGGTTTGCTAAACCATGGAGAGCAGAAAGCTTGGTAATATATAATAAGGCTGTATACTTTGAAATCAAGTTAATCCCTCAGTGCTTTAAAAACTAGTTTTCTTCCATCACAGGATTTCTTTTGATCTGACCCAGCTGTTCCTCCCTCTTTTATTTTTCTTAAATGTTCTACTTTATCATATAGCACATTAAGGAACTTGGGTCCAAGTCCAAATGTGGTGCTTCCATTGTCTTAAGTGATTAAACTGCTAGTGTATCTGTTTCGTAAATGCTCTTGTAATAATACAGTTTAATTGGTACTCAGACCAATCTTCCTGCAGTCCATTTCCCCCATACTACTCTTTGGAGTTTTTTTGGTTGGTTTGTTTATGAATGAATGGAAAAGCATTTATTAATCACATGTGCCAAACACTGGGGATACTAGTAGAAAAGCAATGCAATCCTTGCCCTAAAGGAATTTATAGTTTAATGGGAGGACACCACACATATAGGGCAGTGTTAGCCAGAGAAAGGTATTTTGTTTTAGAAAGTTACTGGGATAATGAATAGAGCCATAGATGAGTAGACTGAAAACAATTCTTTCCAGTAGTAATTTCAGTATTGATTGATATTAGAAGGTAATAGAGGAAAGGCCAGGCAACTGATAAGAAGATAGCTAGGGGGTAAAGTAAGGCATGACTGGAATGAGTCTTAAGTAGTGGGCCTTGAGAAGCAATCATGAATCAGACCAGAGGGACCTAGCATGAGAATTGGGGAAGATGAAAGAGTTAAGTCCTTAAGGCAAAATTTCGATCCTCCAGTTAGAAGGCAGCTGGTGAGAAGATAGAAAGGCAATACTGGTTGTAATCATTAACCATACTTCTCTGTTGGGTTTTGTAAATGGATTTCTTTCTATATGCTCACTGGCATTTTTCTTGACTGCCATATCTCTGTGTTTGGCAAAGATGTGGAATGTTGAAATGGATTTATGAGTTCTTTGGTCTCTGTGGTTTGACAAGTGCTTTATGTATTAAGACTTGTGTAAGGAATCATCAGAGTCAGTTCTTTATCTTTAATGTGTCTTGGCATTTTCTCATTCTTCAGAACTTTTCAGAAATATTTGATACCCCAGGCCAGAGTTGTCAAACTGGCAGCTGAACCAGATGAAGATGTAATTGGGAAATGTTTAACAAAAATAATGAAAATCTCATCAAACATAGTCAGTGTTAATTTGTGGTTTTCTAAGTTGATATGCTGCCTGCAGGCAAGGAGCTGTTTGACACGACCACTGCGCACCACCTTCTCCTTCCCAAGGCTCTCTCTTCTCTGGATTTTTGTGACGTTTCTCTCTTAGTTCTTTTGTCACCTTTCTGATTGCTTCTTTTCATTCTCATTCACTTATTCTTCCCAATCATACCCACTAATTGTAACTTTGTCCTGTGCCTTCTTTATTTTCTGTGCTCACGGTCATGGTGATCTCTTCAACTTCCATTGGTTTAATTACCATCTCTGTTGATGACTTCAAGGTCAACCCCATAATGCACAGAGTGTGGGCCTGGAGTCAGGCCAACTTACATTCATGTGTTCAATTCTGGCCTCAGACACTACTTGTGTGACCCTAGGTAAGTCACTTAACCATCTTTGCCTCACTTTCCTCATCTGTAAAATGAGCTAGTGAAGGAAATGACAAGCCTCTCCATTATCTTTACCAGGAAAACCCCAAATGGGGTCACAAAGAGTCAGATATGATTGAAATGACTGAACAACAAAGTCTTTCCTGAGCTCTCCAGTCCCATATCACCAACTGAATATTCCAAATTGAATGTCTCACAGGCATCTCAAACTCAAAATGACTAAAACAGAACTAATTATATTTCCCCCAAAACTCACATTTTCCCCCTATTTCTGTGAAGTGTACCATTATTCTTTCAATTACTGAGACCTGCAAACTTAGCCTTATCTTCCACTCCTCATTGTCACCCACACATCTTCTCAATCACCAAATTTTGTTACTGCCTGCATAATGGCTCCTGCATGTAACCCCATTTTTTTGTTCACATAGCTAAAATTCCCTCCTGTCCTGCAAAAACTTCCCAAATGTTCTCCCTACATCATCATTCCCCACTCCAGTCTGTGCTCCATACAACTGCCCAAAATGATTTTCCTACAATGCAAATCTAAATATGAAACTCTGACAATCCATAAGCCACAGTGCCTCCATATTATCTCTAGAATCAAATCTAAACTACTTCGTTTGGCATTTGAAAGCCTTCTGAAGGCCCTAGTCTTCTTCTAGTCTCAGTGCGTATACTCCACCCAGATCGGCCTTCTTTACTGTTTCTTATTCACCACACTCCATCTTCCATCTCCTTTCCTTTGTACTAACTGTACTATGCCCAAAATGTCCTCTCCTCTTCTCCATCTCTCGGAATCCCTACAAAGTTAATCTCAAGTGCCACCGCCTCGTAAAAAGCCTTTTCTGATCCCTCTATGTTTGAGGTGTGCCTTTCCCCCCAAATCACCCTATATCTGTTTTAGATACATACCTATATCATATGCATATTGTTTCCCTCAGTTTGACCATAAGCTCCTCAAGTACAACAGGAACTAGGATTATTTTCATTTTTGTCTTAGTCAATAAACATTTATTAAGTGCCTGTTATGTGTCAGGGACTTTGCTAAGCACTCTTAGATGCAAATAAAGACAAAAGACAAGCCCTGCCCTTAAGGAGGGAGACAGCATGTAAGCAACTATGTATAAACAGACTGTACAGAGAGGATGAATTAGAGATGATCCATGGATGGAAGACACTAGAGTTAAGGGGCTTTGGCAAAAGCTTCATGTAGGAGGTGGGGTTTTAGATGTAACTTGAGGAAAGCCAGGAAGCAGAGGCAGAAGAATATTCCAGGCATGGGGGACAGCCACTGAAAATACCTGAAGCCAGGAGATAGCATGTCTTGTGAGAGGAATGGTAAACACCAAATAGAGGATTTGATATTTGATCTTGGAGGATTATTGAATCTTAGGGTAAACATGGTCAGAATTGGGCTATTAGGAGTATTACTTTGACAGCTGAGTGCAAGATGGACTAGAGTGTGATAAGACATGACAAGGAATCCCACCAGCAAGCCATTGCAGTCTGTACCAGGGTGGTACCAGTATCGAAGAGAGTAGTAGAGAATATACAAAAATGATTACAAAGGTAAAATCAACAGATCTTGGCAACAGATTGGACAAGGGACATGGTGGGGGAGAATGAGGAGTGGAGGAAGACAGTAATAGAGAAGTTAGAAAGAGAGGAGGGTTTGGTGAAGAAGGATAACAAGTTCAGTTTTGGACATGTTGAGTTTAAGATCACTACAGACCATAGGGGCAGCTAAGTGGCAAAGTGGATAGAGCACTGGCCCTGGAGTCAGGAGTACCTGAGTTCAAATCCGGCCTCAGACACAACACTTACTGGCTGTGTGACCCTGGGCAGGTCACTTAACCCCAATAGCCTCACTTTAAAAAAAAAAAAAAGATCACTACAGACCATCTAGTTTAAGATGTCTCACAGTTGCAAATGTACATTAGAGAGGTTAGGGCTGGGTAAGTAGATTTGAGATTTATCAGCATAGAGATAATAATGAATCCCTGGGAGCTGATGATATCACCAAGTGAAATTGTATACAGCGAAAAGAGAAGAAGGTCTAGGACAGAACCTTGGGGGAAGCCAGTGATTAGTGAGCATGACGTGAATGAAGTTGTGATGGTGAACTGGCCAGATAGATAGGAGGAGAGCCAGGAGAGAATGGTGTCATGGAAATCTAGAGAGAAGAGGGTGACCACAGTTTCAAAGACTACTGAGAGATCAAGAAGAAAGAGAATTGAGGAAAGACCATTAGATTTTGGCAATTAAGAAATTGTTAGCAGAAGAACATTGTACACAGTATCATCAACATTGTGTGTTGACCTACTGTGATGGACTATATTCTTCTCACCAATGCAATGGTACAGAAGAGTTCCAGGGAACTCATGATGGAGGAGGATCTCCAAATCCAGGGGAAAAAAAAAAAAGAACTGTGGAGTATAGATGCTGAATGAACCATACTACTTCTTTTGTTTTTGGTGCTGTTGTTTTTCTATTTTGAGGTTTTTCCTCATTGCTCTGATTTTTCTCTTATAACATGACTAATGCAGAAATATGTTTAATGTTATTTATACACACACACACACACACATATATATATATATATATATACCTATATCAGATTACCTGCTGTCTAGGGGAGGGAGGGAGAAAAATCTGAAATTGGAAAGCTTGTATAAACAAAAGTTGAACTATCTTTACATGTAATGGAAAAAAAAATAAAAAACAAAACAAAAAAGAAATTGATAGTAACTTTGGAGAGAGCAGTTTCAGTTAAATGATGAGATCAGAAGCCAGACTGTAGAGTTGAGAGAAAAGAAAAGAAATAGAGCCACGATGACTTTCTCAAGGAATTTAGCCACAAAAAGAAGGAGAGATATGGAACAGTAACTAGAAGGGATGGATGGATCAAGTGTGGGTTTTTTGAGGATGGTGCAGGCATGGGCATATTTGTAGAATGTAGGAAAGTAGCCAGTAGACAAGAAGATATTGAAGATAAGTGAAAGAGTGGGGATGAAAGATGGGGGCAGTCTGCTGGAGACTATGGAATGGGATCACTTCTGCATGTCAAAGGGTTTGCTTTGGCAAGGAAAAGAGCCGCCTCATCATGCAGAGAGAGTTGCAGAAAGACAACTGGGAGATGAGTTGAAGAGGAAGTTGTCAGAATGACTTCAGTGTTTTTCATGAAATATAGGCAAGATTCTCAGTTGAGAGACATGGGGAAGAGGGAATCTATGGGAGGACTGAAGAGGGATGAAAAGATTTGGAAAACTCCATTGGGAAGTGGGATTTAGGAAGGTTTAATAGGACTGTCTTGCTTCAGTGAGTGCCCAGTTGAGATTATGTGACATAAATTTGTAAGGTGTATATTTTAAAATTCTAAATGTGAGTTCTAATCTGTCCCTCCAGTTTTGGGGGGAAACTGGCTAAAATCACTGATAAATTCACCAAGAGTTTAGGCTTTTAAGGGTTTATTAAAAGATATAAGATAGTAAAGAGAGAGAAAGATTGAGATCAAGTGTCTTACAGCATGGAAATCCTAGCCTTCCTAATCATCCACTTGAAGTTCTGCCCCCACACTGATGTCTTGAACCCAAGAGGAAGAGGTCCCCCGCCAGTATCAACTTCCTCCTTCATGTCCTCCTCCCAGAAATGGGAGGTTCTTCAAGCTGATTGGCTAGCGTCATTCAAATCCATTGGCTCAGGGCAGCTAGGTGGTAACAGTGGATAGAGCACCGGCCCTGGAATCAGGAGGACCTGAGTTCAAATCTGGCCTCTTGACACTTGACACTTACTAGCTGTGTGACCCTGGGCAAGTCACAACCCCCATAGCCCCACAAAAACAAATCCATTGGTTCACTGGACTTGAAGGTGGTCTCAAGTTAAGTTCAAAGTTTTTAGCTTCTGAGGACAATACCTTCTTAAGGGCTTGCCAAATGTGCTTACAATCTAGTTATCTTGAAGTAGGCCAATCAGCAGTCAATCACTCTCAGTTAATTCAATTAGTCTAGATTAATCTCCAGGTGGGCCTTTGAATGTCTGCTAAATGCCCTTATCTACCACATTCCATTATCTTGACACAAAGGGATCCAGTAGGTTTCATGATTTTTGTATCACCAGCATCTCCCATATAGTAGGAAAATGGGAATAAATCAATTCATTCCCATTTTTAGGTCCAATAATTTGTTCGAATGTGTCTGGTTGTTGTTGTTGATTGCATGTAGTACTATCTTTTCATCTGACAAGATCAGATTGGTATTGATTTTTACCTTTGTTCTTTCTTCAACCTTCTTGTGACTTTGATAATGTATCAGTGACCTCAGTGGTGTATTTCCTTCATTTGTGCAAATTCTAACTCATTCATACTTTCTTATCCTGTGCAACAGTTAATCTGTATCATCCTACAAATCTGTCACAGGCTCCACCCAGCAGACTGAAGATCTTCTCTAGTTCTCTTGAAATTGTGTTTGTACCACTGGAGCACCCACCCAGGTTATTCGTTGTTATGCCTTCCCTTCTTTATATAACTCCCCTATCTCCTTTTCCAGGCATATTTCCCCGGTAACATCATTTAAGTTGCCTTACTTAGGTAGCTTTTCATTGGTGATGTGTTGCAGCCTTCTCATATACACCAAGCATTTCTCCATTGTTCTTTGAGTGACTTTTAACTTCGAATTCTTCAAACAATGGTATTCCATTACTCATAGTCATGCAACATCTCTGAATGTTGGTATGTGTTCCAGGGAGAAATTTCGAATCAGGTTTGTTCTGTAGGTTGGGCATGTCTGTCATAATCAGAACAATGGGTGTTCTTGATCTGATTGGTTTTTCCTATATGGATGATCTTTTCATGATCTCATTTAGGAGGCTCTGAATTTTTTGATACAATCAACAGTCAGTAATCATATACTTATTGTAGTTATATCCAGTACATTTTGTGGTCTTCCATTTGAATTCTACCGTGTATTCACCATGACAGTGACAAACATGTTGCTCACTCTTTTATGCCTCTACTGATATTATTGATCAGGGACAACTAGTGTTATCTCTATTGTTATAGCTTTCAAAGAGGGTTGTAATCTATATAGGAGATGCCTTGTGGGAACAAAACCATAAGGGATTATTTTGCTATACTGAATCAGAATGTTTTATAGTCAATAGATAAGGACAGTGGAATTTGGATTTTTTGCACCTTTCAGTTATTTGTGGGACTGTAAAGATGTGGCCTGTTGTAAAATAACATTTACAAAAGCCTGATAACTTTTTCATGCTTCATCCATTGATGTTTGTAAATTATACTCAGATTTAGAAGTGGTAAAGGAATCAGTAGTTACTGGATGGTATTTTCTTGGTTTAGAATCAGATTTTATCTGTTAAAATAAGCTGATGGTCTCTTGATTGTTCAAAGACAGCTGATTTGGAAATGACTCCCACTCATAAACCATTTCCTCCATTAAGCTTTTGCTAATATCTGGCTTACCTGCACTTCTGTAGCACATACCTTGCATCATGTCACATTTTACCTGATACTATAATTCTTTTAAAATTTATCCTGTCTCCATAAGCTCTTCATCTTTGTAACCCTACTTCCCTGAGCATGTTTTCTTAGATATATCCAGTGCTCAATAAATGTTGTTTGAATGGATGCCTAAAATAGTATTTAAGGAAGATTAATCTGGCAGTTGGGTATTCAAGATATTTTAAAAGATAGACACACTAAAAGTAGGAAAAGTCTTATTAACACTTGTAATCCATTAAAAAGGTGATCCAATTTAGAAATAGGGTTTGAAATCATAGACACACTGAACCTTGGGCTATAACAGTGGCAAGTCATTTCACCTCTCTGATCCTGTTTCCTCATCTCTAAAATGGGGGTATTAAATTTTTTGCATTATTTACCTCAGGTTATGAGGAAAGTATTTTGTAAGCCTTAAAGAATTATATGTTGCCATTCAGTCATTTCCAACTCTTTGTGTATTATGGGGTTTTCTTGGCAAAGATGCTGGAGTGGTTTTCCATTTCCTTTTCCAGTGAATCAAGGCAAATAGAGGTTAAGTGATGTGCCCAGGGTCACTTAGCTAGTAAGTATTTGAAGCTGGATTTGAATTCAAGTCTTCCTGACTTCAGGCCTAGCTCTTTATTCACTGAGCCACCTAGCTGCCTCCTATATAGATGGGAGTTATCATCATCATCTTCATTATTAAGTTCTCATGCTTAATGTCCTCATCTGTAAAAAGTGGGTGTGGTCTAGATGTTATAGAATATCGTCTTTCTCTAAACTTCTGTGATTGTGACTATAGAAATGAGGATGTGAGAAATATATTTAGAAGGACATACTGACAGAACCTGGTAGCTGACTGGATATGAGTTTATTAGTGTTAGGGAGAGGGTCTGCACTTTGAAGTTCGGTGTTCTGAGACAGTCTTAGAAAACTACCCAGGGCACCGAAAGGGTGTGTGTAACTTGCAAAGAAGACTATTATGCCCGTTAACTGAAAAGCTTGAATGGGAGGTTAAATTCATGTGGAAGGTCATTGATTTGTGTTTGGTATCGTGGTGAGTTTATAGGATAGCAAGTTCATATGTGATGAGGGGGGTGGGGGAGGACTACTTAAGTTCAAATTCATCTTTGTGTTCCCAGTTTTTATGCTGTGGTGTTTTTTGATGTGGACTTTTGAAGTAATATATGCTTTTGAGGGCTTAGGTCTTTAAGTATGATAAATATTTGCAAAAAAAAAAATTAAAGGTGGTATTTTTAGATAAGTAAAAGAAAATAGCAAGATTGTGTTATTGGTATACCAAACTTAATGCTAATCTTATTTAAAAAATAAATTAGATACATAATGAATTGTATTTTGTACATTTCAGCAGAACTAAGGATCATTCCTAAAATTCTCTCTCCAGTGTTTGTTTAGAACCCAGAGTACCCAAGGAAAGTCCACGAAGTCAGGAGCAGAGCTGATATATTTATAACTTTCAGATTTAATTCCATATCTTGTTTCCCCACATAGGATCACATTTTGTTTCATTGGGATTTTGTGTTAATTTTCTTAACCTTCTTACAGAATAATTATTTAGTGTTCATGGCAGAGCTGTTCTGGTGGTTTGAAGTTGTGAAGCCATCGTTTGTACAGCCTCGGGTTGTCAATCACTCACAAGGTAAAGACAAATACAAAAATGTTACATTTTTTGTGAGCCCGTGCAAAACAAAAACAGAAGAAAATTTATAAGCACCCTTTGCCTGCCCTTTTAAAAGGCAAGCCTGTGGCATTTAGAAAACCATGAATCAGTTCTTAGGATGCTGAAAAACTGTCCCTTCTGTGTGAGGGTCCAAGGTGCTGCTTGCTATGGGTAGGGCAATGGAAACGGCACAGAGACATTGGAGAAGGACTTATAATGGAAGGTCACAAAACCTCTGATGGCTCTAATTTGCAGCCTTGGCATTGAGTTACTTTTAGCTCTATATTTACCTGATTCCATACTCCCTGCCCAATTTTCTGTTATACCCTCAAGCCCTTCTCCCACCGCCAAATTAGATTTTGAGCACTTTAGTGCTAAAACAATCAAAATCCACAAAAATTATTTTTTTACTTGATAGCTAAACTTTGTTTAAGAGTAATTCAAACATTAAAGCCTAACAGATTTTGTGATTTTTTTTTTAAGTGAGGCAATTGGGGTTAAGTGACTTGCCCAGGGTCACACAGCTAGTAAGTGTTAAATGTCTGAGGCCGGATTTGAACTCAGGTACTCCTGACTCCAGGGCTGGTGCTCTATCCTAGCTGCCCCGGATTTTGTGAATTTTTTAAAGTAATATGTTACACTGATTTCAGGGCTTTTGAGAGGAAATAAGCATTTATTAAGAGCCTACTATATGACAGGCATGTGTTTAAGCACCCTACAAATTTCTCATTTTATCAAGAGAAAACAGTAACAGAAGTGAAGGAGCTTTTACTTACAAGTATACATAGAAGTACAAAGCAAAGGGATATTCCTGGAGGTGTTCCGGAAATGTTATCTCTAAAACAAAATTTGATATAGGAAAAATAAATTCTCTTTGACTTCCATTATAAAATTGAAATATGGTTTTGGAGGGAAAAATGTTTTCTTCAAGGACTTGTTTCTTCTTTAACTTTCTAATTTTTAAGTAACAATAGGTTTCACCATGTGTGCATCTCTCTCTGTTTGTCCTGCTCTTTCTCTTATCTCCTCCAATCAAGTTGTCACTTGGCTCTGCCTCTTTAGGATGTCCTTACCAATACCACAGACCCCTCCCCCTTTGTACCTAGCACAATAGCAAAATAGACAAATCTCTATCCTCCCCCCACCTCCTTATAACCATAATAATAGCTCGCATGTTTGTAGCACTTCACAGTTTGCATAGTGCTTTACAAATATGATCTCATTTGATCTCCACGATAATCCTGGGAGGAAAAAAAAAACCTCTTCTTACAGATGAGGAAACTGAGGCAGACATAGGTTAAGTATCTTTGACCAGGATTGAACAACTAAGAAGTGTCAGAGGCCCAATTTGACTTCAGGTCTCCTAACTCCAGGTCCATCGCTTTATCTGTAGCAGCACCTAGTTACCCTAATAGGCTTTCTTCAGGCAAGCAACAGAGGCAAATTGTCCCTTCTGCCGGTGGATTCTCCCCATTTGCAGTATTGGGAAAATTGTGTATTTCATATTTGGGGGAGCTTTTTGTTAGCTACAGGTCATGTTGTATTAAGCAAAAAATGAGAAGCAAAGGATCACTGTACCTGTGAACTAAATTGTATTCATAAGAGATGTGTGGTTTCATCAGTGTGGACACCTCTTCCACTGATGTAGTAGTAGCCCTTTTATGATTTGATAGGTAGTCTTAATTCCATAAATGAGTACATTAAATTAAAGTAATCTGTGCCACATTTCTCCTTGTTTTATAAGTTTTTTGTTGCTTGCATATTGGTGACTATAGTATTGAATACCCATATTCAGTTGTTTTATTTAAGGACCAATTTTCAGTAGATCATCTATAAGAATATACCGTTTAAAGCCTTCACTTTAAAATATCAAGATACATTCATTTCAATAGTTACAAAAATTAAATGATTATGAAAAGAAACAACCCAAACCTTCTTCATTAATTATTTACAGAAGCTTAACCTGGACATATTTGAATTTCCTTTTCAGTGAAATGTTCTCTCTTGGTTGGGTGAGAGGAGATCCTTGTTTAATTACTGTATAGGAAGAATACCATACTTCCTCTAATACTGTGTATAAGGTAAAGAAATGAAGATATCCACATCTGGTTAAAATTCTATGGAAATTTGGGCTAAATAAAATACCAAGTTTCCATTAGTTTTAAAATATCTCTATTTGCTTTTATTCTAATCTTATGTAGGAATAGTCCAGTTATAACTTGACTTTTTTAGACAAGTTTTACAACATAATTATAGAAATCTGGAACACTTTGGGAATTGCTTAGAAAGAGTTAAGATTTTTAAGATTTTTCCTTTTAACACATAAGGAAAAACTGGAGCAATAAGAAGACAGCACTCTTTAATGATTACTATTCTTATCCTCTTAAAACCTTTCCTTAATATATACAATTCCCCAAACCTACACAGACTTTCAGCCCTTCTCTGGTATCAGTGTTCTCTTATCCCTCAGGTCCAGTTTGTACAGTTTAGGATTTGATAAGGGGAAAAGTAATGGAAGGCTAGAAATTGAAACTTAAGCGAAACCTTAAAAAATGACAGTTTCAAGTGCCCTATCCTGATGTCTATCATTTTTGCCACTGTGCACATTCAACCCCAAGGAAACTTTCCTTCCTGACTCTACTCCCTCCTACTGAAGGTGAAATGAGACAGTGCTGGAGATTTCAGTTTAGTCAGCCAGTCACTAGTAGACTAACTAGCCATCAATTTGTTTAGGATTCTTTCTGTCTTCTGCAGACATATTTCCTAGATCAAAGAATTTTTTTAGGCATTGCCAGTGCTGGGGATGTCATCCTTGATGCCTCACTCTCTCTTACTCGTCATGTGCAATCAATGGTTAAGTCCTGTTGTTTCCTCCTTTGTAACATCTCTCTTATGCCCCCTTCTCTCTCCTCTTGACACTGTAACCACCTTGGTGCAGGCCTTTATCACCTCATGCCTGGGCTATTGGGCTATTGCAGCGGCATGCTGGTTCATCTGCCTGCCTTAAGTCTCTCCCCAATCCAGCCCATCTTCCACTCAGATGTCAGATTGACTTTCCTAATATGCAAGGCTGGCTGTTTTCCCCTTCTCTTCCTCCCTATTCAGTAAATTTCAGTGGTTCTCTATCACATCTTGTCAGATAGAAACTCTTCTTTTTGACTTGTAAAGCCTTTCTTAACCAGACCCCTTCCTACCTTTCCAGTCTTTTTACACCTTACTCCCCTCCATGTATTATTTGATCCAGTGACACAGGCCTCTACTTTTTCCTGACTAAGATCCTCCACCTCCTGATTCTAAACATTTTCTCTGGCTGCCCCCCAATCCTGCACTGCTCTCCCTCTTCCTCTTCACCTCCTGTCCTCTCTTGCTTCCTGCATATCTCAGCTCAAGTCCCATCTTCTGCAGAAAGTCTTTCCTAATTCTCCTCATTTTAGCACCTGACTTTTGAGATAACCCGCCCTCCACACATCTCCCCCATCAGACTGTAAGCTCATTGAGCTAGAACTAATTTTTACCTTCCTTTGTATTTTCTGTAAGGAGCAGAGTGCCTGCAATATAGTAGGTGCTTAATAAATGGGAGTTGGCTAACTGACCAACTGCTAGGGACGAAGTAGAATTTTGTTCCCTTTCTGGTTCAATTCACATTTCTAAAGAACATTTTTCTCATGTTACCTACCACATTTATGCTGGTTTGAGTGAAATTGATCTTTTAGACTTTAAATCATATTATTTGAGTTCTAAATTTATTTAATGTTGGAAATATTAAAATATCAACCAAAGAAAATTGTAACTTAACGCTTTCATCTTCTTTTCTAGCTGAACCTCTGAAAGACATGCCTTCTGTTCCAGTCTTGAATGCCGCCAAAAGAAACTTTACAGATGGTTCATGCAGTTCTGACTTCCCCACAAGGTAGTAATAGTGATCTATCACCATTCTAGCAGCATTTACTAATGAAACTGTAGCAAATTCTAATTATCTTTAAAGATAAGCAAGAGATTATAATAATCTTATAGGGATTTTCGTAAACCTTAAAAACCATCTTTAAATAGGCTTTAGCACCTTTATCCAAATAAAGTATTCTTTGAGCTACATTATTTCTGTTAAAAAGTGTGCTCTGAAATCCTAACAACCATCTCAAAACTGAACTTTTATAGCACTCAATTTGCAAGATTTGTTAGAGCAAATAAATTAACTCTCATACTCTGCAGAACAAATCTGTTAAAAACAAAAAACAAAATAAGGGGCAGCTAGGTGGCACAGTGGATAAAGCACTGGCCTTGGATTCAGGAGGACCTGAGTTCAAATCCAGCCTCAGACATTTGACACTTAACTAGCTGTGTGACCCTGGGCAAGTCACGTGACCCTCATTGCCCTGCCCCCCCCCAAGTATATAAAATGTGAGCTTTAATCTTTGAGACATTTATTTTTACATTTAAAAAAATATGTATAGTTGCTAATAGATCTCAACAACATTATAGTCCCTTAATTGTGCTATCTACATTTTGTAGTGTTATTTTGTTTTAGTTCTTATAATCAGGAAATCTAAATTTAAAGAAAAGGAAAATTTTGACCTGATTAAAACCATTTCCCTACCGTTTAACATGCAGTTATTCTGGCTTCTAAACCCTGCACAAAGTACAAGGAACTAATTTTGTTGTATGTTTCTGCAACAGATTCTGTAAACAACTTTTAATATCTATTTATTAAAATCTAAAGTTTATTTTTATAACTTTAAAAAATTTGAAATAGATGTATTTTTCTCTGTTTTCTATTTCTTTATTCGCATTTTCCAGAGGCCGAATCATGCCTGTTTAATTTATTTTATGTTTTAGAACATCTATGCTTTTTATACCTTTTAGCTAAGGAACTCAAAGAACATTATTTAGGTATGAAATATTATAATTAAAACTTATAGCCCCTTTCTTCTTGGCTAAAATTAAGGTAAGCAAAGTTACGTAAATGTGCAGGGTTAGACCTAGTATATTAAAGCCATAGTTCTTGGCATAGTGGGTTTTTTTTGTTTGTTTTTTGGTGGGGCAATGAGGGGTAAGTGACTTGCCTAGGGTCACACAGCTAGTAAGTGTCAAGGGTCTGAGGCCGGATTTGAACTCAGGTCCTTTTGGCTCCAGGGCCAGTGCATTATCCATTGCGCCATCTAGCTACCTTGGCATGGTTTTTTTGTTGTTGTTTTTGTTTTTTATTGGTGAGGCAATTGGGGTTAAGTGACCTGCCCAGGGTCACACAGCTAGTAAGTGTCAAGTGTCTGAGGCTGGATTTGAACTCAGGTCCTCCTGAATCCAGGACTGGTGCTCTATCCACTGCGCCACCTAGCTGCCCCTTTGGCATGGTTTTTAAAGAGAAAGTTACTATCTCCATTCTGTAGCTACCTGTGTACCTGTAGTCTTGGACAAGTCACTCAAGCTCCTCAGGCCTCAGTTTCCTTATCTGTAAAATGAGGGTGTTGGGGGCAGCTAGATAGCACAGTGGTAAAGCACCGGCCCTGGAGTCAGGAGTACCTGAGTTCAAATCCGGCCTCAGACACTTGACACTTACTAGCTGTGTGACCCTGGGCAAGTCACTTAACCCTCATTGCCCTGCCAAAAAAAAAAAAAATGAGGGTGTTGGATGAGATTGAGGTCCCTTCCACATCTAGGTTTGTAAGCTGATCTTCTTATAAAAACTGAATGAGTGACAAAGAGTAATTTTGGAGGGATGAAAAGAGCAAGCAGGCCCAGCAGTATAGAGCATATACAGGAACATTCTGATGACTCTTTAATAGTTATGCAATCCATACATAGCCCAAAAGAAACTGGAAGGAATGTGTTTCAAGTGAATCACTAAGGTCATTATTTCCCTTAGCCCCAACCTGTGGTCACTCATCAGTGTAATGTTTAAAATCTAAATTGTGGTCGCCTTAAATCAGAAGCTTCAGCACCAGCCTTTGGGCATTAAACATTTATTAAAGCCTAGAGGTATTCACAAGAAGTTAAAAAAAAAAGTCCTACCTAGCCTAGAGTTCCAGCCTGGTTGGGTTCTTCCTGAAGTCCTCCTCCATGAGCCTGCTTTAATCAGGAACTCTTCAGCAAGCTGATTGTGCAAGCTTTTTATAGGTCTGGAACAGAGGCGGTCCTTACACACTGCTTCAAGCTGATTGGTTGGCATCCTCCAAATCTATTAAGGGCTAACCAGGTGTGATTACAATCCAGTTAACTTTGAAGTAGGCTAATCAGCAGTCAATCACTCTCACTTGATTCAATCAGTTTAGATTAATTTCCAGGTGGGTCTTTGAGTATCTGCTAAATCCCATTATTTCATCACATCAGGAAAAAAAAGAAATACTAATTTCCCCCTTTTCCACCCAATAAATGTGTGGCTCAGGCATGCTTAAAACTTTGAAAGAAAGATAGGCTGACTTAGGCCAGATGTCAGTGCACTCATTAAGATGTGTTTCCCTTCCCCATCATGAATTGGAGAGCAGGGTGCTACTTACTTTTACTGGTACCCAGGTCTTCCAGGTGTGGTATCATCATTATGCTTGCTATGTTTTAAATTCCTAGGATGTGAGAAACATATATTGAAATATATGTGCAAAAACAAATTGCAGATCCATATAGATGATTTTAATAGTTCATTGTTTTCATTTACATGAATTATCTCTTATTAGAACTGATAATAAAGAGTTAATTGCATATAGAAATGCATTCTGAATACAAATTTAAATTACCTTGAATGGTAATGGTTTTTAATATTTAACTTATTGTTCCCATTGTTGTAGATAAGTAAGAATTGACTGAGAATCCATCTATATTCTGCTTTTATTATACCTGGGGTGGGCAGGGGGATGAAATTTTGCTTGAGAGATGTAGTATGGTCTAGTGGTAAAGAATATTGGATTTGGAATCAGGAAACTTCCAGTGCCACCTCTGATATGTAATAATTGGATGATTGTGAATTTACTAACTTCTCAGAGCATCCATTTTCTCAGCTTATGAAATTGGGATGAGGGGGCAGCTAGGTGGCGCAGTGGATAGATAGAGCACCAGCCCTGGATTCAGGAGGACTTGAGTTCAAATCCAGACTCAGACCCTTGACACTTACTAGCTGTGTGATCCTAGGCAAGTCACTTAACCCCAATTGCCTCACCAAAAAAAATGGGATGGTACTTATTGTGAAAGCCCTTTGTAAACCATACTGTACTATATAAACAAACATCTTACTATATTTGGAGAGTTTAAATAAGATATTGTACCCATCCATGCATCTATCCATGTTGGTTCTGATTTTAGAATTTCAGGAATAGAAAAAATTAAGAGGGAAATAGAGCCAATGACAGTATTTTGTATCACAGGTTTAGCCTTCCAGAGCTAGAAGAGCTACTGACCATTGATTATACTAGATGGCCCTTTCTTTTTATATGTTAGGAAATCGAGGCCCAGAGGTATTAAGGGACTTGTCCAAAATCACACTAGTGGTAAGTGGCAGAGCTAGGATTCCACACCAGGGTCTCTGGTTCCTGATCAGGTACTAATTCCACTGGAGCACAACTTACTCTTTGTCCTTTTCTACTCAATTTTTTAAAAGTTACTATCAAGAAGTTCTGTTCTAAATAGAATGCCCTCAAACTCTCTACTTGTATAATTTTTTTTCAAACCCACAAAACTTTTTTGTTGTTCCAGAGGTACATTTTACTAAAACTAAATCAGCTTCTCTTTTGGGGTAAGCGTGCATATGCATAGGTTCAAATGTTTGGTGATTGCTTAAAGATGATAAGTGAATCCATTCAGTTGAGTTCTCCTTGTTGAAGATATTGTTTGTATCATAGTTCTTTTTTTTTTGGTAAAAAACAAATTTTTATTTATAGTTTTGGGTTCCAATTTTTATCCCTCTTTCCCTCCCTCCCCTCCCCCCCTCCCTGAGGCAGCAAACAATCAGATATGGGTTATACATGTATGATTATGTATCAGATTATTTACTGTGTTTGTCATTTTGTACAAGAAAGTTTGCTTATGTCATATTCTTTTAATACGAATTTACTAATCTTTGCAACAGTCTTCTATCTCTGATAAAAGTCTCATTTCTCAGAAGTATAGAGAACCTGGGGTAACTAGGTAGTATAGTAGATAGAGCACTAACCTTGGAATCAGGAGGACCCAAGTTCAAAGCTGACCTCAGATACTACAGATATAGATGTGTGACATGACAGGTCACTTAAGCCTGATTCTCTTTCTCTTCCCTCCCCCCCCCCAAAAAAAAAGGTCATGGGGAATTAAGTCAGATTTTCAAGAAAAGAGAACTATTCCTCAATTGATAAATGGTCAAAGGAACTAAGTAGTTTTTAGAAGAAGTCTAAGCTGTCAATAGCCATATTAAAAAATGTTCAAAATCACTAATAACTAAAGAAATTTAAATTAAACAGTTCTGAGGTATCACCTCACACCCATCAGATTAGCTAGTAAATGTCTGAGACAGAATTTGAACTCAGGTTTTCCTGACTCCCAAATTCAGTTTTCTATCCACTGTGCTACTACCTGCCTCACTCACATATAATCACAATTATTGTTTTCCTGTAGATTAATAGGTTTGGGGTTTGAAAACTGTATAAAGTTTCTACTTCTTAATCTTCATAATATAGAATGAGAGGTGGTGAGATTGTTTATATGTCTAACCATAGTACACAGAATTTTTTGTGTAACAAAATGTGGTAATAATACATTGGTTTGTTTTTAGGGAAGGTGCTACATTTTCCCAACCTCATCATCTGCCTGCTAGACATCGATACCCGAAGCCACCATCTGATTCAGGTAAAAAAGTGAAGGAATGATGAGTTTTACTTAAATTTTACATTTATTTGTTTTGGTTTTGAAAAAATTGCCAGAAATAAGCATTTATAAATAAATAGGAATGGTCATTCTTTTTCCTGAAATAGTGGCTAATCTAACTGGATTAAATAGCTCATGTTCGATTTACTTTTTCTATTAGAAAATCTGTGGTTCTCCACATTGTTACCTTGCTTTTTGTAATGCTAATACTTAGGTTTATAAAAATTCTTATTCTCTTAAAGAAAAAAAAATGTTTTCTTGTGATAAAATGTTTCTGTTTTGCATTTAAAGGAGGAATTAGAAGGTCTACATCTATGTCTTATGTTGATGGCTTCATAGGGACATGGCCCAAAGAGAAAAGGTAAATAAATCTGTTAACCAAATTACTTAATCCAACTTTGTATTAAGTCCCTAAACTAAGGGAAGTGTCAGAGCAGGCATGTAGTTGTTTAAGGGATTTAAATATGGTTAAATTTAGAAACTTGTTGGGTAGGTTCTATCTCCTGACATATTCCATGAGATCTCCATAATTATAAGTAGGTAGAAAGAAGAAAATGTTTTCTCCCTTTGGTTCATCCCAAATTATTTTATTATATTTAAAGCTGTTCTTTTCTTGAATTATCTAAATATGTTATCTCTTTTTTTTTCTTTTTAAAGATCATCAGTGCATGGAGTTTCATTTGATATTTCTTTTGATAAAGAAAATAGTGTCCAGAGATCTACTCCAAACAGAGGGATCACTCGGTCTCTTAGTAATGAAGGTCTTACACTAAACAACAATCGTATGCCTAAACACATTAGGAAAAATTTGTCCTTCAAGCCAGTGAATGGAGAAGAGGAGACTGAAAGCATTGAAGAAGAAAATAATATAGACTCTCAAAGTGACCTCACATCTTGTGTACCCCATAGTACGATTGAAATAAATTCTAATGAAAATATTCATTTTAAGCTTCCAAATGGAGCTTTGCAAAATAGGGTACTTCTAGATGAGTTTGGCAACCAGATTGAAACACCAAGCATTGAAGAAGCCTTACAAATAATTCATGATACTGACAAATCTCCCTGTACTCCTCAATCAGACCAAATCACAAACGGGTTCTTTCTTCATAGCCAGGAAATGACTCTCCTCAATTCAGATTTCAAACTAACTCCATCTAGTCCTGACATTATGACTGACACAAAAGGAGCTCTGAGTCCTGTGACTGATAATACAGAGGTGGATACTGGAATTCATGTTCCTTCAGAGGATATTCCAGAAACAATGGACGAAGATTCTTCTTTGAGAGATTACACTGTTAGTATGGACTCAGACATGGAAGAACCGTCTAAATTTGTTCAGGATTATGATACGCGCATCAGCAACCACAGAGAAGCTTTAAGTCCTTGTCCAAGTACCATGAGCACCAGGTCTCAGCCAGGCAGCAGTGCTTCTTCTAGCTCAGGAGTTAAGATGACAAGCTTTGCTGAGCAGAAGTTCAGAAAACTGAATCACACAGATGGCAGAAGTAGTGGAAGCAGTTCTCAGAAAACTACACCAGAAGGCTCTGAACTCAATATTCCTCATGTTGTTTCTTGGGCCCAGATCCCTGAAGAAGCAGCTCTTCCCCAAGGAAGAGATACAACTCAGTTACTGGCTTCTGAAATGGTCCATCTAAGGATGAAACTAGAGGAAAAGAGGAGAGCTATAGAAGCACAGAAGAAGAAAATGGAAGCAGCTTTCACTAAGCAGAGACAGAAAATGGGCAGAACAGCCTTCCTCACTGTGGTAAAAAAGAAAGGAGATGGAATATCCCCTCTTCGAGAAGAAGCAGCTGGTGCTGAGGATGAGAAAGTCTACACTGATCGAACAAAGGAAAGAGAATCCCAGAAAGCAGATGTACGGATTAATAAATCTGCCACAGAAGTAATGAAAGACAGTGTTGAGAACTCTCAAGGCAAATGGTTGAAGTCTCCAACCACACCTGGAGATCCTGAAAAGCATTGGAACTTGGCAAGCCCCTCTGAAGAGACTTTAAATGAAGGAGAAATTTTAGAATATACAAAATCCATTGAAAAGCTAAATTCATCTCTTCATTTTCTACAACAAGAAATGCAGCGTTTGTCATTGCAACAAGAGATGTTAATGCAGATGAGGGAGCAGCAGGCTTGGGTGATTTCACCTCCACAACCTTCTCCACAAAAACAGATTCGAGATTTTAAATCCTCCAGGCAAACAGGACTGTCATCGCCAATTGTGCCATTCTCTTCAGACCCCCCTCGTCCCACTCATCCATCTCCACAGTCTTCTAACAGGAAGACCTCCTCCTTCCCAGTTAAAATTCAAAGGACTCCTAGACCAAATGAACTCAAAATAACACCTTTAAATCGCACCTTAACGCCCCCTAGGTCTGTAGATAGCCTTCCTCGGTTGAGGAGGTTCTCACCAAGTCAAGTTCCCATTCAGACTAGGTCTTTCGTATGTTTTGGAGATGATGAAGAGCACGTGTGTGAACCTCAGCTAAAGGAAGCAAAATCTACAGAAGAAGTTAAGGAGGAAGCGGAATCCAAGGGCACTTTGGAACAGCGTGTTCACAAACTAGAGGAAAAGGAGCTCAAACCTGTGGAGTCAACAGTGTCTGAAGTATTGTCACAACCCATTACAGAGACTGTATGTCTTACACCAAATGAAGATCAAATGAATCAACCCACCATACCGCCTCAGACTTCTACTTTACTAGCCCCTGCTCCAGCTCCTAAAAGTGCTAATTTAATTGAAGTTTCCCTCTCAGACTTGAAACCACCTGATAAGGCTGATGTGTCTCTTGAAAAATATGAAGGAGAAAGTGACAAAGAACAGTTTGATGATGACCAGAAAGTATGCTGTGGATTCTTTTTTAAGGTATATAATTTAAGTTGTGCTGACATCTGCTAAATAATGTACGTTTGCTTTTATTCCAAGTTGACTTTTTATCAGCCTATCATTATACATTTATTGGTGTTTGATACTGTGATTCCTGGTTGATCAATGGAAGTTGTAATGTTCAAACATGCAGTAATCTCCATGAGAAGAGTGAAGGGTAAGATAGTTGAGATATATCACTTTAATTTCCAAATATATCCTTCCCCTTTTTCTACTCAGCCATCCTTTGTAATGGAGAATTTAAGAAAAAAGGAAAAAGAATCATCCAGCAAAACTAATAACTCATCAACTTTGACAGTATATGCAGTTACTTTTTTTTTTTTTTTAGTGAGGCAATTGGGGTTACGTGACTTGCCCAGGGCCACACAGCTAGTAAGTGTTAAGTGTCTGAGGCCAGATCTGAACCCAGGTACTCCTGACTCCAAGGCCGGTGCCCTATCCACTGCGCCATCTAGCTGCCCCAGTTACATATTTTTTTAACTTTATGATTAATTAATTAATAGGACTATATAAAGCCTGCCATTTTCATAATGTATTAAGGCATATGGAAAATGGCAATTTGTAATTGGAGTGAGGAAGGGAATATTCAGCAAATCATGGTTTACCTTGGAAATCTAAAATAGATGTCTTCTTCTGGCCTATATTGTAGAATATATTCCTAATCTGACCAGCAGAGGGCAGCCCTGCATTGACCATCTAGGTGAAGGCGTGTAGAAGGGAGAGTCAAGCAGGCCTCTCAAGAACCTAGGGGGACTTGGCACAGACCATCATTCCCAGAACAGAACAGAGTTGTCCAGTGTCGCGCGCGCCCTCCCCCCCCCCCCAATAACACAAAAATACTGCCCCTCTGCCCTTTGATATGTTAAGGTTGTTACAGTTGCCTAAGTCTGCATTAGTGTTTGAGCCACCACATACACACAAGGATGTCGTGCTGTACTTGAGAGAACACGGAGCCTTGTCACCTGAACAGCTCTCTTGCCATAGCCTTGCCTCTGTGGACACCCCAGTCCTGCACTAGGAAGCTGCTGTCTGTCTGTCTGTTTGTTTGTTTGTTTGTTTGTTTGTTTGTTTGTTTGTTTGTTTGCTTGTTTGTTTGTTTGTTTTAGCCTGGGTGTAATACTACCTACTTATCACTCTTAAACTTTACCTATTAATCAACATTGGATTCGATCATTCAGTTCTAAGCCCCTTTAACTATTCTCACCTAGTCCATATCTTTCCCATTTTCCCCAATGATGTTACATTTTTAGCTTGTAAATATATTATTGCCTGATTACTTCATATTTCAGGATAATGTTAAATAATTTCAATGAATTCATTGTACTTATACTTTTGTTTTTTTTAATTGTTTTCCCCAATTACATGTAAAAACAATTTTCATCATTCATTTTTTAACATTTTGAGTTCCAAATTCTCTCCCTCCCCTTCCCACACATTAAAAAGGCAAGCAATAGGGGGCAGCTAGGTGGCGCAGTAGATAGAGCACCAGCCCTGGATTCAGGAGTACCTGAGTTTATACATATGTGTGCAGTTTATGTAAAATACATTTCCATATTAGTCATGTGAAAGCAAACAGAAGTGTGCGCCCCCACCCCTCAAAAAAAGTATGCTTTGATCTGCATCTGACTTCATCAATTCTTTCTCTGAAGATAGATAGGACTTTTCATCATAAGCCCTTTGGAATTGTCTTGGATCATTTTATTGTTGAGAATAGCTAAGTTATTCACAGTTGATCATCATACAGTATTGCTGTTAATGTGTACACAGGGTTCTCCTGGTTCTGCTCTTCTCACTTTGCATCAGTTCATGTAAGTCTTTCCAGGTTTTTCTGAGAATATTTGACATTTCATTTCTTATAGTAAAATTCCATCACAATCATATACCACAGCTTGTTCAGACATTCCCCAATTGATGGACAATCCCCTCCATCTTCAGTTCTTTGTTGCCACTAAAAGAGCTGCTGTAAATAATTTTTTGTACTTGTACTTTCATAAATTGAGTCTTTAATAGTACCCAATATCTGCATACATTAAAATACTATGCATGCAGGGGCAGCTAGGTGGAACAGTGGATAGAGCACTGGCCCTGGAGTCAGGAGGACCTGAGTTCAAATTTGGCCTCAGACACTTGACACTTACTAGCTGTGTGACCCTGGGCAAGTCACTTAACCCCAATTGCCTCACAAAAAAATTTTAAAAAGGGGGGTGCAGCTAGGTGGTGCAGTGGGTAAAACATTGGCCATGGATTCAAGAGAAACTGTGTTCAAATCCGGCCTCTGACAGTTAACACTTACTAGCTGTGTGACCCTGGGCAAGCCACTTAACCCCCATTGCCCTGCAAAAAAAAAAATACTATGTATTGCATGGGTTCTAGTCTCATGTCTGTCATCTTTGTGGCTACATTACCACCAATGAGTTATTTAACTTTTCTGAGCCTCAGTTTCTCCTAAAAGAGGAAGATGGACTAGATCACCTTAGTGGGCCCTTCTAGTTATAAATCTGTGACCCTATGAACAAAAGAACTATTTTGAAATTCAGTATTACTGGACATGCTTTTATATAAATTTCATATGTCTTGCATCACCTTATTGCCTAATGTGAAATATACCTAATAGATTTGTATAAATTTTCTATAACAGCCTGTTGTGCAAATAGTTCATATTTCCAACTGGAAGCACAGTCACTAATAAATATAAAACATTTGAAAATTAGAGTGTAGTCACCTGAGGTTGTTCATCTGTTGTCTTCTCAATTCCCCTATTGTCAGGATGATCAAAAGGCAGAGAATGATATGGCAATGAAACGGGCGGCTCTGTTGGAGAAACGGTTGAGGAGAGAACGAGAGACTTTACTTAGAAAACAGCAGCTAGAAGCTGAATTAGAGCATAAGAAGGAAGAAACGAGGTAATTAAATTGTTTTGTATGTTAAAATAGTATGGCTCATTTGCATGCTGGAATTACAAATTCTGTACTATGTCATACATGGAGATGATGCTATTAATTTCTAAGCGGTTTTAGTTTTCAGAGTATCCTCAGACCATACGTTCCCCTAAATGAAGTAGCATATTCTCATGAGGTTTAAAGTATTTAAAATTCTAATCTTATAGAGATGCTTTTTTGGGGGGGAGGCAATGGGGGTTAAGTGACTTGCCCAGGGTCACACAGCTAGTAAGTGTCAAGTGTCTGAGGCCGGATTTGAACTCAGGTCCTCCTGAATCCAGGGCCGGTGCTTTAACCACGGCGCCATCTAGCTGCCCCCTGAGATGCATTTTTAAAGAAAGTTAAATTTCTATAATTGAGTGGTATCTTTTGTGAAACAAAATTAATGGTTATTGGGGGCAGCTAGATGGCGCAGTGGTTAAAGCACCGGCCCTGGATTCAGGAGGACCTGAGTTCAAATGTGGCCTCAGACACTTGACACTTACTAGCTGTGTGACCTTGGGCAAGTCACTTAACCCCAATTGCCTCGCCAAAAAAATAATAATAATAATAATGGTTATTTCAGGAAAATTATTTGTGGCTACAACCAGATTTTTTGTAATGCTTCTGAACTCTAATAATTATTTGGCTTGTTTTATTTAAACATACTCTTTCATATAGTTACTGCTTTAAGCTGTGATCTACAATATTAAAAATTTATTTCATAGGCGTAAAACTGAGGAAGAACGCCAGAAGAAAGAAGATGAAAAAGCACGTAGAGAGTTTATTAGGCAAGAATATATGAGAAGAAAACAGTTGAAGCTCATGGAAGATATGGATACAGTCATTAAGCCCCGCCCTCATGCAGCAAAACAAAAAAAACCGCGTCCAAAATCTATCCATAGGGATCATATTGAATCACCTAAAACACCAGTCAAAGGTCCACCAGGTAACATCTTGTTAGAAAGAGTCTGTTCATGTAAAAACACCAGCTTGGTTTGAGATACTAACTTGACCTTGCATTGATTAGCTTCTTGTGATAAATTGATAAATCTAATTTAGAAATCTGCATGCATCTTAATTGGAAAGCCCAAATTAGCAGATGAAGGTGATGTTAACAGTGATATGTTATGTCTGCATGCATATATATATATATAGCATCATAAGTATGAATGTTAAAACGCCCCCAGTAGATAACACTAACCTTTTGTGGTACCTTTGCCACTGTTGTTGTAGTCTTTTCAATTTACTAACCCATTCTTGCACTTATAAACTTAGGAATGTATTATAATTTGGGAAACATGAAATGGACAAGAAGGATTTCAGCATAATAAGAAATGTAAGGTAAAAAGCCCTTTAAAAGCTCCTGTAATGGGGCAGCTAGGTGGCACAGTGGATAGAGCACCAGCCCTGGAGTCAACTCTGAGTCCTTGAGTTCAAATCTGGCCTCAGACACTTAACACTAACTGTGTGACCCTGGGCAAGTCACTTAACCCCCATTGCCTCCAAAAAACAAAAACAAAAGCTCCTGTAATGTAGAAACTAATTAAAGATCTTTATTTCTTATATCTTGAGTTAATATCTTTTCTCTTTCATTTCTGTATGGTTACTTCTTATTCCCCCAAATCCTTATTTTCTTATGATCTAATATTTTTGAATATTTGGAAAGCTTCTCCTAGTCATTTTAAAAGCCTAAGAAAACTCTCAGTATAATATTAAGCAACAAAATAGTGTTGCTTGTATGCAAAAGAATTATGGATTGGTTACATTTAATTTATTCTAGGTATCTCTGGAAAAAATATCACATGAATACTTAATACTTCAAGTATGAGTGATTTCATAGGGTTATAGAGTTAGAGCTGAAAGGAAGTTTGAGGTCATTTAGTCCAACCCCATTGCTTTTCAGTTTAAGAAACTGAGAGGTTAAGTTACTTGCACAAGGTCACACTGCTAGTAAGTGTCTCAGGCTGGATTTGAACTCAGGTTTTCCTGACTCCAGGTTCCATATTTTGTTTACTACACCATGCTGCCTTTATTTCACTGATGTAGATAGTCCCTTCTGATACAAATCACAGCCTTTCTCTTTATTATGTGGTGTACCTGAGTTATTGAAGCCAAACTGCTCATCACTTAGTAGCTAACCCAGTGATAAGAATCTGAACTTAGTTGGACTGATCTTCAGACAGACAGTTCATCAACATGTCCCTGCTCATGCCTTTTCTTCTTGTCAGAATTTACCCAACCTCAAGGCCAGCTGGTCTAGTTTTTTTCAAGTACAAGGTACCCTCCTTGTCATAAAGAGGCATCAGACTAGAATTTTATTGGAGAAAATATTTAGTATTGCCTAAAAAAATGTTTCTGTAATTAAAAGGCTTAATTTTTCCACCTACCAATGAAGGATTTCTGAAAAGGCCTTATTACTTGCAGAATTGGGTTTTTGGTTGTTTTTATTAAAATCTTTGCATATGGGATTATTATTTCATATATCAGTTTAGAGTTTGCCTTCTGAAAATAACACATTTTAGCATCAAATTGAGATTATCCTTGCTTATCATAAGTCTGTCAGTTATATGTCATATATTCACATTTATATATTACAGAGTTGACAAACTACATATATGCATGCAGCATATTACATGTTCAGATGAATACTAGGTGGAAAAAAACATTAAAGAAGCTCAGTCTCCATACGCTGGTGTTATCTAATGAACAGACTCTTTGCTATTTGCCTGTTTAAAAATTCTAACTTTGTTTTTATCCAGGGTCACGAATTTATCGTGTTTTTTCAGTCTCTAGCCTTTCT
Source organism: Dromiciops gliroides (assembly GCF_019393635.1). Taxonomy (NCBI): domain Eukaryota; kingdom Metazoa; phylum Chordata; class Mammalia; order Microbiotheria; family Microbiotheriidae; genus Dromiciops; species Dromiciops gliroides. The sequence continues at coordinate 98,416,652 of NC_057864.1, forward strand.
TTGGCATCACTGAACACAGGAGACAACGAGAGCATGCATTCAGGCAAGAGAACACCAAGGTAAAGCAGGAGTCATTAACATTTATTTGGGAAATAATTCACTATTTCTAATTGTCCCTAAAAGAAAATTATCCTCAATTTGAATGTTATAGAATCTCTTATAATGCTTTGTGCTCATTAACCTTTCATTTAAAGCATATCCATAGTTTTACCTAATACTAAGTTTTCCTTTAAAAGACTTTTTTTCCCTGGTGAGAGATTATCAGCACTTTGTGCTGTTTATGAATGTCACTAGCTCAAATTATGCTAAATAAAAAGAAAAGTGACATTAATTAGGTTGGTAGTGCCAGTTATCTTCTGGGCTTTTTGTCTCTTTAGAGTAATACTTTTTTTTTTTTGCTACTGTCTTGTCAGTTTATTACCTGAATTCAGTTTTTGTGCCATTGTTCCTCATAAAAATTACACCACCCCCCCACAATGAAATAATGAGAGTTGGTAGGGACCCCAGAGACCATCTAGTCCAACCATACCAAAATTGAGAATCCAACTTAGCCACGTTACACCTTCCCAGCCCAGCTCCTTGAAACTGTCATAGGAACTTGCCTTAAAAACCTCCAGTGAGCAGAAGAGAAAGTTCTCTTTGGATTAACTCAAAGTGTTAGGCAGTCTTTCCTTCTACCCTTTGCTTCTGTTTGTGCCCCAGTGCCAGGCAGAACCAGTCTTTCCCCTCTGCTATGTCTGCTCTTTTCTGGACCACAGATCCCCAGTTTCTTCAACCTTGCTCAAAATGCATGCTGGTCATCTTCTGTGAGATGATAAAGAGGCCCAAAGAACACTGTTTCCCTCTTGAGATTGTTAATGAGAATTGGGGATTTGGTATGAAAAAATCAGAAGGAGGATATGAAGAGGCAGAGGGGAATCCTGACCTCTGTCTGAAGGTCCTGGGGTGGTAGAATATAACACGGGGGAGAAGGAAGAGCCCCTGAGCACTTAGTGATAGTAACCAATATGAAGTTCTTCCTGAAGAGGGAGCTCTGGAATCTCTGGAGGATAACTCCAGGGAACTCAACCTGGAGCCACAGGTGCCATCAGGTGAGGGCTCAGCAGGTAAGGGCTGGAAAACCCCATAAGTGACAATAGTATGAGTTCCACCGTGGCCTGCCCTGTGGACAAAATAAGGAGCAAAAACTGACTTCTGAGGAGGAAATTTTAAATGCAAAGCAAAGAAGATTGAGAAGAAGGATACCAAGATCAACCTGCAGCCAAAAGGGCAGTACAAGAAGGGTAATCTGCTGGGCTGAGCAGGTGACCTCTTTCCAAATGGCAAGAAATTCTACCTAGGGTAGAATGACTTATTCTGCACTCCAGAATTCTACCTAAGAAAGACTGTGGCCAGAAGAAGAAAATAAACATCCCCTCAGATGGTAGAACAGCCCCCCACATTTTATTTATGTGTGTGTGTATATATATATATATATAATGTGGGGGGCTGTTCACCAGTCAATCTCAGGGGGTGAGTTTTTGTTTTTATTTTTATTCATTCTCATATATATATATATGTATATATATATACATATATGTGTGTGTATATATGTATATATGTATGTGTATGTATGTATAATAATTATTTTCCTCTACCCTAGGTCCTTATTTTGTCCAAGGGGCAAGGCATGGTGGAACTCATATTACTGTCAGTTATGGGGTGTAGTTGATGAGTGGGATGCAGTTCTTCACCTTGGTCTATGCCAGTTCATTGTTGAACATGTTGTAGACCACATCAGTGATCCTAATTTGCAGTAGCAATACTATGACCCTCAAGAAAAGTTGCCCATATACGGCCCCAGTACTTAGTGCTTCTTGTTGCCACTCCAGATTTGTACTGTGTGGATGTAGTAAAACCCATTCTTAGTGTCAACTAGATAGTGGTACAGTTTATACTTGGGCCTCTTATGTGGGGGCTTCTTGCCCCCAGCCTTGCAGCACTTGGGCCAGTTTTCATAGAAAATATCCATAAATTGTTCAGGCTGCCAAAGGAGTGTTTTCCATTGCTGCATATCAAAGGCTAGGACTTCAGATGAGAAAGAGGTAGATTGAAGAGCACTTCTGGATTATGCATATATAATCTGGTTGCTGTCTTGTGAAGGGGAGAGGAAAGGGAGGGAGGGAGAAAAATTTGGAACTCTAAATCTTATGAAAATGAATGTTGAAAACTGGAAAAATAAAATAAAATACATATTTGTTGAGAAAGAGGTAGATTTGAGAAGTTAACAAGTTGGTAAGAACATGGTATTGAGAGTAGGGTTTATATTTCTGGACTGCAATTTAAAATACAAGAATGGTGGACTCCTGTCCAAGGAGAAAGTATATACACCTGACAAAGGCTTGTAAAAAATGTATTTGTCCAGTCTTGTAAATCTAATCTAAAGAACTTTAAAACTGAAAAGAAAGGAGGAAGTAACAAACCACTTAGATATATCCATCAAAATAAATAGCAGTGGGGGCAGCTAGGTGGCGCAGTGGATAAAGCACCAGCCCTGGAGTCAGGAGGATCTGAGTTCAAATCCGACCTCAGACACTTGACACTTACTAGCTATGTGACCCTGGGCAAGTCACTTAACCCTCATTGCCCCACCTAAATAGATAGATTAGATAGATAAATAGTAGTGGAAATACCCAGATACACCATAGGAGATGAACATCTATAGGAGTCAGCAATAATACTCATGGTCCAAGAAATCTTCACAAATATACAAAGTGTGAGTAGCAAGCAAATTGAAGTGGAGATCCTAATATAGAGAAGCAAATTTAATCTTATAGGAGCTACTGAGACTTGGTGGGACAAACCCCATGATTAGACCTGCTATTCTGGGACAGAATACCTTAACTAGGAGGAACAGGAATTGGGGGGAGGGGGATAGGGGTGAAGGGGAAAGGTGAGGAGGCAGTGTGAAGAAAGATTCATAAGAGGAAATCTAGGAATCAAAATAAGAATGTGTGATGGAGAGCATTTGTATAAAAACCAAGATAAGTAGAACAAAAGCAATATTGTTATCAGAGTAGACCACCAGGACAGAAAGAGCCCCAGTAGATTATAGGAGCCTGTAATGAAGAAAACATGTTATAGTAGTGATGAAGGGGTGGGAGACCCCAATTAAATGAATATCTCCTGGCACTTTCTCTGCCTAAAGCAGAGAAGCTAATAATTTCTTGACACCTTAATGATTGTTTCATCCTTCAAAAGATAGACGAATCAAGGAGAGAAGCTACTTTTCTGGACCTCATTCTCACCTACAAAAGAGACTTTGGTTGCTAGGTTAGAAATGATTAGAGGAGGCAGCTGGATGGCGCAGTAGATAAATCACCAGCCCTGGATTCAGGAGGACCTGAGTTCAGATCTCAAACACTTGACACTTACTAGCTGTGTGACCCTGGGCAAGTCACTTAACCTTCATTGCCCTGCCAAAAAAAAGAAAGAAAAGAAAGGAAAAGAAATGATTAGAACTTTAAGAGGAAATGACCACTCCACCTTAGAATTTGTAATAGAAAAGGAAAGTTGGCCATAACCTGATATGAACTCCAGATTCTTAGAGGGAAGATTTCAAAGGGTTAAGAGAAAATAATAGTTTGCATCCCATGGATTCACATTTTACAACATAAGTCAGCCCAGGAACATGAGAAGCACCCAAACATGAAATTCTGAAGACACAAAGAGAAACAATTCTTGTGAGGAGAAGAAATAGGGGATGTGTATAAAGAGATTGTTGTGTGCACGCAGGGAACTAAATAACCAAATTGGATATTTTTTTTAAGCCATGATCCGAAGACAAAGTAAGAGCAGGGAATTCTGGGAATACAAAAGCCCTAGAGTATTGTCAGTCATGCTAATTGTCATTTTGAGCAGAGGATGGCAAGGAAAATGGAGAATTAAAAAAGGGGTGTAGTTTCTAAAGCTATACTGGAGGAAGGGCATCAAAGAAAAGGTAAGAATTACACTTGTAGTAAATGTTACAGTAAGAATTGCTGCTCGGCCCTTCCATTTTCCCTTGTAGTGAGAAAGAATTTTGGACTGGAAAAATCCCAACAAAAAGTGACAAAGGGAGAGTTGATACATAAATTAAGAAGGGAGATAGGAGTAAGCTGCCTGTGAGAAACTCAAGTAACCAGGTCCAGATGAATTATATCTGCAGATAGCATCCCTGACATTTCATGATTGTCATATATGACTATGTATATTTAATGGACTTTGTTTTTCTTGCTTTCTAATTAATGGGAGAGGAAGGGGGAGAGAATTTGGAACTGAAAATAAAATTAAATTTAAAATGTGATTTTGATATACCCATAGTCTATGAAAATAGAAATTATACTATCTATATCACAGTATCATTTTCTAATTTATTTCCTATTCATTTTCCTTGAAATAGTCTTAGTTTGAGATGAACAAACTTTTTTTTTTCTCTTTAGGTCAGAGTCCGTAGAGGGCTTCTTATCTCCAAGTCGCTGTGGTAGCCGAAATGGTGAAAAAGACTGGGAAAATGCATCTACAACCTCCTCCGTAGCGTCTGGGACAGAGTATACAGGTGTGCTGTTTGAGAGGAAATAATTGAACTTGAAATATTTATTAGAATAAATGTTTTCCTTTCAAAAAAAAAACTAGGCTTTTTGGATAGCTTCTCCTTCATAGATATCTTACAAGTTTAGGCTGAATACAATGTAGATGGCCAAATTGGTATTTTTACATATCTAGTTTTTTATCGTATATACCCACTTAGAATGTGACTTCTCTTTAAAAAATTGAACTAGAATATAAAACTCCTGGAGTTTTGATAAGAGGCTCTACTACAAGATGTATTAGGAGTCAGTCCATGTAGATCTCCCTTGAATTGATTGGGGATGGGGCTAGACAGGTGTAGAAGAGAGGTGGCCAATTTTAGAAATACAAAAATAATTTAAAAGTAAAGAAAATGTAACAGTTCAAGTTAGGTCAACATAAATTTAAAATGCATTTTTAAAAGAACAAAAAACTGTTTTCCACAGAAAAGATATACAAAGATGTATTCAAATTTAAATTGAAACTGGACTAAAATGTCGTTCCAACTAGCTTAAGAAAATAGTGATGATATCTGACTGAGTCAAATTCAAACCAAAAGCGCTGAGAGATAAACAAGGTGGTTCTCTTCCTACCTTTTGGAGCAGTTCTCCTTGCCCCTGTGTGTGGGTGTATCCCAGGGCTCTATCCTTGATCCTCTCCTTTCTTTGTCTTTTGTCTCAATGATCTTATCGTTCTCCCTGGAGTCCAAGGGACTTAAGTCTATCATCCAATCCAAATCTTTCTCTTGTGCTCTAGTCCCTCATCTCTAACTTCTTGTTTAAAATGCCCCTGGATGACTCATGGGCATCTTAAGCTCAGTCTGTACAAAACAGAACTCGTCATCTTTCCCCTTAAACCTAGCCCTCTTCCTAGCTTAACTCTGGGGAAGATACTAGCATTCTTCTTGTCCTGCAAGATCACAGCCTCGACTCTTGACTTATCACTTGTGTGTCTTACATCAATCTCTCCCTCCCTCCCTTCCCCCTTCCATTTCACAGCCTAGTCTAGGTCCTTATCATCTCTCCCTTGTACTATTGCAGTAGTTTCTGAATTGGTCTCCCTGCTTCTGAGGGTGTATCCCATCTCCAGTCCACCCTACACAAAGCTGCCAATAGTACCTTCTTAACATACTTGTCTTACCAAGTTATTGATCTGCTCAAGACACTACTGTGACTTCCTATTGCCTTTAGAAGAAGATAGGAACTCCTTTGGCATTTAAAGCCCTTCACAGGCTAGCTCCAACCTCTCTTTTAAGATTACATACAGGATGTCCCAGAAGTCTTAGTGCAGTTTTAAGCTATTCAGTTTAAGAAGAGAGCTGAGTTTGGCAGGCTAGGGGGTGGGAAATGGTGAGTTCTGTTTTGTACAGATTGAGTTTGAGATGCCTGTGGGATATCCAGGGGAGATGTTGAGCAGGAAGCTAGAGATGAGGGACTAGAGCACAGGAGAGAGTTTAGTACTGGACATTTAGATTGGAGGAATCATTTGTGTAGAGGTGACAGTTGAATTCATGGAAACTGAGAGAATCGTGTAAGCTTTACCTATTTATTAAAGCTTAAAACTTCACCAAGACTGCTGAGGCATCTGTTATTACTCCTTCTTCTACTGCATCTTCCAAGCAAATGTCAATTGTCCCATTGAATGTTCCCTGTCCTGTCTGTGCCTTTGCACAGGCTGTCCCCTCTGCCCAGAATCCTCGCCTCTTCCTCTTGGAAGAAGGAATCCTAGCTCCCTTTAAGGCAAATTTAGGTTTGCTGTAAGCCACCGCCTCCTCCTCCAGGAGCCTCTTCACCCACATTACTGTGCATTTATTTGGCAGATAGGCTGCATTTACCTGTCAACATATCACATCCCACTTTAGGGACAGAAGCTCTTTAAGGGCAGGGACTATCCCACAAAAAGTACATGGATTTAAGAACAGGCACCAAAGTATGTATGTAGCAAGTAATTTCTAAAGGAAAATACTGTCCCAGAGGAAAACAACATTAATAATGAACTGTTGAAAACTCTTCATATCAAAATATGAGACAAATAAATTAGAAAAGTTATAAACTTAAACAGAACCTTGAAGAAACTGGAAAGCAAAGAATATGCTTCCCCTCCACCCCCCAAAAACCATTGAACAGTCACAGAAATTGATTAGTTCTAGGTCACAAGCAAATCTTGAAATTTTTGACATGAAATTAATCATCAACAAACACATTTTTAAATAGAAAAAAGGACTAGATGTTTAGATCTGAGTCATCTGTGAAGAGATGACAATTGAATTCATAGAAGCTGATAAAATCATTTAAGCTTTGGCTGTTAAAGTTAAAGTGGCTGCTGAGTGGCACAAGAAGATAGAAAGCACTGGGCTGGGGATCAAGAAGACTTCATGTTCCTGAATTCAAATTCAGCTTCAAACACTTACTAGCTGTGTGACCCTAGACAAGTCACTTAACCCTGTCTGCCTCATCTGTCAAATGAGCTAGAGAAAGAAATGGCAAACCACTCTGTCTTTGCCAAGAAAACCCCAGATGGGGTCATGAATAATCCGACATGACTAATAAACAGTGGAAAGCAACAAAATTAAAGCTTAAAAAGTCATGAACATGGGGCAGCTTGGTGGCGCAGTAGATAAAGCACCGGCCCTGGATTCAGGAGTACCTGAGTTCAAATCCGGCCTCAGACACTTACTAGCTGTGTGACCCTGGGCAAGTCACTTAACCCCAATTGCCTCACCAAAATAAAAAAAATTTTAATTAAAAAAAAAAAAGTCATGAAGAGGGGTGGCTAGGTGGCTCAGTGGATAAAGCACTGGCCCTGGATTCAGGAGTTCCCGAGTTCAAATCCGACCTTAAGACACTTGACACTTACTGGCTGTGTGACCCTGGGCAAGTCACTTAACCCCCATTGCCCCGCAAAAAAAACAAACAAAAAGTCATGAAGAACAGAGAAGAGGATTATATAAGAAGTAGAATTTCTATTGGTTAAGATAACACACAATATTAGTTTAATGAGATAGTAAGAGTATTGCTCTCTTTGTATCACATTTAACATTTTTTTCTGTGCATTTAAAAAGGTATTTTATAGAAACCTGCTTTTTCATTTCTTTCATTACCCACTAATCCTTCTTGTACCCTCTGCCTTCCTGAGTAGAAGCCTTTTCCATTATAATAAACATGTATAGTCTAGCAAAACAAATTAACAGATGCCATGGCTAAGATTGTATGTCTCATTCTGCCCCTAATTAAATTTAGAAAGGCAGAAATTTTAGATAATACATTGACTGCCATAACATATAGTATCCTAGCATCATAGATTTAGACTTGAAAGAGACCTTATGGATCGTCTTAGTCCAACCTCCCACCCCTCATTTTGCTGATGGGGAAACTGAAGACCAGAGAGGTTAGGCAATGTGTTCAGATCACACAGGTGCTATGGGGCAAAGCTAGAATGTACATTCACATTGGTTATATTTTTAAAAGGTCAAAACAAACTTCTTAAGTCACAGGGGGAAAAAAGAGATAAGAAAAGAACAGAGAAAAAATGTTAACATTTTGCTAACTTCAAAAAAAATCAGATCGTGAATAGTTTGGGGTTTAAGGGTTCTTTGAAAATGTATTGTTTTGCACATGTGTTAACCTATATCTGATTGCTTACCACCTCAGGAAAAGGGGGAGGGGGGAAAGGGGAGGGAAGGAAGAGAGACAGAAAGAATTTAGAATTCAAAACTTTAAATAAAAGTGTTTTAATAATGGGGAGGGGAAGAGAATATAGTCTTTATTTTGATTGACGGTATTTAATAATAATCATATGGTTTATAATTTATTTTTTAATAAAAGACATAAACAGCCAAGACTTGGACATTGCTGAGTTTCCGTTCTCTGGCAGTTTCAAGCAGAGGCTGGACGAGCCTTTAGAGATGACTCAGCAGGGGATTAATTAATACCTTGCATGGGGATTGTGTTGAGTTCATTAACTTCAGCAATGGATTCAGAGCTTTAGGAGTTCCTGCCATAGAACATAACCCTGACACCCACTTGTGCCACTTTTAAAATAGTGGCTGTTCTGATGTGAAAAAACTCATCCTGGAGATTTAAAATTTTTTGAAATATCTTTTCCACAGGACCAAAGCTCTTCAAAGAACCCAGTGCAAAATCCAATAAGCACATAATACAAAATGCGCTAGCTCATTGCTGCTTGGCTGGAAAAGTGAATGAAGGTCAGAAGAAAAAAATACTGGAGGTAAGATGGATTTTTAATTAAAGTGATGAATGATTAAATTAGTGAATATTCTCTATTAGATTAAGTCCTCTTGGAATCCAGTGTAGTCAGGGGATGTAGTGGAGAATAAACTAGGATTGGAATCAGGAAGAGCTCATTCTTGCCTCTGACACTTTCTGGGCGACTCACTTAGCCTCTCTCTGCCTCAGTTTTTTCAGCTGTAAAATGAGGGTAATAGAATTGCATTCCCCACCCCCCCCCAAGTTGTTCTGAGGATCAAGTGACATATGTATCAAGTGTTTTGCAAACCTTCAAGTATTATTATTATTTCAAAGGCAGCTGTAAATATGTTCCAGTGTCCATCTTCATTAAAAAATTGGATCAAAGAGCACTTAAAATGAGATTCTAGAAAACTCAAAGACACCTCTGTCTTCTCGAGGACTAACTCAGTTCAGTTTAGAGGAGCTCACCGACCATAGCTTGGTCCCCAAGGGATAGGTTTTGGGGGCCAGAGTCATTCATCAGGACTATCTTTCAAGGTGCAGAAGGGTTGTAATCCGTGTCAGTGAAAAGAACACCCACACCGACAGAATCACAGAGTTTCTTGCGGTGTTGAAGCCTAGATGTTCAAAATATTTCATAGATAGCACATAACTTTCTCTTCTGAAATTAAGCAATAGCAAGCTATAAGGAGGGAAGGGTTAGTAGCAAGAAATATTTTGGATAAACACATCATTGCAAAATACATAGGACAGATGCATTTCTTTCAACTTTTACATGATGTATTCAGCTTTGTCCTTTTTATAAATAGGCCTTATTTGTACCAGGTATTTTTTAGAGTGTAGATGTTGACTCAGAACATAGCTGTGTTCACTCAGCAAATGTGTTTTTTTTTTTTTTCCTTCTATTCTAAAGGAAATGGAGAAGTCTGATGCCAACAACTTCTTAATCTTGTTCCGGGATTCAGGCTGCCAGTTTAGGTCTTTATATACCTACTGCCCAGAAACAGAAGAAATCAATAAACTGGCTGGGATTGGCCCCAAATCTATCACTAAAAAAATGATAGAAGGGCTTTATAAATACAACTCTGACAGAAAGCAATTTAGCCACATACCTGCTAAGACCATGTCTGCCAGTGTGGATGCAATTACCATTCACAGTTATTTGTGGCAGTCCAAGAGACCAGTAACACCTAAGAAACTTTTAACCACTAAGGCATAGTAGTTGGGAAAAATATTTGCTTCAGAACACTTGTGATATATTTGCACTTCATCTTCTTGCCTATCAAAGATAAGTTTTTGGTTGCCAACAAGACTTTTATTACTTAAAACTGGACACTAAGCTCTGTTGATGTCATGCACAACTGGAATGTAAACGGCAGTATTTGGGAGTTCAGAAGATTGTCCCTTTGGTGATAAGTTCAAGTGGTCATGGGAATCAGTATTTACATATGGAGATGCGTATGTGGTAATAGAGGGTACAGCTGCATGAGATAAGGTTTGATACACAAGCACTGAATGTTCTTCTGTAGTAGCTGGACTTAAGGTTGAAAATATGGATGAAATTATGGATTTTTGTGTTTCTGTTACATTTTTTACCTTTTTATGTATGTACTTGTCTTCAAATGGTTTATTTTGCTAATTTTTCCTCTACTAAAGAAACTTTGGTCTTATTCTTAAACTCCATTGAATTTTGTTTATATGAGGAGACTGTGAGATTAAATGAAACACATCTTAAGTGGTAACTTGCACCTTTCTCAATGATGTTGCGAAAAAAACACTAGATTTCGTTTTGCAAAAACCCTCAAGTTTTAATGATGTCAGAGCAGTTTCAAAAGCTGTTACACTAAGTATTTACAGTCTGTATTTATTATTCACACAAGTATTAACATTTCTTTAGAAAAAGGAGGAAGTGTTTTTATAGAGCTGCTATGGTTTGTCTTTTCGGTGGTAGGTAAGTAATTGTAAAGAATTAAATCTATGGATGCTGTGTCCACATCAGCTCTGCCCAACTCAGAATGATGTAGATTTTCTTTTAACAAAAAAACTCTCTCTCACTTGTAAAGTAAATGACTTTATAATCTTGAAGAAATGAATGACATTTTGAGAATAGTCTTTCCATCTGAAGAAAGATGTCTGGCCGTCTGTTGTTTTCAAGAGCTTTTTTCATTCTATTTATAAGCAGTATAGAAACTATATTTAGAAATCTTTTTAAACAAAATGTACAAAGGGCTGCATTTTTATTTCAAAACAATGTCTAATTATATTTTATCTTTGCTTAGCTTGACATTATTCCGTTTTAAATGGTTTTAGATTAAGTACAAACTTGAAACCCTCCTCTCTATGATCTTTGGTTTCTTTAACAATGCTGACCAGAGCGTTAGTTGGGGGAAAAAATTCATTCTCAGGAAAGGACTTGAACAAGTATGTGACCCTGTCATGTTCAGTGTTGTGACACCTGTGACAAACTTTAGAGAAAAAGGCAGGATTGGGCTGTCAGTGAGAGGCGTCATGTGTTTTCTTTCATGGGAAGTGGAGACTAAAAAGAAACATTTCTCTCGACTTGCTTAAAGATAATGTTGCATATGATGTACTTTATTTACTTATTTTTAAAAAAAATGATAAGAATGAAATGTCCCTGAACCATAATTTTTTAATTATTATAAGGCCTTAGGCATCAATGCATCTGAGTTATCAACATTTTCTCAGAAGTGCTGTCAATATTTTACTGTAATTTATGTTCTTATATTTATGTATATTTGTTAAAACTGTAAAAAAAAAATCCATAGAATTTCCAATACCTGTGCAAAATGTATGTGTAGCTCAAAACTACTTGTGATCTACTGTTTGCATGTAAGAGACCAGGATAAATAACACATATTTTAAACATATACATATTGTGTATATAACATAAATATTAAAAAGATGGGGGAGGATTGCACATTTTGCCTGTTAGACAATGTCCATGATTATAATGAAGTGATTTTAAATAAACATTTCAGAAAGATCATAGTAAAAAACTTTTAAATCTGAATATATGGTGAATAATAGGGATCATTTATTGAGAACTAAGAAGTTACTTATTACATTTACTTTTTACAGTTGACAAGTGATTCATTCTCCTTATAAAGTTTTGCCTAAATATTTTCTAGAGAAAAAATCTGATGCATAATTTTAGAAGGGACCCTCCAAATAATTGATATCACATGTGATGCAGTATATCCTGGAGTCTAGCTGTCTAACAGTTGAACTGTAACTTGTGCATTGTCTAAAGGCAGAATGTGAATCTTTTCACTTTAAGTTCATTGCTCTCAGTATAAAATTTTACTTTATTGATACAGGAAGAGTTTGGGGCTTTTCCTTTTTTAAGACTGCAAATTTTCTAATTATGGTATGGCTTTACTTGGAGCCATGTGAAAAAAAATTTTTTTTTAAGGCAAATGATGTTTTTTGTAATGACCAGGATTTGTCATTGACCTTGTTGGAACACACTGGTGCTTTCATCAACAGAGGTCAAATTATTATTATGACTATGATCAGTATGGTTAAGTCTGCCAAACAATTGTCTTAGTTTACCAAGGCAAAAATGTCCAATTCTAACTGTTATTACAGCTATGGAAAATTTTCAGTTCCTCTTGGTTTATTTGGGTTTTGATTTTAGTATAACTGACTGTTACAGCTTTTCTTGTTTGGCTGTTTAAAGCCAAAATCAGGTAATTTAATTACAGTTTCATGGGCACTATTGAGCAATGTACAGTGTATGGTGTGCTTATCTATCCACTTGGAGCGTTATTTCCAACTTTTTTTTCAGATGCTCTGCTGTAAAATATTGTCATATTGTTCATTTCCTGGTATAGTGTATTTCCCCCTTTCATTTGAATAAAAGCATGGCACCAAATGATTCATTATCTGTTTCCAGTTTTTAAGGGGGGGGGCAGGTAATATCTGTGATTTGAACTTTTACGTTTTTGCAAATTGGGTTGCTCAAAAAAGGTGAATTCTATGTTTCCTTTGTGGTCACATAACACTTAAAGGCTAACTATTCAAATTCTCCTTAAGGAATACCTCTTAGTAATGTAAAAGAATACATATTGGAGTAGTTTGACTTAATTTGAACAGTGCTATAAAATGTTCAGGTCTATTTCCATTAGCCATGGTATTAGATTCAACAATGACCAAATTAGCACTTATGACTTTGATAAATAACCAGGGTGTCAGACCTATTTCAGAGTACATCTACTGGCCAAGGAAAGCTTCTTCTTGAAATGTTTATTCCACAATTTTATAGTCAATTTTTCTGATTTGGGTCCTGTGGATTCCAAGGATTTATAGTCACAGTTTTAAACATCTTTAGTATGCAGTTTTATCCTTTGGATCATTGGTTTTATACAGTTGGAAGGGATCTAAAAGTTTAATCTATTTCAGCCCCCTCATTTTAAAGATGAGGAAGTAAAGGACTCAAAAGCAGGTAAAATGATTTGCCCAGAATCGTGCAGGTAGCAAATAAGAGAGATCAAAAAGTAAAACCTGAGCTGTCTGACTCCAAAGCAGTGAGCTTTTCCCTAAGCACAAGCATTGACCAAGCACTTAACTCTGTGCCAAACCCTGTGTATGCTGGGAAGACTGGCATGAAATAACCCCTGCCTTCAATGAGCTTAAATTCTATTTGAGGGAAACAAAAGGTCTTTCCTGGTTTCTCCAACTGTTGGTCCATTCCCCTCCTCCTAACCGTCTCCCCCCCAACTAAATTATCTTATATAAATTTTGTATTATCCTTTGTACTTAGAAAGTTAACACAAGGTGATTGGTAAGGAGAAAGAAATGGGAAAAGCAGATAGGAACAGGAAAGGCCTTATACAGAAAGTGAGACTTGAACTGAGCTCTGAAGGACAGGGCAGCAAGAGCAAAGGTACAGAGATGGTGGTGGAGTATTGATTGGTTGGAGGAATAACAACGCGGCCAATTTGGCTGGACCAGAGTCCAGTCATGAAAGTGAATGATGTAGTGTATAAGGCTGGAGCCAGCTGCCACTGGAGCTTTTGGTTAAAGCAATGTTGTTGCTTGAGCTGTGTTTGAAGGAAATAATAACTTCTGTGACTAAGGCAAAAGGAGAGACTTGACGCAGGGATACCAGTTAGGAGGCTCTTGAATGGTACCTGAGCTGGGGTGGTGGCCATGTGAGGGCAGAGGGATATGGAGATGAGCGATACTGGGGAGGTAGAATTGACAAAACTTGGCAACTGATGGGAGATATGGAGTGGGGCAAAATGAGCAGTTGAAGATAACTCTGAGCACTCCAGGAAACTCATCGAGTCAACACTAAGTTGTGGAGAAAGCGCTGTCTGAATCATTAGAGAAAGTTCCTCCATTGGAAGCTTCCTATGTGCCATGAATTCACAGGTCCAGGCAAACAATTATGCATTAAAGTTGTGTGTGTGTGTGTGTGTGTGTGTGTGTGTGTGTGTGCGCGTGTGCTTGTGCTTTAAAGGCAGAGACGTGTTATATAAATACTAAAGGTGTAGTCTTTAAAGCTTTCATAGATCCCACATCACCCTTTTTCAGAGGTAGGTGGGTCATATTAGTCTCTCAGCCCAATGCATGGTCTCAGTTTTGTTTCTGCAACTTCTTCCCATCCATTGCAAAAGAGGCATGGGCCATAAAAATATGAGAGAGAGAACTGTGACCCTTCAACTCAAGTTTCACTGGGATCATCACCCAGGAAATTAAATGGGAAAAATGAAGCGCAAAAAACCCAAGCCCAAGCTCAGGGATCTGAAGTCAAACTCAAGTATGTGTGTTTCATTCCCTATTCTGTCATCTTCCTCAGTACTTATGATTCTCCTAACAATTCTTTTCCTCTTCCCACCCCCTATAAACGTAAATATTACCTAAGGCTTTTCCCAGATGGCTTCCTTATTTTCTATGCTTTCAACTTAAGAGAACTGATTCACTTTTTTTTATTTGAATTTTTATTTTCAGTTTCAAACTCACTCGCTCTACCCTCTCCCCCACCCACTGAGAAGGCAAAAAATATGATACCCATTACACATATGAAGTTGTGCAGAACATTTTCACATTAGCTGTGTTGCAAAAGGGGGTGGGGGGCAAGATAAATAAATTTTTAAAAAAAGGATTCTTCAATCTGCATTCAGAGTTCATCAGTTCTCTCTGGAGGTAGATAGCATTTTTCATCCCAAGTCTTTTGGCATTGACATGAATCATTGTGTTGACTAGAGTAGCTAAGGCATTCGCAGTTGATCATCATACAATATTGCTCTTACTGTGTATAATGTTATAGTTCTGCTCACTTCTCTTTGCATCAGCTCATATAAATCTCCCCCAAGTTTTTCTGAAGTCATCCCCTTTGTCATTTCTTATACCACAATAGTATTCCATCACAATCATATATGGTAACTTTAGTCATTCCCCAACTGATGGACATCCTCTTCAATTTCCCATTTTTTTTGCTACCACAAAAAGACTATAAATATATTTCCTTTTCCTTTTTATTTGAGCTCTTTGAGACCCATTCACTCTCAAAATTTCAACTAGCTTGCCTAGGTGTATGACTCCCAGATCTTCATGTCCAGTTTTGAAACTTCCCTGCCTTGTGACAAACTCATCATAGTTTTTGCAAATTAGAAAGTTTTATAGGTTTATTGGTAGAAAATAATAATGATATCAATATATTGGTATGAACACAAGCATGTGACTTTTAAAATGAATATTGGTTTATAGCTGTACTTTTTGTGATGACAAAGAATTGGAAACTGAGGGGATGCCCATCAATTGGGGAATGGCTAAACAAGTTGTGGTATATGAATGTAATGGAATACTATTGTGCTGTAAGAAACGATAAGCAGGGGGCAGTTAGGTGGCGCAGTGGATAGAGCACCGGCCCTGGAGTCAGGAGTACCTGGGTTCAAATCTGGCCTCAGACACTTAACACTTACCAGCTGTGTGACCCTGGGCTAGTCACTTAACCCCAATTGCCTCACTAAAAAAAAAAAAGAAACGATAAGCAGATGGATTTCAGAAAAACCTGAAAAGACTTATTAATGCTGAGTGAAATGAGGAGAACCAAGAGAACATTGTACACATTATCAACAACAGTGTGTGATCAAGTATGATAGACTTAACTCTTCTCAGCAATACAGTGATCCAAGACAATGCCAAAAGACTCATGGGGGAAAATGCTCTCCACATTCAGAAAAAGAACTATGGAGTCTGAATGCAGATTGAAGCATGCTATTTTCACTTTTGTTGTTGCTTTTTTGTCTTTTTTTTCTTTTTGTTCTGATTCTTCTCTTACAGCATGATTAATGTGGAAATATGTTTAACATGATTGTAATGTATAACCTATATCAAATTGCTTGCTGGCTTTGGGAGGGGGGAAGGAAAGGGAGGGTAAGAAAAATTTGGAACTCAAAAAATATATTTACATGTTATTAAATGTAAATAAAATAAATAGTAAAATGACTGCTGGAGGACTTATGAGTCACATGATCAAGGCGAAGAACTAGAATTTTCTGATTTTTACAGTCTCTCAAATACTTCTTCAAAATAGGAATTATAGGGGCAGCTAGGTGCCGCAGTGGATAGAGCATCAGCCCTGGAGTCAGGAGGACCTGAGTTCAAATCCAACCTCAGACACTTAACACTTACTAGCTGTGTGACCCTGGGCAAGTCACTTAACCCCAACTGCCTCACCAAAAAAAGCAAAACAAAACAAAATAGGAATTATACGTGAGAAATAAAGTAATTCCAGCTATTTGGAGAGTCTAAGACACTAAAAACATTAAGAAAGTAAAAACTCAAAAGTAACCACAAAGATTAATCTCTAACATGCATAGCAAGCCCATGGGCTCAGAAAAGAACTCGACTCTACCCCCACCTGCCTCTTAGTGCTTTGGAAAACCAAAAGGGCCAGACTTGCTCTGCCTGGGACTGTAGAGCTCTGTGATATAACAATGCTCTGAAGAACTGAGGGAACTGAAGCGGGACACTGGAATGTGCATGATGACTGAATCAAAGTGCCCAACATGAAGCTGGGAACAGTTTTGTCCCCACAAAAGTCACTGGGGGCAGAGACTAAAGTTGGTGAATAGTGAATCGTCCAGCTTGGGACAGGTTAAGGCAACTTTGAGGTTTAGCTCACAGGCAAAACCTCACCTCAAACAAAGGGGAAGAAGTCAAAAAGTGAGTAATGGGACTATAGAAAAAGAATAAAATTGCCAAAGATCTCAGGAAGAAAATTCAAACACCTTAAACATAGCAGATATCAACAGAAAATTATAAGAAAATAGGACCTACACATCAGCTAGATGAGGTCAGACATCTATGAATAAGTATTATAAGAAAAAAGAAAAATGAATCAACACCTGTTGGGGCAAAAGGGACCCTATGAATTCCTAAGAAAGCATGGAAGGATGTTACTGATTGCTTTAAGAGAGAAAATTATAAAAGCAGAATTTAGGGGCTGCTAGATGGCACAGTGGATAAAGCACTGGCCCTGGATTCAGGAAGACCTGAGTTCAAATTTGGCCTCAGACACTTGACACTAGCTGTGTGACCCTGGGCAAGTCACTTAACCCTCATTGCCTTTCAAAAAATTAAAAAATAACCCCCCCCAAAAAAAAAGCAGAATTTATGGCTTGCACAGCAGAAATAATTCTCAGAATAGAAAAACTTGAATGCACAGTGTCTCACTAAATAAACAAAAGGGAAAATAACTGATTGGAGAGGTAAATACATGGAAGCGAAGGACAATCTGGAAGAAAAGCAAAAAAAATCTGTAAAAAACAAAATATTGCTTCTGAAGAGAAGATGCATAGAGATAATTTTAGAATTATAAGTCTCCCAGAAGAATGCAAATCGAAAAACCTGAACACCATAATGCTGTATCATAATACTGTACAAAAAAACTGCACAGACCTTCTGAACACAGAAAAGAACTTCAAGATTTACCTCTAGAGAGGAAAAAACAAGCAAACAAATTAATGTGCTTCAAATTCCTAGAAACAGTGATTAAATTTAACAATTCAAATGACAACAAATTCTTCAAGTGACCAGTAGAAACACTTCAAATATAAAGGAAAGGAAATGTGAATAGCAAGACTATTTTGCACCCACTAGAAACCATAGGAGGGAACAGAATGTGTTCCAAAAAGCAAAGGAGCTCAAGATGCAACTGTGTTGACCTAACCTGCCAGACTGATCCTAACCATTAATGAAAAAATAGTGGACATCAATTAAAAGAGGCATTCACAGCATTCTCAGAACATAAGACCTGAACAAATTATTTGCTTTTCCAAAACCCCAGACAATAGAAATACAAGAGTTTAAAAAAAAAATAGATCCACCAAAGAAAACAATACAGCAGACACACCATTAAGAGATTTCTTTCTAAAATTACACAAGAAAACAAGAGTGAAAGCAGAAGTCAGTAGAAATGATGGTGGAAAAACATGCCTGACATATCATTGACGTCTTATATCACTGCCTAGAGGTGAATCAAAAAACAATTTTAATGGAACTTAATTACAGAATGAAAGGGTGCATATATGGTAAGAATGGAGGAAGAAAATAGAGGGAAATGTGTTGTACCTTAATCAAGTCAAAGGTTTAACAATCAAGGGAAAATAACTTGTAAGTCTTTTAGGAAGAAGAGAACCTATAGGCCCCCATCTGGGCCACTACTCAAGACTGCTTCCGAGTTCTGAGCATGAGCAACACAACAAAGCTCTGCCTCAGCACCAGCAGAGACCTCTGCAATCTATCTCTGGCCAACCACTCGACCCCCTCACCAGTCTGTGATCTGAGTTCCAGAAGTAGCCACTGCTCAGCTGATTCTCTGGGGCTGGGGCTGGGGCTGGGGCTCGGTCTGCACTCTATTCAAACTGGTACAACTGACCGCTCCTGTCAAGCTTCTAAGCAATCTTTGGCTGGAAAATGATCTCCCCCGCTCCTTTTGTGGGTTTTGCTGCTCCAGGAATTGTCTTATGGCATTATTTGAAGGGATTTGGGGGAGAGCACATCTTTCAAATCTGACCCCTTCTTTCTTGGGGGGGGGGGTGGCAGTGAGGGTTAAGTGACTTGCCCAAGGTCACACAGCTGTAAGTGTCAAGTGTCTGAGTTCGGATTTGAACTCAGGTCCTCCTGAATCCAGGACTGGTGCTTTATCCACTGCCCCTTCTTTCAATGACCATTTTAATCCCAGCCCTCCACAACTTTTGCTTAGACTGTTGTGGAGGTCTTCTAACTGGCCTCCCAACGTCGTCTA
This sequence comes from Dromiciops gliroides, assembly GCF_019393635.1. Lineage (NCBI taxonomy): Eukaryota > Metazoa > Chordata > Mammalia > Microbiotheria > Microbiotheriidae > Dromiciops > Dromiciops gliroides. The sequence goes on from NC_057864.1 coordinate 98,435,726, forward strand.
TTCTCTAGTCCATCTACTTAAGCAATTTTCCTTAAGTTCAAAACTGACTATGTCTCTCTCCTGCTCCATAAACTCCAGTAGCTCCCTCTTACAATAGGATTTAAAAAAAATAAAAATGTAAAGACCTTCACAACCTAACCCTAACCTATCTTTCCTGACTCCTTCAACCGGTAAATTCTTTCTCTTCGTGGTCCCACCAAAGTGGCTTCTTTCAGGGACTCTTTCCCACCTCTATGCTTTTTAACTGGTCATCTCTCCTTCCTAAAATGCATTCCTCTCCCCATTTCTCCTAGAATCCCTCATTCCTTCAAGATTTAGCTTAAGCACTACCTTCTACATAAAGCTTTTCCTTATCCACCCCCACCCTCAACAACTGTTCTGCCCCCTCTGCCTAACCTCACACTTAACTGTATTTATATTAGATATATTTTATGTTGAGTATACTAAATATTCATATTAAATTGCATTTGTATTTTTGTTTATTTGCATTTATTTATAAAATAAATATGTACCCATTGTGTCCCCAGGAGTAAGCTCCTTGAGAGTAGGATTTGTTTTTTGTCTTTGCATCCTATGCCTAGCACAGTGCCAGACCCATAGCTATTTAACAAATTGTTGTTGATTAATCATTCTAACCCCCGCCTAAGGTGCCCAAATAGCCAGAAGGGAAATATGACTTGGATCTATATTTTAGCAGCCTGATGTAACAGAAAGGGGATTGGCCTTGTAATCAGAAGATATGGTTTAAATCTAACCATTTAGAGGGCAGCTAGGTGGCACAGTGGATAAAGCACTAGCCCTTGGTTCAGGAAGACCTGGGTTCAAATCTGGCCTCAGACACTCGACACTTACTAGCTCTGTGACCCTGGGCAAGTCACTTAACCCTCATTGCCCCCCCCCCAAAAAAAAAAAACAACAGATAAATCTAACCATTTAAATATCTTGAGCACTAACCTCACTGTGCCTATTTTCTCATCGATAAAATGGGGGTGACTATAGCTTTTGTTATCTAGCTGATAGGGCTGTGGTGAGGCTCAAATGAGACAATCTGTTAGAGTGCCAGCTCTATTATTATCTGTTTGCAGCTGCAGTCTACAGGGCTTCCATGAGTCATCACCCTGGTTTTGGTCTGAAGCCTGGATGTTAATTTCTCACCCAGAAATGAGTCCTTCCCCATCGTGTCATGTATTGCATGGGCCCAAAATGGGAAGATTGGGGCAGCTAGTTGGCACAGTGGATAGAGCACTGGCCCTGGATTCAGGAGGACCTGAGTTCAAATCCAGCTTCAGACACTTGACACTTACTAGCTGTGTGACCCTGGGCAAGTCACTTAACCCCAATTGCCTCACCAAAAAGAAAAAAACAAAACAAAAACAAAATGGGAAGATCTTCCCTTCAGGACACAGGGCCAGGGAGACAACGTCCCAAGGATCAGGCCCTTACAACTCACTCTTTCATCCTAGGAATTTAATTCAATTTGGCAAGAACTTAGTAAGCACCTACTGTATGCTAGGGATTCTGCTGGGCTAGGTACTGATGATACAAATATAAAGAATGAAATTGGGAGCAGCTAGGTGATGCAGTGGATAAAGCACCAGCCCTGGATTGAGGAGGACCTGAGTTCAAATCTGGCCTCAGACACTTGACACTAGCTGTGTGACCCTGGGCAAGTCACTTAACCCTCATTGCCCCGCCCCCTCCCCCCCCCCCCCAAAGAATGAAATGATTGTTCCTCTCAAGGAGTTTACATTCTAGGAAGTGAAGAGAATAAGCATTTATATGGCACCTACTACATGCTGGACACTCTACAAATATCTTATTTGATCCTCAGAACAACCTTTCAAAGGAAGGTGCTGTTATCCTCATTTCACAGTTGAGGAAACAGATAATCAGGTTAAGTGACTTACCCAGGGTCACAAAACTAGTATCTAAAGTTGGATTTGAACTTGGGTCTTCCTGATTTCAAGCCCAGCATTCTATCCAATGCACCACCTTGATACTCTAGTCTACTAAGGTGAAGCAATAGGCACACAGATAAATAAATATCTGCAAAATATAGAGAATAAATAAAAAGTAATATCAGGAGCTGGGGATATTGATAGCAAGTGGGAGGATCAGGAAAGGCCGCCTATAGGAAATAGCACCTGACCTGTGCTTTGAAGAAAGCTAGAAGTTAAAAGGTAAATGTGAGGAGCGTTTCAAGCAAAGGTGACAGACTACAAAGGAGACAGATTTAGCGGGAACATAGGGTGATGTGCAATCTCCCTGGATGGATAGGTTGGAAGTAATCTGTCCCCTGGAGTGAAATCCTCCCTGGTGGACTCTCAGTAATTGGAAACAGAACCCAGGACCCCAAATTCCCAGTTCAAGGGCTTGTGGTTGTTATGATGGAGAGGGTAAAGATGGGATTGCAGAGTAGCCTTTGCTTGACTGAACTGGGATCCCGGAATGGCTTTGTTTGCCCTTTGGACTACCTTTTCTCCATGGTATCAGTTCCACCCTCCCAGGGAGTCAGCTCAACATTCAGGGGAACAAAGAGCACTAGGAGATCACAGGATCACATAGTGAGAGCTAGAAGGTCCAAGCCATTCATTTTAAAGAGGAGACAGCCCCACAGAAGTGCAGGGACTGACCCAGGGTCACTCATATAGGAAGCACTAAGAAGTAGAACTGAGATTCATTCTTGGAGACCTTTGATTCTACAGTAAATCTATTGTTCTTTCCCACAGTGCTAGGTCTCCAACATGCCTCACAAAGACATGAGGTTTTTAGGTGATGGCGGTCATCAGGTTAGTAGGTTCACTACAGAAAATGGCCAACAGGGGAGTAGACCCATCCTAACCTTCTAGCTGTCAATATCACCCCCGAGCCAGACATGGGAGAGTGGTCCTGCTACTCAAAATTAAATGGCTTAACAGGTATTTGAACATTTACTTCATATTTAAAACTGTTCTAGATATTATGGGATATGGATAAATATATAGCTATATAAATATATGACATTCATTTATGTACTATATAATATTTATATATTAAAATAAACATAATATGTGCCATAATTTATATGCCAGACAGGATCATGTTTTACATATACATACACAATCTATGTACCTACATCTATATATCTGTATCTTATAATCTCACAGTCCCTCACAGTCCCCATCTTCTTGGGGAGAGAAAACTTATACACATAAAAAATGGAGAGAACACATATTCTGCTATCAAGTGGGAAATTGTCATCGGATCATAGAATGCTGTTTGCTGGCAGGAACTTCTGTAGTCATCCAGTCCAACCACAATATGGATGATGAGGAAAGAACCCAGACAAGGCAGTGTGGGCTAGAAGAAGTTCTTAATTGGGAATCGGGACACACACACACACACACACACATACCCGCCCACTGGGTCCCCTAGAAGCCAGTATGTTAGTATCAGCAGGAAACAAAAATCTCTTGGGATAGTCAGAGACAATCTGTTGAGGAGGAGGAACACAATCCCTCGTAGCTCATGCTGGGCATGCCCCTGCCCCTGGAAGGCTAGGCAATTGCAGACCCTTCCTTGCTTTAGAACAATTAATTGTAGATTAGAGAAATAGGAGGACTTGTATGAGCTGATGTCAAATGAACTAGGCAAAAACAGAAGACCCTGTACACAATGATTAAAATAACGTAGATGAAACACCAAAATGAGCTGGGTATTGAATCACCGTAATCACTGGTGTTGGCCCCAGAGAGGTGGAAGCGCCTCCTACTTTTAAGCAGAAAGATGGGAAGCTATGGATGCAGAATATTGCACAGACTGTTCATCCAGTCAGTTGACTTTGCTTTGTTACACAAGAGGGCTGGTTGAGAATGGGGGAGGGTGATGACCTGGAATTAGATCTGAAAGTGACTAATATAAAAGTAAAGGTCATGGGGGCAGTTAGGTGATGTGGTAGATAAAGCACCAGCCCTGGATTCAGGAGGACCTGAGTTCAAATCCGACCTCAGACACTTGACACTTACTAGTTGTGTGACCCTGGGCAAGTCACTTAACCCCCATTGCCCCGCCAAAAAAAAAAAAAGTAAAGGTCATCAATAAATTTATTTTTTTAAACCCACATATAGAAGTTCTCACAGATCCTGTGGCTCTTCCCCACTGCCCTAGGAGAACCTCGCCCTATAATTTGGATCAAAAACTTGTAGTGGGCAAGAGGCCAGGTCCCCAGCAAGAATCATAACTCGGCATTTGTCATATCAAGTCGTTTCTGTACTCTAAAACCATCCTCTTCTCCTTCTAAACTCATCTAACCACCCAGACCAATTTCCCTGGCAGCTTCCTCCCTACTCATCTCTGGCTTTCAAGATCACTCATGCTCTATCTAGGTAGCAGACCAAAGTTGCCCCCATTCTCTCAAGCTGAGAGGTAGGCAGCTACACCCAGTCAAGTAGGCAGTGAGGAAGCAGCAGGAGGTCTGGGTTCCAATTCTGCTTCTGATTCATTTTTTGACATGATCAGGCAAATATCTCAGATCCATTTCCACATCTAGGGAATAGGGGCTAGAGATCCCAAGGATGTGGGGATAAACTATTGGTAACAATGAGACACAGATTTGGGGAATTATGAATCAGAGAGATAAGCAGATTTCACATCTTCTGACGCACTAGAGAATATTACATGTAACTGATACTTGGCAGGGTTTTGTTTCCAGAAAATGAAACACTATGAACAAGTTTGGATGCCAGTAGGAGAGAATATCCCTCGGGAAGTCCTAAGCAGAAAGACTTAGCTCCAAGGTACCAACGTGAGAGGGGAGGGGGGAATACTACTTCCCTACAATGATCACATCCCTAAATCTCACCTTTGGGTCTTCCAGGGCCTTCCCACCAACCTCCATAATGGTGAGAGCCAAAATCTGTGAAGGACAGGGACCCCCTCTGCTCAAGGTGTGACTGCACCAAAGTTAAGGCTCTCTTCCATACTCCCAATGCCCTCCAACCCCACTTGAATCTGCCCCCAGGCTTAATTATAGCTCTGATCCTTAGGGCAATTAACTTAGCTTCTCCTTTAACCAAGTGGTAAACCACCCCAAGTAGAAGACATATCAGAAGGGGCAGCTAGGTGGCACAGTGGATAGTGCACCGGCCCTGGAGTCAGAAGTACCTGAGTTCAAATCCAGCCTCAGACACTTGACACTTACTAGCTGTGTGACCCTGGGCAAGTCACTTAACCCCAATTGCCTCACAAAAAAGAAAAAAACAACAACATTCATTTGGAGCAGCTAGGTGGCGTAGTAGATAGAGCACCGGCCCTGGAGTCAGGAGTACCTGAGTTCAAATCCGGCCTCAGATACTTAACACTTACTAGCTGTGTGACCCTGGGCAAGTCACTTAACCCCGATTGCCTCACTAAAAAAAAAAAACAACAACAACAACAGAAGACATATCAGAGAGACAAAGATTAGCCTACATCCATTTTTGTGGATCATTTGCTACAATCTCTGAACCCCAGGGCAGCTTCCCTCACCTCCTTAGCATGTGACAGGGCGGTCTCCTCTCTCTCAGTTGCCTCGGCCTTTGAGAATGCACTCATTTTAACACTAGCCTGAGAAAAACATTCCTACGAAGGAGTATCTACTAAAAAGAATCACAGAAATGGATGCACAGTGGGAGAATCAGAAACAAAAACACTGTACTATAATGACTATAGTGATATAGCAATGAAAATGAAAAGAACACAAACAATGGCTTCTGGCGGACTAATTGTTAAGGAACTCTTGCTAGTTAATGGAACTATATGGGTGATGGGCTTCAAATGGAGAATTCAGACATTTTTTTGGACATGTCCCATGTGGGTATTTGTCTTGCCTAACTCTAACGTCTTATTTCCTCTTGCTTTCTCCCTTAGGGGTGGATAAAGTGGGGAGGGGGCTTAAAGAGGATGAGGATATGAAAATAAAAATTTAAGAAAAAAAAAGTGTAAGCTCCTTGAGGTCAGGGACTGTCTCTTTTTTGTGTTTGTATCCCCAGTGCCAAGCCCTTAATAAACACCTTTTATATCTTTTGGCTGTGGTTGTGATCCAAGCAGCAAAGTGGGATCAAATGGGATAATTAGGTAAAATGCCTCTTAAACGTTAAATAAATTTCAGCTAATAAAAGGAGTGCTAATAGAATCCCATCTACCATTCTGAATTATTCACATCCCTGTAATTAGCAGAATTGAGACTTGTGGTTTGGAACATAAAACATATCCCAGGGTGAAGTCACAGGAATTGAAGCTAGAAGGTATTTTAGGAGCCAACTAATCCAACTCCTTCATTTTGAAGCTGAGAAAACCAAAACCCGGAGAGCTTGTGATTCCTTGACCATCTCTAAGACATCTCCAGTACCCCTCCTTCTCCCATGACAGGTTTCGAACCTTAGACCTAATCAGAAAACTTTCACCCTTATCTTACCCAGGCCTGGGCCCACCATGCTTATGTGCCTGTGGTACACATCCCCTGTTATATCCTACCTCCTGGGGGTGTGCTGGAGCCAGCTCAAACTGGCTCAAAAAACTGATTAAGTGTGAGTATTTATGAATCAGAAATTGGCAAACTGCAAATCAGGGCTTAAGTCACTGTTTCATTGATTGTCTAGACTTAAGAAAGTGAAGGACAAAATGTTAATGCACATTAAATAAACATAAGTGTGGTGTACATATTTTTTTGCCCTGTTACGGTCTAGTGGGAAGTGGGCTGTATTTTGGAGTTAGAGAATCCCAACTTATTACCTCTGTGACTTTGGATAAATCATTTCATCTCTCTAGACTTGGATTTCCTCATCTATAAAATGATGGGGTTGGATTAGATGTTCTCTGAGGTTGGTCCTACTATGAATCCATTAATGCTTTCATAAATTTATTTTATTTTATAAGTATGGGAATATACAAATATATTGTATATAATATAGAAATATAACATCTACTTTTAATGTTTTATAATATATAAAATATATAGGTTACATTTACATATTATATAAAATATATTTATGCCCTATTGTGTTATATTTGTAACATAATATATTACATTTAATATTTATAATAGAATGAACTTATATTTGACTTGTATGTTATATTTAATATATTTATAATATGATGTAATGCATTTATATATTATACATAAATAATCATTTTAATTCATTCATGATTTGGATGTTAATTCATTGCAACATCTGCTTATATTTGAACTGTAGTGAGCAACACGTGGGTATGTGAGACACTATTGAGTGAGACTCCAGAAGGAATGTTGGCTTATTTGCTATGTTGAGTCACTTAATGAGATAAATCCTTTGCAATAATTACGAAGCCCACGAGATGAGACCTACTGATCCAATCCAATCCCATTAAAATACACATGATGGAGCTGTAGAAGTGACTTGCCTAAGATCATACAAGGGATGTGGAGAAAAGCCATGATTTGCACCCACACCCTCTGCCTCCTAATTTACTGCTTTCTCCACTGTACCATCTTCCCTGTGCACCTCTTGGACCTACCTCATGAGGGATCCTGACTGAAATTATGGCTCCTCATCTTGAAGAATGGGAACAATTGTCAACAGCATCAAGCAGTTATATATGGGGAGCCTAACATTTCAACACAGGACAATTGAGGCAATTGGGGTTAATTTATTCACCCAGGGTCACACAGCTAGAAAATGTATGAGGCTGAATTTGAACTCAGGTCTTCTTGACTCTGGGGTCGGTGCTCTATAAATTGTCCACCCAGCTGCTCCAACAGTTGATGGTGGTTCAATGTGTTTTCACAGCCATGATTTCACTTGATCCTCAGAACAACCAAACAAGGTAAGGTCATTATACTCATTTGATTGGCAAGAAAACTTGGGCATCAAGAGGGTAAATGAACTACCTAATTATACCTAGCTAGCTGGTAGCAGAGAAAAGGCTTAGAACCCAGGACTCCTGGGGGCAGCTAGGTGGCACAGTGGATAAAACACCAGCCGTGGATTCAGAAGGACCTGAGTTCAAATCTGGCCTCAAATACTTGACACTGACTAGCTGTATGACCCTGCAAGTCACTTAACCCTCACTGCCCCACCAAAAAAAATAAATAAATAACCCAGGACTCCCAACTGCCAGCACTGCATAGGTCTGACCATTTCACCCTCACCTATTCTATAAGCTCCCTCTCATCTTCAAAGTCCTTAATGACCTGCCCCCAGCCCCACCCCTACCACCTCTCTGGTCTTCTTAACCTGCACACCTCCCAGCTGTGCCTCCAATAAGATACTCCACCTCAAACTCTGGGCATTTCCCCATGCCTAGAATGCTCTTCCTCCCACCTGGCTGTGGCTGACCTCATGTTTGTGGTCACCCTGCCATTCTGCGATGCCCCCTGGCCTCTCCAGCTCCCTTCAGCAGGAAACCTTTCCCAATCTCCCTCCATTCTAGTGCCTTCACTCTGTTGATAATTTCCAAATTATCCCATAGTTATTTATTTGCATGTTGTCTCCTCCATTAGACTGGGGACTCCTTGAGAAGAGGGACTGGCTTCCACATTTCTTTGTATCTGCAACCCTTAGCACAGGTCCTGGCACATAGTAAGTGCTTAATAAATGGTTATTGACTGACTGCGCTTTCTGCAAACGTGGGGGAAAAAAACCCGGGTGGAAGTCCTCCCATCTCCTCTTTCTGAGTCTAGGTGAGAACTAACCCTAAAACTCATCCCAGTCCCATCTTCAGTCATCCCTCCCTTATAGCATTTTCTTGAATCCCAAGGTCCTTTGGGTCAGATCCCCCTCATTAATCAGAGGGTGAGGTTAGAGAAGCTCCTCTTCTTCTCCTAGCATCTTTCTCCACCCACTTCTGACTCCACCCCTCTACCTTCCTCCAACCACCTTCTTTAACCTGGGGTAGCAGGAAGGGAGGTGTCGGGGGAATGAGCAGTGAAGCAAACATCTTAAGTAGCTGCCCCAGATGTCATTCTAGAAAATCTAAGCCTCGTTGTACAGGGATTTCCTGGAAGCCCTGTGGGTCCTCTCAGGCTGAGCCCGTCTAAACAAGCTGGTCACTATGACAACAGAATCCTGGAGCCCCAGCCCCAGAGGGGGAGATGAGAACTACGGGTGGTCAGGGGACTATGAGGAGCCAGAGTTCTGTCTCACTCCTGACCTCCCCTATGGCTACATCTATATCCCCCTCCTCTACCTGGCTGCCTTTGGAGCTGGGCTAGTGGGCAACTCCTTTGTGGTTTGGCTGCTGGCTCGCCAGCAGGGACCCCGGCGGCTCGTGGACACCTTTGTGCTCCACCTGGCTGTGGCTGACCTCATGTTTGTGGTCACCCTGCCATTCTGGGCCATGGCTGCAGGACTGAGTGGCCGGTGGACCTTTGGAGAAGACTTGTGCAAGATCAGCAGCTTTATCATTGCAGTGACCCGATGTGCCAGTACCCTGCTCCTGGCTGGCATGAGTGTCGACCGATACTTAGCTGTGGTAAAACTCCTGGATGCAAGGCCTCTTCGGAACCAGGGATGCATGCTGACCACATGTGCAGTGATCTGGACCATCTCCATCCTGGCTGGTGTTCCCTCCCTGGTCTACAGAAAACTGCTGCCCATGCCAGTGGGTCCAGGCAGCCTGTGTGGGGATGACCCTACTGACATCTTCCAGTGGCTCAGCCTCCTGGTCCTCTTCCTCACATTCATCCTCCCACTGTTTATCACCCTTTTCTGCTACTTCCTAATCTCTCGACGCCTCTGTAACCCTCCCCACCTGGGCCGGGGACGGAAGAACTCCCTCAGGATCATCTTTGCCATCGTGGGCACCTTTACCTGCTCCTGGCTACCCTTTAGCACCCTGAAGACCTTCTTCCACATTGCCCACCTGAGGGCTCTACCCTTAAACTGCCTATCGGTCATGGCACTGCGCTGGGGACTCACCCTCTCAACCTGCCTGGCCTTTGTCAACAGTAGTGCTAACCCCATCATCTACCTACTTCTGGATCGATCCTTCCGGGCTCGGGCTCAGGGGTCGTGTGGGAGGACCCACCCTCTCCTGACAAGCAGAGTGAGCTCAGCCTCATCTCTCTCAGGGGGTGACAGTTCCATATTCCAAAGCTGGGCCTTGGGACGGGGCCGGAACACCCGCGTGGCTCCCAGATTTTCCTTACTCCCAAATCCAAGAGGGAAAGATGAGGAAGCAGGAACACCAAGGTACAGAAATGAGCAGGTAATAGGTGGGAAGCATGGCACCTCTCCTACTCTAGATGTGTTTTCTCAAAGCACACAGCACCAGCTTCTCTGCCTGGATTCCTGCCATTGAGAGTCAGTATTTCTCCAGGGCCCCAAGACCAATAAACTGGGTGCCCTTTGCCAGCCTAGGGCAGCTGGGCTACACATTCCTCTCAGTCCTTATTTGTACCCTCGGACCATTTTCTTTGTTGTCCCTTCTGCTGAAGAGGTTGGTCACTGGCACTGGAAAAAAACAACAACCTGACCCAGAGAACCCTACCATCAGACATCCTGTAGCATTGGCAATGGATTTGATTCTCTGTACTTTCATTTCTGATTTCTCTCTTTACCAAAATGTGGAACTGGGTCAGACTAGAACAAAAATCATCAACAATAACAGCTTGCATTTATAGCCGATTTTAAGCTTTGCAAAAAATCGCTTTCCATATGTTATCTCCTCTGACCAGAATATCCCCGAATATCAAACCCAGATCCCATCTCTGGTTTTGCCCCTAGTCATAGGGGTTGCGGTCCACCTTTACCTCCCAACCCCAATTCCACATACCTGGTATTATTGGCTGGGGACTACAACCTGCAAAGGGATCGTCACTGCCCTGCCCTGCCCTCTGTTCCTCTCTTCCTACTACTTAGCTCCTCACTCAGAACATGCACCCGGCCAGGGCGATCTTTGTCTTTTTGTGGTGTTTCGGGGTTCTCAGAGGTCAGGCACAGCTGCCTTCCTCAAACCAAGACCATTTATTTAGTCACCTTTTGGTTTTCAAACTTCTGCAGAAACAGTCTTATTTCCCTCTCTGGGCTACTCCTGGTCCTTGACTAGTTTCTTTAGAAGTCAGCTTCCAAAGAACCTGGGACGCTTGAATTTGTTGTTTGGAGAAAAACCCAAGATGATGAGAGATTTTCCCTGAAGCTGTTTTACAAAGCCCCTAGCATGAGAGAAGTAACAGACACAGAAGCTGCAATAGCCAGGAAATTTTAATAGGCAAGGAAACTGAGGCATGGCTGGGGGAGGGGGTGGGAGGAAGGGAAGGGGTGGGAAAGAGGGACGGAGAGGAAAAATGACTAGCCCAGAGTTAAAAATTTGTAGTAAAATAATATTTGGTTCTATGCTGGGTTTATTTACCCACTTTGTCTTTTCTTCTTCCCTTAGTATCCAAGTCCCTAAAATATGTCAGACTTGACTTGGGGTGGTGGGGCAGGGAGGGTCTTGCTGAAAAAGTAAATTCTTGACTGAGCAACTGAGCTCCCATGTTCGCCTTTCCTTAGTCAGGGAACAAAAAAAAAATCTACCAAGTTCTCTGGTCAGCAAAGGATGGTCAGCAAAGGACAGTCCCATCCTCGACAATAAATACGTTTTTATAAACTCTGGTCTCCTGGCTTTTGTCCGCTTGAAGGTATCACTTGCCTGAGTCTCTGGGGACTGGTCTCATGATGGGTTGACCAGAAATCAAACCATCCAAGAATTGAGGTTGACCTCAGGGGTTTAAGTTTCATTGCAGGGGACCAGAGGAAACACCACGACCAAATCAAGAGAAATAACACCAACTGATTGTCAAAAAATAGGTTTCCAAAGAAATCTTGCGTTTCACACATTTACAGATGGAAAAGTAATGAGGTGATGGCTTAGAGGCATCTGGATATGGGATAATTACCACAAGGAAAATATATATTACTGTCCTCTTCAAATAAATTTTGGCATCAAATTTGGGTACAAAGTCTTCAGTGATTTTTGTTTGTTTGTTTAGAGCAGGTGTTCTTAGTCTTTTTTGTGTCTTGGAACTCTTTGGGCAGACTGGTGAAACCTAGACCTCTTTTCAGAATAACATATTTAAATGCATAAAACAAAATATATAGGATTGCAAAGAAAACCAGTTATATTGAAATCGTTATTAAATTTTAAAACGTCATGATTGGGACACTAATGCACAGTTGGTGGAGTTGTGAACTGATCCGACCATTTGGAATTATGCCCAAAGGTCTATAAAGCTGTACATATTTTTTGACCTAGCAATATTACTACTAAGTCTGTATCCCAGAGAAATGAAAGGAAAATATGTACAAATATATTTATAGTAGCTTTTTTTGTAGTGGCAAAGAATTGGAAATTATGCGGATGCCCGTTAATTGGGAAATGGCTGAACAAGTTGTGATTTATGATTTTGATAGAATACTATTGTGCTATAAGAATTGAAGAACAGGATGCTTTCAGAAAAACCTGGAAAGACTTATATGAACCCCGTCAAAGTGAGGTGACCAGAACCAGGAGAACATTGTACACAGTAACAATATTCTACATTGATCAACTGAATGGCTTAGCTACTATAAGCAATATTGATACAAAACAATTCCAAAGGGCTTATGGTAAAGACTGCTGCCCACCTCCAGAGAGAGAACTGATAAAGTCTGAGTGCAGATCGAGGCATACTTTTTTTAAACTCTGTTTTTATTGGGGGGTTTTTGGTCTGTTTTCTTTTGTAATATGACTCGTATGGAAATGGGTTTTACATGACTGCACATGTAAAGCCTATATCAAATTGCTTGCCTTCTCAGGAAGAGGAGAGGAGAGGGAGGAAGAGAATTTAGAACTCAAAATAAAAAAAAAAAAACCATGAATGGTAAACATTGTTTTTACATGTAATTGAGAAAAATAAATTTGTAAATAAATAAAAAATTTTTAAAACAAGCTTATGAATCTGAGTTTAAAGATCTTGCTTTAGGGATTATTTTCTGAACCCTATATAGGCTCATAGATTTAGAGCTAGAAAGGACCTTGAAAGAGATCAAATTCAAACCCCTCATTTTACAGTTTAGGAAACTGAGGCACAGAAAGGTTAAGTGATTTGCCCAGGGTCACACAAGTGATAAATGTCTGAGTTAATTTGAACTCAAGCCTTCCCAACTCCAAGTCCAGTGCCTTCTCCACTTTGTCATTCTGCCTAATCTATGCTTTCTCCTTTTTGATTTTGGAAAATTTGACATTTGGGTGTGTTTGCCCTTTAAAGAAGCTTTGACCTTTGACCCTGGGCAAGTCACTTAACCCCAATTGCCTCACTAAAAAAAAAAAAAGAAGAAGAAGAAGAAGCTTTGACCTTACCAGAACCAGAAGAGAAACTTAGGAATCGTGTTCTCCTTGGAAGCAACAGCCTTCTCCCACCCTGACCTGGCCAAGGAGCTGGCTGAAGAATCTCTAAATGAGATGAGGGGAATGAAAAGATGGAGGAAAAGGGTATTAATTACCAAGTTGTCCTTGATGTACACATTGGCTTTTCAGATTTACTCCTGTATCAGCAACGTTTGGTCAGAAGCCCAGGTGTTCATATCTGTCTATTATTAGATACATAGTAAAGTAGAGTGGATGAACTTAGAACCAGGAAGATCTGAATTCAAATCCTGGCTCCAATACTCACCAGTCCATGAAAATAGGCAAATAACATATCCTTTCTGAGCCTTAGCTTCCTCCTCTGTCAAATGGGAATACTGCTGACTATGGTATATATTTCATAGGGTTGTTGTACAAATCTAATGAGAGAATGAATCTAGAGAAACTTACAAAGCCTAAAGTACTGTCTATATGTGTCATTATTATTATTATTAATGGCTTTTTAAAAGCCCAAGTTGTTTGGGGGCAGCTAGGTGGTGCAGTGGATAGAGCACTGGCCCTGGAGTCAGGAGGACCTGAGTTCAAATCCAACCTCAGACACTTAAGACTTACTAGCTGTGTGACCCTGGGCAAGTCACTTAACCCCAATTGCCTCACTTAAATAAAACAAAACAAAACAAAACAAAAAAGCTGTTAGATTTTTATGTAACACCACTGCTTTTCTCTTTTTTCTTTCTTTTCTTTTTATGTTTGCTGTCACCTCAGAGAGGGATGGTTGTCCTCCCCAAGCAGGTTATGTTCAACCCCAACTCAGTTCAATTTAATTTTATATTTTTAAAAACACCTACTATGTGTTAGGCACTGTGTGAGGTAATAGGGATACAAATACACAAAAAGAAGTAACCTCTGCCCTTAAGTTTACATTCTACTTGTGGATACAATTTATGCATTATACAATTATACAATTTATATATTATATACGTGTAATATTAATATGTATGATATATAATATAACAATAGCTAACTATATATGTTCCATAGCTATATATGGACTATATATAGCTACATCTATGATAGATAGACAGACAGACAGACAGACAGACAGACAGACAGACAGACAGACAGACAGACAGACAGATAGATAGATAGATAGATAGATAGATAGATAGATAGATAGATAGATAGACACTGTCTATAGTATATAGCACTTGAAGGTTTGCAAAGCACTTTACAATGTTCTCTCATTTGATCCTCACAATAACCCTAGTAGGTAGGGGCTATTATTCACCCCAATTTACAGAAGAGAAAATTGAGGCTGCATGAGGTCAAGCAATTCACACAGCTAAGAATTGTGTAAGATTTGAATACATCCTCATTTTCCTGATTCCCAGGCACAAAGCATACAAAGAGATTTCAGGAGTGTGGGAAGGAAGGAACACTAAATAACTGAGGTATCAGAAACAATCTGTAGGAGGCTGTAATCAGAGCTGTGCTTTGAAGGAAGCAAGAGGTGGAAGTGAGGAGAAAGGGCACTCCAGGCATAGAGCACAGCTCTGGCAAAGGCCTGGAGATGGAATGTCCTGTAGTGAAGAGGGCTAGCAGGCTAGTTTTGTTTGTTTGTTTTTTGCGGGGCAATGGGGGTTAAGTGACTTGCCCAGGGTCACACAGCTAGTAAGTGTTAAGTGTCTGAGGCTGAATTTGAACTCGGGTACTCCTGAATCCAGGGCCAGTGCTTTAACCACTGCGCCATCTAGCTGCCCCCTAGCAGGCTAGTTTTAATAGAACTGAGAGTAAGTGAAGGGTTTTATGATGAAATGACACTGGAAAGGCAACGCAAAACAACATGTGGTAAGAGTGTTAAAGAGGTAGAAACCAAGTGCTATTTATTTTTCAAGATTGGAGAGTAGTTAGTTGCGGGGGTGGAATGGGGAGAAGATCCTCAATGGCTAGGGGGTTTCCTAAAACTCACTTAATTCCTCCCTTTTTTTTCATCGTGTTGGAGAATTTCTGTGTCTTTCTTTGGGTTCCTGGTTGTAATAGATTTTTTAAAACTCTGTATATCCCTGGGGCAGCTAGGTGGTGCAGTGGATAAAGCACCGGCCCTGGAGTCAGGAGTTCAAATCCGACCTCAGACACTTGACACTTACTAGCTGTGTGACCCTGGGCAAGCCACTTAACCCTCATTGCCCTGAAAAAAAAATTTTTTTTAAAAACCCTATGTATATCCCTTATCCTGTTTTGTGCAACTCCACCATCAGTTCAGCACTCTTTCCAGGGCGCCTCACTAACTTCCTGCTGGAACTCAAACCCAAACCCAAGACTCCCAGTCCAGTGCTATTGCTACTGAACCATGCTGATTCTGAAAGAGAAAAGAGTGCCCTCAAGGGGAAACTGAGGCAACAGGAAATCAAATGGACTAATAGAGGACTACCCAGTGAGCCACTGAAAGGGAACAATTTGTTTCTGAGCCAAATCTCATTCACACTAGGCCCTTTAGGGAAGAATAAGGAGAGGGATATACTGCAGGTGCTAGGAGTGTGTGAAATGACTGGCATCCCAGGCCAAATCGAACAGTACCTGTGGTGACATGGCCTTCCTGTGCACAGCTCTGATTAGCCCCTCTCTGAGTCAACTCTGGGATTTTATTTTCCCCTCCTGAAAGGCTGTGCCCCGGGGCACACTGTGGGAACCCAGATGCCTGGGCAGTGCTGAGTGAACTGGGGAGTTCAATAGCATGGCAGGTCCCTGGGAGCCAGGGCCCGGGTAGAAGTTTGGTATGAGATGACTCAACCCCTTGGGTCACCCTGAGGGCAGACAGGGGCCTGGAGGCTGCACAGACAGGGGCTTCGGAACCTGAGGAAGCTTCTGGTCAGGTGCCCCTGAACCGCCTGTCTGGGCTCCCTCAGGTGAAGAAACCCCCCCACCCTGCTTGGGCTTCCCCTCTGAGAGGTGGAGAGAACAGAGGGGAGAACTATAACTAAAGTGCCAAGTGGAGGTGGGGGAAGGGAGTGAAATCACCCCCACACATACTCATTATCATCCAAAAGTATCTATGCCCTTTGGTGGTGCAGTAGATAGACAGAGTCAGAAAGTTCTAAGTTCAAATCCAGCTTGAGACACTCTGTGTGACCCTGGACAAGTCGTTGAACCACTCTCTGCCTCAGTTTCTCTATCTGTGAAATAGGGACCATAGCAGCACTTACCTCCCAGGGTAGTCCTCTATTTTACAAATGAAAAAACTGAAGTTCAGAAAAGAGAAATGGCTTGCCTCAAACTGGTAGGTAAAGGCAGGACTAGAAAGCTGTTTCCTTAGCACTTTCTCCCAGAGATCCTCACTCCACAACTTGACCCTTAACTCCTGCCCTCTGGGATTTCCAATATTTGGCTCTTCTTTACTCCCGACTTGTTCTCTTAGTATGTAGTCTAGCACACAGTAGGAGTTGGAGGTTATTGTTGAAGATCACACAATAAACCCCTGAGGGTTCCCTGCAGTATTCTGGCATTTCTAGAATGCTGTAAGACTTTTTTTGCAGGGGAGGGGAGAGGGGAGTGTTAGGTGACTTGCCCAAGGTCACACAGCTTGTAAGTGTCTGAGGCCAGAATTGGGATCAGGTCCTCCTGATTCCAGGGCAGGTCATCTATCCACTGGGCCACCCAGCTGCCCCAAGACTTTCCTTGTCAAACCTTTTCCATGTACTTCTCACTTCATCCTTACAACATCCTCATAAGAAGATGTATGAGGCATTTTGCAGATGAAGAAATGTAAGTGGTTTGCTCAAGGTCATCAGTTAATCAACAAGTATTTATTAATCACCTTCTGAGTACCAGGCGTTGAGGATGTATAAGCTTTATGGGGACCAGAACAGTTTCATTTTCATCTTTTATATCCAGCTCCTAACACAGTGCCTGGGGCACAAAAAGCACTTAATAAATGCTTACTGATTGTTATAAGTGAGACTGGCCCTGCCCCTGTATTGTTGTTGTCATTATTGTTCATCTTTCATTCTTGAAGAGGGTTGAGGGGTAAACATGTACACATATATGTAAATACAAGATGTGGAAAAATAAGTGCAAGGTGGTTGGATGGCTTTGATAGAGGACGGGAGGAATGGAAAAGAGTTCATGTAGGTGGTAAAAACTGAGGTAAACTTTGAAGGAGTCTGGGGATTGGAAGAAGCCGAGGTCGGGGAGGGGAATGGAATGCCTTCCAAGCTCATTGGACAGCTTGGATATCGATATGGATGTGAGTGATAGAATGCTGGGCATGAGGGACCGAAAATTAACCTTTTTGGCTGAACCTTAAAGTGCTTGAAGGGAGTAATGCATAATGAGGAAAGGAAGGTGGGCTGGAGCCAGATTGTAAATGGATTTAAATTATTATTATTTGGGGGGGGGCAATGAGGGTTAAATGACTTGCCCAGGGTCACACAGCTAGTAAGTGTTAAGTGTCTGAAGTCGGATTTGAACTCAGGTCCTCCTGAATCCAGGGCCGGTGCTCTATCCACTGCGCCACCTAGCTGACCCCAATGGCTTTAAATTATAAGCAGAGGGGCAGCTACGTGGCGAAGTGGATAGAGCACCGGCCCTGGAGTCAGGAGGACCTGAGTTCAAAGCCGGCCTCAGACACTTAACACTTACTAGCTGTGTGACCCTGGGCAAGTCACTTAACCCCAATTGCCTCACTTAAAAAAAAAGGTAAAAAAAAATTATAAGCAGAGAAGTTTAAAGTTTGTATTTGATCTTAGAGATAAGAGGAAGCCACTGGAATTAATTGAGCACGGGGGTCAGATATTTAGGAATATAGATAGATAGATAGATCTATATATCTATGTCTATATCTATCTATCACTTTGACAGCTGGATGGAGAACAGAAAGAGAAAGAAGAGATCAGAAGCAACGTGAGCAAGTCACTTAATTCCTCTCTGCCTCAGTTTCCTTATTTGTAAAATGAGGGGGTTGGACTCCATCGATGCCTTCCAAGATCCCTTCCTTCTCTAAATCTGTACTCCTATGATCATTTATGTCTGACCAATTAGGAAGCTTTTGCAATAGCCTAAATGACAGGTGATGACGGTCATCTAACTAGACAGTTCTAGAAATCCCTTCTCTCCCGGTCCCCAGTCTTCCAACTCGTCTCCTCTCCTCCACTAGCCCATCAGAAATTAGTCCTTCCACATATGCTTGCTTCGAATACCTAGAGAGGATTGGTAGTATACAGCAAGGCATGAGAGGGACGTAAGAAACAGGACTTATTCTTGCTAAGATTAGAATCATAATCCACAGCCGGGGCAGCAGAGGAAAAATGATGCCGTCGGACCCCTTGATCGGGTGATAGCAGCTTTCTGCAGCATTCGGTTTAGGAGGGCGCACAGATGCCCATCAGCGGTGGAGAAAAGCTGAACTAGCTTAGCCGACGCTTAAGAGCGCTGACCTATTTTTTTTTTTTAAGGGGGAAATGACTGTTCGAAGGGCCGGGCTGATTGAAGGCCTTTTTGATGTTATGAGGCTTCAATGCCTCGGTGAAAAAATCAGGTAACAACTATTAAAGGGAAAGACTATCGGTTTGAAGTGGGAGGAAAGGTGCCAGACAGAAGAAACGATTTATCTGGCTTCATTTTGTTCTAGAAATGACTGTCCTTTCGAACCTGGAAAACACTTCACACCTCTTCCTACACCGATCTGTCCTGCAAATAATCTTTGCCCAGCATGAGCCAAGAGAGGCTGGAGGGGCTTTTGATGGCGGCCGCACACTCAGGTGGCTCTATCCCAAGCCGCAGCTGTGCCCTGACGTCTGGGCTACTCTAAGAACTCAAGGACTCCCTCCGGGTGTTGATTTTGAAAAAGGGGAACAGATTTCTCAGCACCTGATGAATTTCTCAGAGCTAGAAGGAGCCGCAGAAATCATCTTATTCAACCATCTCATTTTACAGTTCAATTTTGAGAAATTCAACGCATCCAGGCTTTCCTCTGAGCCTACAAGACATTCTATCCTTCTCCTCCGCCGCTGCCTCTTACTATCAATCCCCAGACTCCTTCAAAGCTCACCTCCTACATCAACTCTTTCTCATTCCTTCTCCATAGTCATCCAATCACCTTGCCCTTTTTTTCTATATCTTATCATTTACTTATGTGCCTACATATTTCCCACTCAATATCATATAAGCTCTTTGGGGGCAGGGACTGTTTCACTTAAAGCCTTTTAATAATCAATAAGCATTTATTAATCACCTTCTATTTGCCAAGCATTGTGATACAAGAAAAAAATGAAACTCTTCTTGTTCCCATAAAGCTTACCTATCCCCAGCAGCTGCCACACAGTGGGTGCCTATGGTGAAGAAAAATCTGAGTCCGAATCTGGACTCGGACATTTGATAACTATGTGACTTAATTAACTTAGCTTCTGTCTGCCTCAGTTTCCTCACCTGTAAAGTGAGGATACTAACAGCACTTGCCATCCATGGTTGCTCTGAAGATCAAATGAGATATCTATAAAACCTGAACAGAGTGCCTGACACATAGTAGGTATATAATAAATCCTTCCTTCCTTCTTCTGTTAACCTATGAACCTATCTTTCACATGGTCCCTTATCCTCAAAGTCTTCCAGATCCCATTTTGTGTATCTCTTGTATCCCAAGCTAAATTTGTCATCCTTCTTCCCAAACTCATCCTGACTTCTCTGTTTTAATCTAACTGCAGGTTTAATCATTCCTGGGAGTGTTTTTTTGGCTCTTCTCTACCCCCCATATTCAATTAGTTGCCAAGCAGAGGGTGAAGTAACTTACCCAGGGTCACACAGCTAGTAAGTGTCTGAGGTCAGATTTGAACTCAAGACAATGACTGTTCTTGACTCCAGGACTGACACTCTATCTACTGTGCCACCTAGCCGCCCAAGCTTTCTATACAAAAAGATAAATAATTTAAACTACTCAAATCAAGATAAATTACATGTTAAATAAATGAGTACATTCAGCATATGTAATAACTAAATGACTAGATGGACAGATATTTCAAATTAAAAAAGAAAAGAAAAAAGGGAATGGAAAAACAGTAGTTTGAAGTACGAGCAGGCTAACCCTAAAGATAAGTTTCCATTTTCAATTAAGGAGAAGACAGCAGTTAAGGAAACCTACATAGTTGATAGGGTGTGTGGGATTTTTTTGTTTGTTTGTTTTGTTTTGTTTTTTTGGAGGGGAAAGAAGAGGAATTTCAAAAGAATAATTTTGTTCCATTTAGATTAATAACATCAATAATTAGAATAATAAAAGAAAAAAGCAAATTTGACCACTGTAATGCTTAACACAAATGGATTGAAGATGTCAATTTTAAAAATGGTAATAGAATATATTTTTAAATAGCAATATGTTATTTACAAGAAGTGTATTTAATCCAGAAATATTTAAATACATTCAGACCAAAAGGCTGGTCTCAAGTTTACTGTGTTAATAGTTCCATACCAACTTACAGGGAAAAAAAGAGAATGGCAATGCATTGCCTTACGAGTGAAAAAGCATTAAAAAGTCAGGAAGGGGGCAGCTAGATGGTGCAGTGGATAGAGCACTGGCCCTGGATTCAGGAGTACCTGAGTTCAAATCCGACCTCAGACACTTAACACTTACTAGCTGTGTGACCCTGGGCAAGTCACTTAACCCCAATTGCCTTACTAAAAACAAAACAAAACAAAACAAAAAAGTCAGGAAGGTCCAAAGGACTCATCATGGAAAATTCTCTCCAAATCCAGAAAGAAAAAAAAAACTGTGGAATATGGATGCAGATTGAACTATACTATTTCTATTGTTTTGGTGCTGTTGTTTTTCTTTTTCGAGGTTTTTTCTTTTTGCTCTGACTCTTCTCTTATAACATGACTAATGCAGAAATGTTTAATGTTATTGTACATATATAACCTATATCAGATTACTTGCTGTCTTGGGGAGGGGGGAGGGAGAAAAATTTGAAACTAGAAATCTTATAAAAACAAATGTTGAAAACTATCTCTACATGTAACTGGAAAACAATAAAATACTTTTATACTTTAAAAAAAAAGTCAGGAAGGTAAATCCCCAATGAGAATGTATCAATTGTAAATACAGATGAATCTAAGAGTTCTATACTAACCTTTTTTTTTCCCCAGGGCAATGAGGGTTAAGTGACTTGCCCAGGGTCACACAGCTAGGTAAGTGTTAAGTGTCTGATGTCAAATTTGAACTCAGGTCCTCCTGAATCCAGGGCTGGTGCTTTATCTACTGTACCACCTGGCTGCCCCCTATACTAACTTTTATAAAAGAAATGTTCATATTCTCATGGAAGTAGCTAAAATATCAATAATAGTGAGAGTTGTTAATACCCCTTTAGCAGAATGAGCTAAGGAAGAAATAATATATAGAGTTGAATAGATTATTAAGGAAACTCAGGCTAATAGATGTAGGGAAGAACTCATTTTTTTAAAAAAGCAAAGAATACCTATTTTTTCTAGTTCAAAAAAAATTCATCATCTTTTAGGTTAGAAGGAAATATAGATGCTATCAATAAGATGGAACCAAGACAATTCTCAGAAGTAAATTTATAGTACTTACTGCCTATATCAATATTGAAAGAAATTTAGCAGATTAGGTTTGTGCTTCAAAAACTTGAAAAAATAAGGCAATCAAAAACAGGAAATGAAAAAAGAAAAATAACCAAGAACACACTTGAGTTCAATAAGATTGAAAATAAGAAAACTACTCAAATTATTAATCAAGTCAAAAGTTGTTTTAAAAGGCCAACAAAAGCAATAAACAGTTAACAAATCTCATTTTTTTATACAAAGCAAACCAAAATCACCAAGATTAGAAAGAGGAACATGAAGATCATGAGGGAAAAAAAAAGATCAAAGATCATCTTCTGCTTTTAGCACTTAATAGTTATATGAACATGGGGAAGTGATTCAAGCTTTTAAAGCCTCAGTTTCCTCATCTGTGAAATATGGATACTGATCCCTATTGTATGTACTTCCCAAGGTACTTCTGAGGCTTAAATGAGATAATCATATAAGGGGTTTGCAAACTCCCAAACCATATACAAATATGAATTGCTGTTTTTCTATCATTACTACTGCTAGTAATACTACTTGTTGAGAACCAAAGTTTAATGGTTAGGAAGGAAGTCTTAAGCAAAGTGCTCCCAAGATTTTGGCTTCATCCTTTACTGTTTAATATATTTTTCAATGACTTGGATAATGGCAAAAGCAAGTTTCAAAGTTCCAACGGAGTCATTCAGAGCCAGGAATGACAACTCTGAACATACACCATATAATGATCAGTTCAGCCTTGTTACTACACCCACCAAATAGAAATAAAATCATAAAAACAAATTCATGTGGAAAATAAATCTGGCCACATGTGGTGATGCACATCTGTAATCCCAGCTACCAGTGAAGTTGAGGCTGGAGGATCTCTTGACCTGGGAAATTATGAGCTGTAATGGGCTTTGCTCATCTAGTAGGGGGTGGGAGTGGGGGAACTAGTCTGTCTAAGGAGCGGTGAACTGGTCCAGGTCAGAGAAATGTAGTATGTCAAAGCTCCTCTGATGATCAGAGCCCCTGCATTTCCAACCTGGAAAAGATGGGGAGACCCGGTCTTTTTTAAAATAGGGGAAAAAATAAAATGAAAAAAATCAGTAAGATTATCAAACAGAACTATGAAAAAGCAAATGGGTCAAGGTGGCTTTAAAACCTGCTTGGGCAGGTTTCAAAATGTACTGCAAAGCAAAAGTTGTTTTTTAAAAATCTGCCTCTTACTAAAAAAAAAGTAGAGAAATAGATCAGAAAGAACAGGGAATCTTACCTGTGTGAGAAATTTATGCTTGATGAAATATTTAAATCTAAAAAAAACCCATTTAAGATGGTATCCAAATCAATGAAAATTGTTTGGAAAATTGGATAACTACATGATGAAAAATAGAGTTAGTTAGAACCACTGCCTCAATCCGTACACTACCGTGAATTCTAACTGGGTCAGTGATATAATTTTTAACCACTAAAATTACAAGGAAAAGAAATTACATATTTGTCTTAATTATGGAGAGGAACTTTTTTTTATCAAACAGAACAAGAAATTGGCTTTAAAACCAGTAGGTTTAAAGAGATCCTGAACAACAAACAGCAGTTATCTATAAAATTAAAAGAAAAGGAATGGATTGGTGGGAAATTTGCAGAAAATGTATAAGAAATATGTGACATCTAGAATCTATAGGGAACTGTATACATCTCTAAGAGTAAGACTCTCTTGATGTATAAATGGTAAAAAGGATATAAACAGAAAATACAAATTGTTCTCATGAAAAAATGCTAGAATTCTCTAAAGATCAGAGAAATGCAAATTAAGACAACTTTGAGATACCATCTCTTGCCCACTAAATTGAAAAACAAAACAAAACAGGTAGCCTAAAGTGATACAAATTTAATTTTGGTGAGCCTATGTGGAAACCAGGGACAGTTCTATTGTTGGTAGAACTGCCTTCATTTTTAGACATGCGAAGGGTTACTTTGATTTGCTTTATTGGGCTTATTTGTTAGAAAAGAGAGTTCTCTGAGGGGAGGAGGTATCACTGGGAAATCACTGTGGTATAAAAAAAAAAGGGGTATCCATAAAACATTTTTAAAAAATCAGTCATGGGCAAATCATTTAAGCCTCATTGCCTGAAAAAAAAACAAACCAACAGTCATAAGCTGATCACACCATTAACCCAGAAATTCCACTGTCAGGATTTTGTCATAAAGATATCTTGAAGAGGAAAAAAACAAAAACAAAAACAAAAACACCACAACTCTGGCTACATACCAGCTGCTCTATCTCTACTGGGAAAAGTCTATTATAAAGCACTAACCCTGGATTCAGGAGGACCTGAGTTCAAATCCAGCCTAACACACTTGACACTTACTAGCTGTGTGACCCTGGGCAAGTCACTTAACCTTCATTGCCCCACCAAAAATAAATAAATAAATAAAACCTAGATAATATGAATAGCTGTATAAGATGGTAAACCCCATGAGGTGACGGATTATTTCTTACCTAAATTTAGTGTTTCAAGTATTTAGTGTAGTGTTTTGCATACAGCAGGTACATAATAGTTTATTGAAATGCTTAATTGACCCAAACTAGGACTCTTGGCTTAACCTTGCTTCTTTCTCTGCTTCTGTTTCCGTTCTAAAAGGGAATTTAAAAGGTTGGCTTCGTGTTTTGAAAAAGAATGAAAAAAAATTTGAGAACCTTTGGTTTTCTTCAAAATAATGGATTTTTTTTTAACCTGAAAACATAATTTGATTTATTTTAAAGTTAGGTTAGTATAGTGGCATAATCCACAAGTACTTATTAAGTGCCAGGCATTATAAGTCATGAATTATTTTTGCATGTGGCCAAGAGCATCATCAATTGATCAAAGCTGCCCACCAGGAAAGAGCTGAGTGAACAACTGATACTTTTTTTTTTCTTTCTGTACTGGGAATTTTCTGTATTCTAAATGTGGAATCCTGAGCCTTCCCTTTGATGGTTTGTCTAGAAGCTGGCGAGTTTAGGGAAGGCCCGAGCTCAAAAAGGCCCTTTGGAATGAACTCAAGCTATTTCACTTATTTATTTCATTTCCTAATTGATGTTGGTTTTTAGGTTGTTGTTTTTGTTTGTTTCGTTTTTTGTTTTTTTGTGTTTTTTTTGGGGGGGTGGTTTGTAAGTATGTCTGCAACAGGGCTAAGAATGAGAAAACTGGCCATCTCTGAACAGTGAATGAGAAAGACAGACAAAGAGAAAAGTGGGGGAAATGGGATGGGAGGAAGAGGGAGAGAGTAGAGGAAGAAAGAGAAAGGGGTGAGAGAGAGAGAGAAAGAGAGAGAGAGAGAGGAAAGAAAGAAATGAAGGAAGAAGGAAAAGAAGCAAGAAAGATATCAGGAAAGAAAGGGAGGGAAGGAAGGAAGAAGAAAGGAAGGAAAAAAGAGGGAGGATGTGAAGGAGGAAAAAAAAGGAAGAGGAGGGCAGCTAGGTGGCACAGTGGATAAAGCACCGGCCCTGGATTCAAGAGGACCTGAGTTCAAATCCAACCTCAGACACTTGACACTTACTAGCTGTGTGACCCTGGGCAAGTCACTTAACCCTCATTGCCCCGCAAAAAAAAAAAAAAAAAAAAAGGATGAGAGGGAGGGAAGAAAGAAGGAAAGAGGAGAGGAGGGAAAAGAAAGAAGAAAAGAAGGAATGAAAAAAGGAAAAGAAAGAAAAATGTTTGAAAATGTAGTTTCTTAGGTATTCATTCTTTTGTTGCTTGGAGGGGGGTGGGGTGGGTGACCTGGGTCCAAGTCTGGTGCTCAGAGTTAAGACAGGTGGGTTTCTAGAACATCCCAAATGATTTAGAAAACATCTTAGCTTCACATCAAACTTTCTGCCCTTCTAACCCTGACCTTTTCCTTTCCTCTCAGTTTGGTCACTTGAAGAGAAACCCAGAGAGCTTATGGGGCTGGTTTGTTTTTCAACCATGCCAGGGCAGCAGCTGCTGCTGCTGCTGTGGCTGCTGTGGGCTGGTCTCTTAGTGCCTTTTACTGCTTAACCACAGGAAATGGAATTTGGTAGCCTGAAAATAAGCCTCCCCCACCCCACCTCCTTGAGCTCCCCTCCATCCCCCACCATTTTTGTTGGTCTTTGCTTGGGGAAAGAGGAGGGGAGAAGATAGGAGAGAAGTTAATACCATTTTCCCCTCCTCCCTACCAAGCCCAGGGTGTGAAAGAGCTCCTTCAATGATAGGAAAAGACTCCAGGAAGTCTTTCCAATGACATTTCACAGAAACAGAGACTTTTAAAGGAGCTGGAAGCCATGGGGTGCTGATAAATGTTTTAACAACTGGTCATGAGGGGGAGGGGTGGGTGGGAAAGTAACCTGCATTATTAACATTTTCTTCACCGCTTTCTTCGGTCTAGACAATCAACAAAACAATAAATCAATCCTTAATTTGTAGCATTTGCCCATTTCCCAGGTGTCCTCAGTAGACAGAGATGGTTTGAGCAAATTGATTCAATTTCCTCATCTGTAAAATGGGTGGAGCAGAGAAGAGGTAAGCATACCTTCTCCTAGGCAGGGTGGTTCTATGAAGAAAGTACTTAGTAAATTGTAAAAATGCTATATGAATGTGAGCTATTATCATCATCAAAACACCCATCCCATGGTTTCCACAATCTGAAACTGATTCCCAGAGTGAAAAGTCACTTCCTTCCCACAGATTTCTCTTTCCCTCTCATTGGGCCTGAGGGCAGAGGAAAGAATTCAGTAAGAAAAAGGTTATTTTTGCTTCTCTTTATCTCTATGTTTTAGGGGACCTCCAACCGAGGATTATGGATATTCACCCTCAAAGGGAGGATAAAAGCAGGGAGAGGGGAGAAATTTATGCTTAAATTGCTTAGGTTAAATGACCTCCCGGCCCTGCACAGCTCTGAAAGCTAAAGACTGGAAGACGGCAGAAAGTAAATACTATCCAAAGAACACTGGTTGTGCTGTCAGGGGACCTGGCTTCAAATATCGCCTTCAGATGCCACTTAACTACCTTTTCGACCCTGGGTGAATCACTCAAGTTCCTTGGCCCTCCATTTTCTCATCTATAAAATGAAGTGGGGTAGGGGGTGGGGCAGCTGATGGCTCAGTGGATAAAGCATGGGCCCCCGGATTCAGGAGGACCTGAGTTCAAGTGTGACCTCATTTGCTTGACGCATACCACCTGTGTGACCCTGGGCAAGTCATTGCTCCGCAAAAATAAATAAATAAACAAAGGAATGAATGAATGAATAGATAAATAAATAGATAAATGAATGAATGAATAAATAAATGGATGAATGAATGAATAAATAGATGGATGAATGAATGAATAAATAGATGAATGAATGAATAAATAAACAAAAATAAAAATAAAAATGAAGTGGTTGGACTCAATGGAGCCTCCCTCAGAAATCCCTTCCAGTTTCTAATTCTATGATCCATTCATCTCTCAGGTCCTCTGGATTGCCCAGTTTCTGTCAGCCACCACCCTGAGCCTGTAACAAACCCAATGGCTTAGCTCTCCAAGCCAAGGTCACATAACCAAATCAGCCCTTACAAAGTAGTGTACCCTGGCTGTCTAGAAACGCAGCTGCTTCTAGAGCTGCACCAATGCCTCTGTAACGGCTACAAAGGCATACCCAACCCGGGGAAGGAAGCAGAGCAGCCCACAGCTCAACAGGTCAAGAGCTAACATTGTCTTGAATCACTTTGAAGACCTGCGTTTACAGATCAGGGTTATCTGTGACCAGACTCCTGACAGGAGACACACTAATAAATAACAGTGAGCATTTTTGAGTTCTGTGAGGTTTGCAAAGCACTTTACAAATCTCATCTCCTTTTATTCTCACACCAACTCTGGGTGGGAGGAAGGTACTATTATTATTTTTTAAATTATGTCCATTTTTTCAGATGAGCCGACTGAAGGAAGAGGAGGGAAGCTAAGTGATTTGCCCAGGGCTAAAATCTGAACTCAGCTCTTCCGGTCTCCAGGTTCATCACTCTCAATTTACAGACTCAGGCAGTAATAAACCAATCTTGGTGCTAGAGCTATGAAACCCAAAGTTCCACCTCAAATTGACTTTTTCAGACAAATCCAACTGAAGAGGATGGGAGAACCACAGAGAGCTTGCTGCCATCTATGTGGAGAGTGCTCTTTCCTTAACTCCACCTCTTCCCATCCTTTGTTTTCTTCAAAGCTCAGCTCGTCATCTTTAATAAAGTGCCTGCCTTCCAGCGGCCCTCCCACAAATTTCTCTCATATGTGCTTTGTGTAGATTTATTTATGTGTAAGTTGTGTCTCCCTCAATGGGCGCAGGAATTGTTTCACTTTGGGTTTTTGCATCGCTGGGGCCTAGCGTGATACACAGCTTGTCATTAGTACTTAAGGAATGCTTGCCGATTGATTGATTTGGTGGGGGAGGGAGGAAGGGTAGAGAGCCTCACCTCAGTGGGGACACCTAGTTCCATCTAAAGCTTCCCATTTTAACTATTCTTTCTGAGTGTCAAGGTTCAGTTGCTGAAGGAACAAGGCCTGTGGGCACCTCAATTTCAGTACAAAACCCCAGTAGCCCTGGGGCCTTAGATATGGCTAGGGTACTGCCCACAGCAACTCTGCCTTGCCATAAACTGCACCCATTTGGGGCAATTTCCTTAATCAAGGTCATTCTGCTTTCCTAGTTTGGGGTAGGGAAAGGCAGGGTTGGGTACATTGAGGCACGGGGAAATTGGAGCAGAGCTATCCTTAGAATCCAAAGGGTCATATCTCTGTTCTGCGTGGCAATCACCCAGACAGCTCTTCACTGTTGTTTATTTTTTTTTTCATTTCAAATTTATTTCAAACCCAGTTCACATTCTTAAGTTGAAATATATCCAAGGGACTAGTCTTAGATCTCCCAGGGACATAATAATCATGCAAAGTTATGGGAAAGGGGCTCAAATTGGAGGTGGAATCTGGGATTTGGGGGAATCTTCTGTCCAACAAACTTTTAGGTGGGAAAGAGGAACTCCTTTGGAGAGTTCTATTTCTATTCACTCTGGGGATTTGAACTAGAACAGAAGTCACTAAGGGACTTTCCTGGGGGGTTGTGGTGGGGGTTAGGGGGCATGCAGAAGATGTGGCACGGTTCTTTTGGCAAATGGTGCCACCTGGTGGCCCAACTGGGGCCATGAAAACTGATGTTCTAGAGATAGATGATAGGTAGGTAGGTAAGTAGATAGATGATGATGATGATGATAGATAGATAGATAGATAGATAGATAGATAGATAGATAGATAGATAGATAGATAGATAGATAGATAGATAGATAGATAGATAGATAGATAAGTAGATAGATAGATAGATAGATAGATAGATAGATAGATAGATAGATAGATAGATAGATAGATAAGTAGATAGATGATAGGTAGGTAGATGGATAGATAGGTGGGTATATAGATAGATAATGGTGATGATGACAGATAAGAGGGAGGGAGGGAAGAGGGAGGTAGGTAGGTGATGATGGTGATAGAGATAGATAAATAGATGAGAGGGAGGAAGGGAGGGAAGAAAGGAGGAAGGTAGATGGATAGATGATAGAGGGATGGATGGATGGACAGACAGACACTGGGTCCGGATACCAGAATGTTTTCTGTGGCCCCAGAAAACCTGATACAAAAAACCAAACAAACAAAAAAAGGGGGGAGGAGTATAAGTGAGATAAATAAAGCTGAAAACACAGAGAGAAATGGAGTGGGGAGAAGGATGGAGACTGGAGGAAAGATAAGCTAGAGGAAAGGGAGACTGAGAAAGAACAGGGAAAGGGAAAACAGAGGAGGAAGATGAAGAGAGGCACCTAGATACCCAGGAAACTCTGCTTAGTGGCCTGGGCCACTGCTGAGTAAAATGCCTGTCAAGAGGCAATGGGGTGGTAGGACAAAGAACTCTACCCCTCTGGAGTCAGAGGACTAGCAATTTAGAACTGAAAGGGACTTTAGGGGTCATCTGTTCTGAGCCCCCCATTTTACAGGTGAGGAAACTGAGGGCTTAAAAGGTTAGCTGACTTGCCCAGAGTCTCCCCGGTGGAAGAGGCAGGATTCAAACCTGTAGCCAGACTCTAAAGTCAGTCCTGTCAAATACTTCTAGGTTTGAGTCCTGGCTCTGCCACTTCCCGTGGGCACATCACTTCACCTTGATGGAACTGATATGGACCAGATAACCTACAGGAACCATGGCTAGGAGGTTGCCCATTTCTTTCTTCAGTGCCTGAATTTCCCAGGTATCCTAGGTCCTTGCCTTGCCTTTGACATGCCAGGGGCCCCACCCCCAGTCCTCCCCCCAGACTCCTTATGTTTGGACCCTGGGTAAATGGTAGTCCCTATTCTTGATGGAGGATCATCAAGACTGAGAAAAGACAGAGGTCACTTACCTGCCAGCAGCAGCTAACCTGGAACTACAGCCTCAGCCCTAGCCCAGGGCAGAGTCTTCTAGGGCAGCTGAGAACAGAATGAGAGAGGCTGAGGGGAATTCTGGCTGCTCCCTGGCAGTACCAGCTACCACCACTCTGACCCGCTGCCTTACCCTCCTGTTCTTCAGGATGCGGTCTGGGGAGGAAATGTTGCCGATGGGGCCATGACTCATTCTGGGGTTTCACAAGATATCTTGCCAGAGGGCAGAGACAGGTCACTGTCTGGCCCCTCTCTTGCTGAATCTCAGAGCCCAACCCTTCCCGGCTGGGGTTCTAGTAAGATGAGTGGTCAAGAGAAAGCAGACAGGGATTTCCCTCCCCAACTAAAGCAAGGGCAAAGAATGGAAAGTTGGGTAGCCTGGAACAAATACCAGGACAACAAAGTAAGGGGCTTCCCATAAAGGATGCCACTGGATGAGGGGAGTAGTTTGGAAAGAGACGATGAGAGGGAAAGGCATGATGGGGGCAACATTCT
Source organism: Dromiciops gliroides (assembly GCF_019393635.1). NCBI lineage: Eukaryota > Metazoa > Chordata > Mammalia > Microbiotheria > Microbiotheriidae > Dromiciops > Dromiciops gliroides. The sequence goes on from NC_057864.1 coordinate 98,466,511, forward strand.
CAATGTTGGCACAATGCCAGGCATGTCCCCAAAACACCAATCCTGAGGCTGTTTCCTAGGGCTACCTAGTTGGTTTTCCTTCTGTCACCCCTTGAAGAGTAAGGGGAATTCTATTTCTCCTACAACCAAATACTGCCTGTCCCCTCTTCTTTGTTCCTTTCCTACTCTTGTCCCTTCGGGGAAAGGGATGGTGGGTGGTGAGGCTGACTTTTTCTGGTGGGGAGTTAGTATCTCCAAAGTGTAACAATTGGAGTGACGCCACCTGCTGGAGAGTTACTGTAGGAAAGCTCCTCCATGAGGAGAAGGTGTCTGAGGGCAAGCCATGGGGTTTGGGAGGTCAGTTCCTTGGCGTCAGGAAGTGACGTTGGATGTTTCTGGTTGAGACAAGAGGTTTCTGGGAGGAAGAAGGAAGTGCTGGGTCCTTTTAGTTCCTGACCTTGCCATGGCAGGTTGTATGATAGGGTCTCTTAGAAATAGTTAGATTTCTTTTTTTTTAGTGAGGCAATTGGGATTAAGTGACTTGCCCAAGGTCACACAGCTAGTAAGTGTTAAGTGTCTGAGGCCATATTTGAACTCAGGTACTCCTGACTCCAGGGCCGGTGCTCTATCCACTGTGCCATCTAGCTGCCCCTGAAATGGTTAGATTTTTACCTTTCTCTCTGATCATTAGATCCTAATGCTCTTTAATAAATACTTAAAAGTCTAAACTCTTGCTAAAGCTTCTAATTTATTGGTGACCACTCATTAGATATTTTAGACAGTATAGTTAGATAGCAACTTTACAAAAGCATCACCCCTTCCATAGGTTGTCCATGCAGCACCTTTTTAGGATTAAGAGTCTGGCATTTGCTCCCTAGGTAATTTCCCCAAATCAGAGGTTCATCCTTGTAAAGTTGCAAGGGACCACAAAGCTCACCAAATCCAATACCTGAAATTTAAGTCACTTCAGTAAACATTAAGTGCCTCCCATGTGCCACCGGTGATACAAAAAGAGGCAAAGGCCTTGCCCTCAAAGAGCTTACCATCTAAAGGGGGAGCGACAACATGCAAACATATACAAAGCAAGCTATATACAGGATAAATAGAAAATAACTAAGAGAGGGAAAGCATTGTAATTAAGAGGAGTCTGGGAGGACTTCCACTAGAAGGTGGGATTTTAATTGGGCCTCAAAGGAAGCCAGAGAGGTCAGTGGTCAGAGTGGAGGAGGGAGAGGATTCTAGGCATGGGCGACAGAAAATGTCTGGATCTGAGATGGAATATCTTGCTCACGGAACCGCTAGAAGGCTGTTGTCACTGGATCAACGAGTACTTTTTTTTTTTTAAACAGATTAGGGGAATTAGTTGAGTGAATTGTCCAAAGAGCACATACGTCGCAAACCACAGAGCTGGGATTCAAACCCAGATTTTCCTCCAACTCCTAACCCAACGCTCCTTTCACTGTAGCGCAGTCTTCGCCCCTGCGGGGATGGAATATACCGAAAGTTCAATTTTCCTAGTTGGGAGGTGATGGCAAATCTCAGACTTGGGGCGGCGCCAAGCCACCATCCCAGCTGGCCCCCAAAAGGAGGAAGTTAGTCAATAAACATCGATTAAGCAGTCCGCTCCGTGCCAGGCACAGCGCTGAGCCCCGGAGGTCCGAACCCTCCAGGAGCTCACAGTCACATTCAGAAGGAACCAGGGACTTTGTCTTGCTTGGGGCGGGGGAGGGGCAGCGTGGAATGGAGGGGGAAGGGGCACGGGGGTGTCCTGGCTTCTGCTTGCATTCTTGCACCCTGGGGTCTGCTGGAATGAAAACTGCAGTGAGCCAGGCGCTCCCCTGATCAAAGGCGCTCTCTGAGACCGGGGCCTTGCAAATCTGGCCAGAGACGGGGGGTGTGAGGGTCACTCCACCGTTCCAAATCGGGCAGAGGGAGGCTCCCAACCCCACAAGCCCCTGGCCGACGTGGTCTTTAAGTCTGGTAGAGCCTTCGACCCCAGCCCAGGGTTCTGGTCCCCACACCATGGCCCTGAATTCCCGAGCCTCCTTCAGAGCCCCCCCTTCCCTCTGGGCCTTGGTATGCCCCAGGGGACAGATGTCTTGGGATCTTTAACATTTGGGATGCAGCAAATGCTGAAGTTAAATGAAATCCCTCTGAGTGGGGAGAAGTTGGGGCGGACGCCTTCCGGGAGAGGGAAGATGGTCTAGGGGGCGGGCCCCGGACTCTGGAGGGAGAGTTGGGAGAAGGCAGGGAAAGGCAGGCAGCGCCGGACCGTACAGGTGAGGGCAGAGGACCAGGGAGGGGCCCGGGGGGATGCGGGCTGCGCGGCGGGGCGGCCAGGGGCCGGAACCGGGGCCAAAGCAGCTCGGAGGCGCGGCGGGGTGGGGGCCCCCAACCCAGGAGGTTGATTCCCAGCTCTCCGAGTTCGTCGACACCCCGCACATCCATCGCCACCTTCTCCTCCCCACTCCCCCCGATGCACGCTCACACACACACACGTCCACTTTCCCCTTCTCCACTCCCGTAACACACACACACACACACACACACACACACATTTCCACTTTCCCCCTTCCCTACATTCCCGTAACATGCGCACACACACTCACACGCACACACACAATTTTACCTTTCCCCTTCCCCACTCCCCCAACACACACATATTTTCACTTTTCCCTCCCCTCCACACTTATTTCCACCTCCTCACTCCCCGGACACACACACACACACACACACACACACACACACACACACACACACACACACACTCTTATTTTACCTTCCCTACTTCCCCTAACATACATTTTCCTCCTTCCTCATCTCACCCTACACCCCCACCTCCACTTCTCTACTCCCTCCACATCCGAGCTCAGGAGAACCAGAAAACAGTCAAACAAAAGACACAAACTTTGGAGGCCCCAGATCGAGGGGCGGAGGGAGCAGTGGAACAGGGACCCTGGATGAGGCTAAGGCGGGGGGCGGGTTGGGGAGCCGAACAAAAGGGTTCTTTAAAAAAGGTGGAGCGAGGTGTGACTTCAGTACACACGCTAAGCATGCTTCCCTGTTGTTCCTGGGCCTCAGACCTCGGATAATTCTATTCTGTGTGCACACACGCGCGCGCGCGCACACACACACACACACACACACACACTCATCATACACAGCGCCCTTTCCAAGGTAGGTGGCCTGCCCTGTGGAGACTGGGGAGCCGAGGGAGGGAGGGAGGAGGCAGAAGAGTGAATTGATTGCCATCAATTCTGAATTGGCCTGGGCTTTTTCTCTCCCCTCTTTTTTTCTGGTCGCTGAGTGGTCTGTCTGTTCCTGTGAACGAATGAATGAACAAATGAATGTAATATACATGACTAGATGCTATGGATGGTAGGAGAGATTAGGATAGGCTCCCTGTCCTCACTCTAGACCTGCTAACCCTAATCGACTAGGAAAAGAGACAACTTTTATGGTATCTTTAAGAGACTAAAAGGAAGAGTTCTTCACTGCCCCACCCCACCCCCATTTTTAGTAGAGGATGTCTGTGAGACTTTGAGTCATTCAGTTCATACCTTGGGAGAATGACATGGGTGGAGGGTTGAGTTGGGAAAATCTAGCTGCTTATCAAATCCAGTGTCTGGGGAGGTGGTATCCTTTGCTGAATAGTGGGTCAAATTGCCCAAGTGGCCCTCCAGAATGGCTCAGGCCTACTCAGTCCCTCCTATCAAGGTTGGTTTTCATGCCCCCTTCTTTCAACCTCAGATCTACCCCCTCTAACATACTCCTTAACTGATCTGTGTTCTGTAATTTCCCCCAAAAGGCAGAGGAAGTGCTGGGAAAGTAGAGAGCATCTACTTAGGCCGACCAGAATTCTAGGGGTTCAGTGAGAAGCAGATTTTAACACCCAATAGGGTAGAGGATACACTTGCTTCCCCTTGATGGAGATTGGATGTTGCATTCAAGAGGTGTGAGAAATTCTGATTTTTACTTATCCATCTTCTCAGTACAAGCCTGGAACTGTGGGGCTGACTGGTTTTCCAAGCTGTCTTGGGGAAGAGAGTACTTTACTTCACTACTTCTTAGGAGACATGTCCCTAAACATTGCTGTGTTCTATTCAGGCTCCCAGTAAGAGGAGTTAGGGGGAAGAGGGGATTTTCCCTGCCTGGGCCCCTCAGTAGCAACCCTGAGGTCAGCTGTGGTGGGAAGGATCTGGTGGTCAGCTGGGAGGGCCTCAGGGAGGGTATTGTTTGGAGAGAGGGTGTGGGTAAGGAATGTGAGTGAGCAGGCTAGGTGTAAGGGAGAGAGGGGGGAGATGGGGGGAAGAACAGATTCTGGGAAAGCCATAAGGGGAGAGGACAGAAGAAAGGGGTTTGGGAAAAAGAAAAACAGGCCTAGAGCTGAGTTGGTGGGGTGAGACTAGGGACAGCATTCAAAACTCAGCTACCAAAGGCTGGAATCCTCCGCAGAGGAGACTGGAGGTAGCCCCAGGTTGATATTTGCTACGTTGGAATTTTCCTTTTGAAACTTTGGAGATAGGGAAGCTTTGGGGACTCTGATGGGTTGGGGAAATTTCTGGATGAAAAAACTCAGAACTACTGGTGCCCAGTCTAAAGCATCCCCTCTCCCATCCTCTTGTTTCTTTTTCTGTTAAAGGAGGGCATTGGTTCCATTGTCATCCTACAGCTCACACTCTTATAGTGCTTTAAGGCTCACAGAGTACTCTGCCACAACAGCCCTGTGAGGTAATTAGTGTATTGTGATCCCCATTTCATTATGAGGAAATGGCTTCAGAAAGCTGAAGCATCTCTCAGCTAGTGTCAGAGGCAGGATTCATATCCTAATGGAGCCTCCCATGTTCTGACACCCTGCTACACCATGGAGAAGTCTTGGTGTCAAGAAAATCATGATGTGTGACCATGGGCTGATCATTTCTCTCAGTGACACAGGTAATTCCTCAAGACTAAATTACAGAAGAGTTATTGAAGTGTCCACTGGGTGTTCCCTTACACGAACGAAAGCCTAGGTCTAGACCTCCCCGGGGGACTGATCTAGGTATCAGAAATACAAAAATACAATCGTTCTTAGTCAGCAAACTTTTTTCATGTGTGTCTAACACTGTGTTGAGCACATCATTTAGCTTAAAGCACAGATCCTAGGGTGGGAGGTGGGGATGAGAGAAGCGGGTACCAAAATAACTATGATACAAAGAAGAGTGAGATAGGAGCAAAGGGAGACCCGGGCAAACTAAGGAGAAATTTGGGGAGGTGTTGACCACTTGCATGTTGGGAAGGTGGTTAAGAAAGAGTTCATGGGGGCAGCTAGGTGGCGCAGTGGATAGAGCACCAGCCCTGGAGTCAGGAGGACATGAGTTCAAATGCGGCCTCAGACACTTGACACTGTGTGACTCTGGGCAAGTCACTTAACCCCAGTTGCCTCACCAAAAAAAAAAAAAAAGAAAGAAAGAAAGAAAGAGTTCATGGAGAATGAGGAAGCTGGGTTGGAATATCAAGGAAAGGAAACACTTAAACAGAGAGATGTGGAGGAGTCCCAGGTGTGAGGACAATGGAAACAGAGACAGTGAGATAAGAGAGCCTGAAAGCATGGTAAATAACAACTCGTCCAGTTTGTCAGGATCATAAAGTATGTGCAGGGGAGTGAATAGTTGTCACTAGGGCTGAGGAGATAGGTCCGAACCACGTTATGAAGGGCCTTGAATACCAGGATTAGGGATTTATTTAGAAGGCACTGGGGAGCCACTGAAGGTTTTTGAGTAGGTGAGCAACTGGAAGGGAATAAGCATTTATGTAGCACCTATTATGTGCCACGAACTGTCCTAAGTGACATAATCTCCAGGGTTCCCCTCTAAGCTCTGTCATTCAGTGATAGATAGACTATTCCTCTTTCAGTGCCTGGATAGACAGATTTGAGGGACAGGGTAAATGCACTTTTCCCAGCCTCCACGTCTGACTTGTGGGTACAAGAGGACAGGTATATTTGTTTCTTGGAGTTGGGGAGGAGTGAGTAGAGTCGGGTGGAGTTTTACCAGAGCCTGGCTTTCCCTCATCTGGGATCCCAAAATGGGCAGCTAGGTAGTGCAGTAGATGGAGCACTGGCCCTGAAGTTGGGAGGACCCGATTTCAAATTTGATCTCAGACACTTAGCTGTGTGACCCTGAGCAAGTCACTTAACTTTAATTGCCTCAAACATCCAGGGCCATTTCTAGGCATCCTGATGTATATCTTGCAACTGGACTCAGATGGGTCTGGAGGAGACAGTGGGGCTGGTGACTTTGCATAGCCCTGCCTCACTTAGATACAACTCACTACAAGTCATGACATCATCCTGATGTCATGGTCCTCTCTCTTCGAGAATGAAGGACAACCAACAACAAGGATCCCAAATAGGTTTGGCTGGGATTTGGATTGTCCATGTTTTGTGTGTGTGTGTGTGTGTGTGTGTGTGTGTGTGTGTGTGTGTGTGAAGGACAGAGACAGAGAGATCAGTGGGTGCAGGGCAACCCTCTTTCTTTTCCAGTGATTGATGCAATCTCTTTTAAGGGGGAAACCTATAGAGTTGCTGCACTAAAGATTGGTTTTTGTAATAAGAATAGGAAATGTTCTTTCCTGCCTTTCCTCCAGAGACCTCCATCTGGGGGCCCGGGCTCAGAATCACAGAATTTCACTGTTGGAAGGAACTCAGATGCCATCTATTTAGTCCACCCTTTACCTGAGAAAGAATCCCCACTGCACTGCACCACCTTTGCCTGTCGAACTCTGGAGAGGCAGACCAATCTACTTTGCAACTTATGCCAATTACTGCTAGCTTTGTCCTCTGGGGAATTCCTGGGTCCTCAGCCTAGCTTTTGGTTATATGACTCAGGATTTGAGGATCAAATGAGATGTGTTTAAAGTGCTTTGCAAACCTTAAAATGCTTGTTGTTGTTGTTGGCTCTGCCTCCTTAGGCATCTAAGGGAAAAAAAAACACCCCTTCCTCTCTCTTTGCAAGCCCTCCTGCTCACTTATTCGGAAAGAAGCCTTCCACAGCCCCTCCTCCCTCTCCCCCCAAGTTTCCAAAAAGGCAAATAGTCTAGAATGAGAACAATAGCTTGATCCGGGAAAGCCACCTGGGGTAAAAAGCCCCACTGTTTTCTGCTTGGGGGCTCCCCTCCAGATGAGTCCAATCTCTCCCCACCCCCCATTCCCCATTCCCCATTCCCCCTTCCCCGGAAGTTCAGAGGCCCTAGGAACAGAGCTGCCGCTGGATTAGCTCAGGGAAGGAGTTGCTCACCTGCTCCTCCCCTCTGACTCAAGTCATAACAAGTAAGTAACCTGGTTCTCCTGCCCAGCCGAGGAGGGCGGGAGAAAGAGGGAGGAAGAGCCAGAGCAGGAACAGAATGGCCAACCTTTAGCCTGGGACAAGCAACCTCAGCACGCAGTCCCCCTTCCTTCCCTGGACTTGGGTTTCAGCTGGAAGAAGCGGGTTTTCTTCCCTCACTCCTGGGCCAAGGCATCCGAAGCAGGTAAGGGAAGAGGCTAGAGTGAGGGGGAGACAAGCAAGGTAGTAGAAAAGAGTTCAAGGCAGTGACTGAGGCAGAGAGCGCAGGACAGGACTGTGGCATGGGGGACCCAAGGAAGCGTGAGGCCATCTGGGTTTGCTCCCTCCTGTATCCTATGCCTCAGTTTCCCCAGGTGAGAAGGTAAAATTCCTCCTTTTCCAGGTGAGATGTTGGGAGTAGGGAAAGACAAATGGACTAAGAGGCTTGAGGAATTTGAGAGAGGAGTGAAGAGATGTTGTGATTGGGGGGGGGGCTGGGGAACAGGAAGGAAGCCCTTGAGTGGCTTAGTTTTAGAGAGTTCTCCCTCCCTCCTTTCTCCTCTTCTCTGTCACTCTATATCGGGCAGCATCCCACAACCAGATGGGCTGTTTCTTTCCCAGCAGAAAAGGACGCATCAAATGATGGGGGGAGCTGGGGACTGGAGAGATTTGGGAAAGGACCCCAGAATCTTGGGGGAGGGGGCAACCAGTCACCTAATTTGGTGTCATCCAATGGGATTTTCTTAGAAGGCAGCCCCTGTTGTGAGATGACCAAGGCCGAGGAAAAAATGAATGGAAGTCAGAAAGACTACTGTCCAGAATAAGATTAGGGGCCAGATGTTCTTAGGGGGTGATAATCTTAATTGATTAATTCATTAGAACTTTGTGTTTTCTTTTCAACCACCCCCTAAGTGATGCAAACTTATTTAAGCACACTGGTTTTCTCATTAAAACACTTAGCTATTTACATTCCTTTCCCCTCCCCATCTGGGATATACTTATGAACTTCCTCTTACTTTTTCTTCAGGTGAGAATTGAAGGAAGTGTTTTCACATAATTTGGAAAGTCCTTTCAAAGTGGAACTTTTTACCAATATGCTGTGTAAATAAAAGTAGGGAATAATACCTTCCATTCTCCCTTTTGCCTAGTTATTGTGGAAGAAGAAGCCACAGGCCCTACCTAGTGCTTCCATGCCAACCTCAGAATGTAATGTTCCTTGGGGTGAGGAACATTGTTTTCCCCTTTCTTCTTTGTCTTCCCAGAGCTTAGAACCGTGCCGGTCAAATAGTAAGGGCTTCTTCATAAATGCTTGTTGATTGTTCCATTGATGAGTGAGCAAAATTTAGTGTTAGAGCTGAGAACAAAATCTAGACCATCTCCTTCCTTTTACAGATAAGGAAACTGAGTCTTACAGATGAAGTGAGTTGTCAAGAAGAGTTTGGACTCCAGTCCCAGATTCCTAACTCCTCCATCAATAGGAGCTTGCTCCATCATGCCATACACGGGGTGGTGCTGGGGGCCCCAGTATCAGATCTGGACAAATGCCTGCCTAGTCCCCGGGGTTTCCTTAACCACCAGGGATATCCAAGGATGTGAGGCAAGAAGAGCAGGAGAAGCTGGATACGTGGGTGGGAAGCCAAAAATCTGGCTGTGGCCTGGGAATGAGACTCCTTGGGTCTCCATCACTGCCCTCCCTTGTCTCTGAGCAAGGGGAAGGTTGGAGGAGGGAGAGAGCAGACTAGAGTGTCCTCAGGAGTGCCAAGGTGGAAGTGTGTAATTAATTAGTGATGATTACTAATTAGTGGGCCTCCTCTGCCTTTTTTTCCTCTTTCCTTTCCAAAGTCAAACCCCTTGAGCTAGGTAGGTGGGCTGTATGACTAACTGCCCAACCCTAACCTGGTGCTGCTTGCTTTCTTGGAATTAGGGTAGCAGGAGGGTCAGAGAAGATTCGGGGAATGAGATAAAGTATCCTGAGGAGTGCAGAAAAGCTTCTGGTGAGCTGCAGGTGGAGATGGAAGCATACCTGAGCAATGCTCAGTAGGCATAGGACTCAGAGCTGAGGACCTGGGTTCAAATCTTTCATCTCATGCTTACCACCTCTGACCTGTACAGTGTAAGTTCCTTGTGGGCAGGAACGGTTTCATTTTTTGTTTTTTAATATTTCTAGCACAGTGACTATCTTGTGGATTAATTGCCTGACATTAGACTAGTGATTTATTCTTTCTGGACCTCAGTTTCCCCATGGGCAGAATTAGAGGTGGGGACTAGATGAGCTAAGAGGTCTCTTCCAGCTCTGGCTCTATCAGTAGGCATTTGATCTGTGATCATCCTTGTGCCCCAAAGAGATCTAAAGACCAAAAATAGAGGTGAATGTCCTTGGAAGGGCTGGAGAAAAGAGTTCCTTCCTAGCCCCAGTTAACTCGTTCCTGACAAACAAGGAAATCTGAGATAGTGAAGGTATATATGCTTGCTGCAGACTTCTGTTTACACAGGCCCTGCATAAACCTTTTTACTGATATCTCATGTGCTCAGTTGGCAGGCTCACCAGCCATTCTCCCTTTGCAGAGGCAGAATTGTGGCATCGTAGTCTACCCATTCGGGTCAGTGGGGTCTCCTCGGGTGGATGGGTTGTACTGTTTCCGTAGCGTTGCTTCTGTTCCTTGTCTTCGTTAAGAGAGAGGACTCAGAATGACTCGAGCATTCCCTCTTTTCCTCTCCCTCACTCACACCCTCTCTCCTGGCTGCCTTGTTTACCTGCTTGCCTAAGACTTATTGTGCCAAAGGCAGAAGGGGCGGGTCCCTTCTCCACCCTACAGCCCCAAGTGCCCAGAGGAGGCAGGATAAGCGCCAGACAGAAACTCAGAAGGGCTTTTGGACTCTTGTGCAATGATGCTGACTCAGTAAGGAGGTGTCTGAGCCCCGCTTCTAGTCGGCTGGGAGCTCCACCCCCTCCCGTCAGGCATCCCCTTTCAGGACTTACCCTCCAGTGCTTTATGGAGGTTGGTGGGCAAAAGGGCTCTTCCAAACTGACTGATAGACTTGCACCATGTTCTGGTGACACCTGATCGAACTCGAATGCCAAAATTAGTTGGGGGGGAGAGGGAGCAGAATCCTGGTTCCCAATATGGGCTCAACAGAAGGCTTTCTCTTGAGGATTTAAAGAACGAGGAAAGAAAAGAGACCACAGTGCCAGCCAGCTCTGCTTATTACTTTGTGTGACCTTGGATAAGTTACTTCCTTTCTCAGCCTCAGTTTCCTTATCTGTAAAATGAAGAGGTTGGAGTACAACCTTTCCAATGGGAGTTGTGGGGTGCTTGTTGTTGCCTTTCCTTTCTCTGTCTGTTTCCTTTCCAGCTACCCCATATGCCAGCCTGATTCTGGAGTGGTGGCACAGTTGGACTTGTCCAGGTCAGACTGAGGCTCCACCTAGACTGTAGCCCCCCTAGACCTGCCCAGCCATGGTGGGTAGCCTTCCATTTCAGGCTCCTTCTTGACCAAGCTATGGCCCTGGAAACATTGGGCACTTTATTCTGCTCCTGCCCAAGTTCCCTGGGGCACCTACCCAGAAGTGGGTTGCATTGGCCTTCCCCTTACTCCCTTGTAAAAGAGGCCATGGCAGTGTCAGCAAGGATGGCACCCACGTACCCTCGTCTCTGAAGGATCCTCTTCCCATCCCAGCAGGCATCTCATGGAAGGGGTGCCAGGTGTAGGTAGTGCTGTGCATCCCCTTTACCTGGCTGCCAGTCTCAGCCTCAGAGGGAGGGAAAGTGATGCAGGGCCTTGGAAAGATCAGAAGAGGCAGCATGGGCTCTTGGAGGGCCAGTTGGAGATGGAAGTCTCCTTAGACTTAGTCAACAACACTGACCTTCTTACTTACTGCTCCTCTCTGGCTTTTCCTGGCTAGCTCCGATTGCCTGGAATACTCTCCTTCTCCTGGGCCTCCTGTTTCTCACCTCCAATCCCACCTATCCTGCTCCCCCTCAAGGCCAATGTACATATTTTGGGGCATGTCGTCTCTCCCATTAGAATCTGAACTCCTTGGGGGCTGGGATTCTTTTTGCCTTTCTTTGTTATCTCCAGCACTTAGCACAGCATGTGGCATATAGTAGGCACTTCAGAAATACTTACTGACTAACTGACATGATTGCAATAGACTGCTCAGGGAAGCAGCTTCAAGCACAGGCTGCATGATTATTCTCAGGGGGGGGATTCCTTTTGGGGTAAAGCTTGGACTAGGTACCCCTCCCAGGGCCCCTCAAACTTGGAGATTTTGTGATCCTAGGTTTTAAGTTGTTAGATTTTAACGTAGCAAGGAGGTCTGTTTTACTCTTAGTTATGGGGATTCTATCATCCATCACTGGGGTCTGGGAGCCTAGAACGTGGACCAAAAATAAGACATCATTTTAGAGGCAGTGAAGGTAATTAGTTTGGGGTTGGTTGGTTGGTTAGTTTTTGGTATTTAAAAAAATTAACTTAATTTTTTTCAATTCACAAAAATCAATTTTTTTCCTTCCCATCTCTTCCACCTGAAGAAAAACAAAACCAAAACCTTTGTAACCAGCATGCAGGGTCAATCAGAACAAATTTCCACATTGGCCATGGCCAAATAATATATACGTGTTTTTATACTTACATCCACATATACACACATATGTATATTTCTCATTCTGCACAGTCAAGCGAGCTCATTTGTTGATATGGCAGACTACTTTCTCTTGTGTCTTTTCTCAGAGATTGCTATCAGTTTGAGAGCAGCTTTCAGAGCAAAGAAAGTTTATATTGGCACTCATGGGGTTAAACCTTCTCTCCTTCTCCTTCCTCTCCCCACCCCCAACCCCAGCATCCTGCTGTTAATTAGTTTCTGCTTGGAAGAAGGGTCCTGGCCCCTTAGGCAGGCCCAGGTGAGTCCAGACACGGCCTCTTTGTTCTTTCCCAAGCCAGGGAAACTCCAAGCCACCTAATGTCCCTGGCTGGGAGCTGTGTTCCCCTCCTCCACTCTGTCTCCCCCGCCCCCCGGACGTCCACCATGGAGAGCAAGGATGAGATCAGCGACACAGACAGTGGCATCATCCTGCAGTCTGGTGAGTGGCTTGGGGAAATCCCTCCCCAGGAATAGGCCGGCTGCCTGAGTCCTCATTCCTCATCACTGGAGTGGAAGAGAGTCAGCCTCTGCAATGGGGGAGATAAGAAGAGTGGGGAAGGACAAATTGGAAAAGGAGTTCGAGCAGAAGGGATTGGAGTGATTGGAAACAGGGGAATGGACTTTATGAACTCTTGATCCCTCTTGGTATCTTGACCATGATACCCCCAGATCCCAGGAATCCTATGAGTTCTATCTCTTGGCCTGTACTGGCCATGTGTGCTTTGTGTTGTGTACATCATTACCTCCAAAAAGGAACAGGGTCAATGGGGAACTGGGCCTGTGTGTAGTTGGTAGGACATGTTGTGCTAAGCTCATAGGGTCCTAGAGTAAGAGCTGTAGGGACCTTAGAAGTCATCTCGTCACCCCCTCCCCGGTTTGACTGAAGCATAGAACTGAGGGCCAGATTGATTACAGACTTGCCCAGGGTCATACAGGCACTAAGTCACAAAACTGGGATTTGAACCCAGGTCCTCTGACTAAATCTAGTGTTCTTTCCACTGCAAACATTCTTCTGCAAAGAGGAAGGGGGTTAGGAGGTTTTCATGGGTGCATCTGCCTCCTGGGGCCCCTTGGAGCAGGCTGGGATATGGGCAGCTGCCCCTGCCCCTGCCCCCTTTGAGCAGCCCTGACAGGAGGCCAAGGCTCACCTATAACCTCAGGCCAGGTGTGTGGTATGTAGGAGTGAATGGTGTGTGCGTGGTCTCTGGGGAGGTCAGGTGGGTGTCTGGGAGAGGCCTCATTTGAGCTGAGGTATGTATGTGGGTTCTGTGTTGCTCTTTCCACCTAGGCCCCGACAGCCCAATTTCCCCAATGAAGGAGCTGACCCATGCGATGAGGAAGCAGCAGAGAGCTCTGGAAGAACGTCTAGAGTTATGTCTGGAGGAGTTAAAGAAACTCTGTCTCCGAGAAGCAGTGAGTGCCTTTGCCCCTTTTCCAGGGGTAGGAGGGTTGGGGGAGTGGCCCCTGAGGAGTGAGAACTTCACAGCCCAGGAAGCTCAGCCTCTCAGGTGGGGGCTGGGAAGAAGTTAAGGGGTGATGGAGAGTTTGGAGGAGAAGGGGAAGAAATCACCAGAGGTGAGGATAATGGGAAGGACTGAGTATGAGAGGGCTTTGGACTAACATTATCTCCTGCTTCAGGAGTTGACAGGCACACTGCCAAAGGAGTATCCCCTCAAACCAGGAGAAAAGGCCCCTAAGGTTCGTCGAAGGATTGGGGCAGCTTACAAACTGGATGAACAGACCTTCCGAAGAGAGGTGAGAAGCATGACCACATGGGGGGGCTGGTCTTTCCTTGAGAGGTAATCAAGGGTTGAGGGTAGCTAGGTGGTACAGTGTAAAAAGCACAGGCCCCGGATTCAGGAGTTCAAATCTGGCTTCAGATACTTGACACTTGCTAGTTGTGTGACCCTGGGCAAGTCACTTAACCCTCATTGCCCTGCCCCCCCCCAAAAAAAAGAAAAAAGAGGTAGTCAAGGGTGTGGGGCATTTGTCACCTTCCCTAGTGGGCAGAAGGTCTTATTGCCTTCCAGGTCAGGGCAGCACCAGCAGGCACCTTGGCCTGCTCAGAGCCTCTCCTCTTCCTTGGCCCAGAGAGAGAAGAAGGGATAAGACCTTGGCCCCTGAAGGAAGCATGTGGTCTTTTGTGAGCTTTGGCCAGGATCTGAGTGTTGGGTTGAATAGTCTGATTTTTGAGGTGATAGGAACACTATGCTTATTGCATTTCCTTGAATTCCCTTGATCAGAAAACATTTTTCTTCTGTACTTGGCTAAGTGGTTATGGAGTAATGGTGGAAAAACAAAAGCCCATCATTCAATCAGGAGACTTCCTAATTGGCTGAAAGTGATCCTAGCGATTGAAGAGTAGGCGAATGAGCTTCATCCAACATGCCCAGGGCATTCTGCAAGCTTTCTCCTCCAGGGGCCCACAGGGAAATAAAGCCTCCCAGCCTAGAGAGAATCAAGGCCAATCTAGGGCTGGGGAAATTCTGAAAGCTTCGGTGCCACTCAGTCTGCAACTGGATAGACATCTTTATTTATATTTCTAATTACCTTATTACCCTGGTGTATTATTTCTGGATTTGTATATTCCCTTTTCCCTTGTAAATAAACCCCCCAATATGCACAAGAATGGTTTGGGGCATGTAGCAACAGGGTCAGAAGGAAAGAGGGAAGTGGGTGATGGAACCAGATTCAAGAGACAGTGTCAATGGCAGGAGAGAAGGGAAGTAATTAGGACTTAGGTGTGGGAGACTGGAGCCTGGCTGGCAGGGAATAGGGCTTGGAGTTTGTAGTTCAGGGATAAGCGAAGGTTTAGGAAGTAGTGGACGGTGGCAGTCCTGAGACTGAATGCCGAAGTTCCTTGGGTCTGCTGCAAACAGAAGAGCTCATGGCCTGGTAAGCTGACCAGGAGGCCCAAAGCCCAGGCATAGGTCCTTGATGTCCTTGAACACTTTGGGGACAGACTTTAGGAGGTTCCCATTGGCAGCCACCCCAGTCTAATTCGCTCAGGCCCAAGAAAGTCAAGAGAGAAAGTGGCCCACTTAGCAGGCTGGGTGGGAAGTTGGGACAACACCCTCTGGCCTGCTAATCGAGACTGCCCATCCCCACGTGTGTCGGATGGGTGGGTCTTGGGTGCTGGCTTTTCTTGCTCAAGGAGGTGGCTCTGGTTCAGTTTTGGAAACCTCCTACCCCTCCCTTTGCCCTACATCTCTGTAGACCTTGGTCTTCTCTCCCTGCCCTTCAAGGGAGGGGGAAGGGAAGGGAGATAGATTGCTCTCTTCTCTAGCTTAAGGTCAGATTTTTCCTGTGGTGCAGGAACACCATGTCCATGGCACGCTCTTGAATGAGACGTAGTCCTTACCTTTTGGAGAGGTGGAAGCTCAATGGGGGCACGTGATCAATGCCCGCAAACATCTCCAAGTCGGATGAGAGGCATTATGTCATAATGGACGGTGCACTGGACGTGGAGTCAGGGCTACCCAAATTCAGATCCCTCTTCAGACAGACACTTACTAACTGAGTGACTTTCCTGGGCCTCATCGTAACATGAAGGGGTTGGCCTAACCCCAGTGGGCTCTAGGATCTTTCATGGTTCTGAATCTCTGCCCACAGGGAGCTCCCACTCTAATGCAAACACCATCACTGCTCTGTAGAGGGGTTGGCTATCACCTAGCTCCCTTGTGGTGTCTGTCCCCACCCTCACCTGTGCTGACCTTTTCTCCGTGGCCCCCTGTCCCTCCCTCCCTCCCTCCCCGTGCCCAGGACCCTCTGAGCAGCCTGGAGCAGGAGCTGGCGCTGCAGCTGCAGATTGCAGAGGCGGCCCGCCGTCTGTACAAGGAAGAGAACCTCACCAAGCAGATCCGACGCCGGAGGAAGAACGCGGTGCTGCAGGAGGAGAAGAAGCTGCGGGAACTAGAGCACAACCTCAATGAACGGAGGCTGAGCCGAGGGTGTGGGCCCCTGACTCCTGCCGCCGTGCTCAGGGGAGGTGAGTGGGCCCACCTGGCCAGGGTACCCCCTGCCTCAGACCTGAATGGCGTGTGCCTCTGGCCCGGGGGGCTGCATCAGAGGCTGCCACGCTGGAGATGGGGCCGACGGGATTGCCGTCCCTGTGACCCAGAACCCAGCCTCCTCTCCATGGAGGGAGTGGGGAGACTCCTCCAGATGTTTACTGATTACTCTCCTCCCAAAACCTCTGAGTTTCTGATGCTGTCCTGATCAAGGGAGTGGAATTCTTGCATCTACTATTTTCTTCCCTTTTGTCCAATTGCTCAACTCCCAGGGCAAAGGCTAAAGTGGGCACTGCTTTTATGTATCTCTGGAGCAAACTGATGGTTGTCAGGGCCTGTCTGATCATGATAGAAGACCCTGCCCTGTGGTTTTAACCCTTAGTCCTCTGAGACCTTGGATTTAACTGGGTGTTCTCTCAAAGCCAGATGTCCAACCACGGCCTTTTTCTCTCAGCCCACCCTACTCCCCCACTGGAGAGAGCCCAGTCTTTAGCTCCCTGGTACGATGGAGGGTCCTCTTCTTCCTCCATCCCAGATTCATAAAGCACCGATTAGTTTGGCAGTTCTGAGGTATTCGTTAAGCTTGGGAGCTCTCTGGGCTGGGAATGAATACATAGAGACCAAGCAGAGCCCAGTGATGATGGACCTGGGCTGGGACAGCAGGGGGTTTGGCCCTGGGCTTGGACTAGATGTCTTTGCTTCTTTCATACCTGAGCCATCCAAGCCCTTCTTCATACGGGACAACTGGAATCCTCCTGTGAGAGTATATTATAAGACATCCTAGGCTCTTCCCGGTCCTGGGCTACACCCATCTACCGCCTCCTAAAGGGGTAAGGTTGCATCCCTTTTGCCCACTGCTTCCTCATATGCCTTCCCTGGAATGTCTCTTGGTAGTCAAAGGATGGTTTCCAGCTTCCTCCCAGAACCAGAGCTGAGAAAGATGGTGAGAACAGGAAGGAGCTTGACTTAAAGTGACTTTCGGC
Source organism: Dromiciops gliroides (assembly GCF_019393635.1). Classification (NCBI taxonomy): domain Eukaryota; kingdom Metazoa; phylum Chordata; class Mammalia; order Microbiotheria; family Microbiotheriidae; genus Dromiciops; species Dromiciops gliroides. Next base: position 98,483,429 of record NC_057864.1, read on the forward strand.
CCATTCATTAAAGCTGCTGAAGTTGACCTCAGGGGCCAAATAGCCAGACCTTTTTATTCATTCATTCATTAAATAAACATTTATTAAGCACCTGCTGAGTGCTGGGGATACAAAAAGAGGGAAAAGGGACATCTAGGTAGTGCAGTGGGTAAAGCACCAGCCCTGCATTCAGGAGGACCTGAGTTCAAATCCAGCCTCAGACACTTACTAGCTGTGTGACCCTGGGCAAGTCACTTAACTCTCACTGCCCTGCCAATAAATAAATACATTGATTTAATTTAATTTAAAAATAAAAACAGGGGTGGCTAGGTGGCACAGTGGATAAAGCACCGGCCCTGGATTCAGGAGTACCTGAGTTCAAATCCGGCCTCAGACACTTGACACTTACCAGCTGTGTGACCCTGGGCAAGTCACTTAACCTCCATTGCCCCGCAAAAAAAAAATAAATAAAATAAAAATAAATAAATAAAAACAAAAAGAGGGAAAAGGCAACTCCTGCCCTCAAGGAGATTACAATCATGAGACAACATACAAATAAATGGATACAAAGCAAGCTTGGTGTAGGATAGCCTTTGTTGTTTGCCCAGTTGCTTTTCAGTCACATCCCACTCTTTGTGACTCCACTGGGGGGTTTCTTGGCAGAAATGAAGGAGTGGTTTGCCATTTCTTGATGGAGTGTCTTGTTTGCGGAACAGGCAGAAGGTCAGTGTCACTGGATCGAAGTGGAAGGGCATGGCTCAGGGCTTGGCCAAAGCCAATATTCTCAGGTCATAAAATCATAACGTGTTTGAACTGGGAATGACCTCAGAGATCATATTTCCCAACTTCCCTATTCTGTAGATGAGGAAGCTAAAGAGATGGGGATGGCCCACCCACAGTGGCATAGCTAGGTGGAGGAAGCTCTGGGGTGCCCCTGCTCTTCACAGGGAAGCAGGTGATGAAAAAGAAGGTCATGGCCCCAGGAAAGCTATAAGGAAAGGCATTATCATCGCAGCCCCACCTGTCATTCCCGGGAACTTGTGATCTTCCCCCTTGAGAAGCCAGTTGTTGGCTCTGGGCCTGAGCTCACCCAAGGGCCAGCACAGCTTATTTGGAGAGTAATGAATGAGTGGGGGCTGAGTGTGGCCCAGGCTCTTGTCTCTGTTGCTCAGGTCCATTTCTAGCCCCTCTGATAGTGTCCGGTGACTGGGGCAGAAGGCCTCTCGTTGCCAGCTGGTGCCTAGGGTTCCTGGACACCATGTCCAGAGGTCAAGAGTCTGAGGCAGGAGGAGGAGGCTGTCCGTGACTGCTGTTGCAGCTAGCCACGCCTGCTGATGTCTCCTCTTTAAGAATGGGAAGCAGGTCAGGACACGGCCCCATGGGAGATATGTGCTAGCTTTGACTTAACTCTCTGTGGCAGTCGAAAGGTGGTCAAGAAACCTGTCTCTGGGGTGTTCCTTGGAGAAAGGGAGTGGGGGAAAGAGCTGAAATGGCCACTTATTCCCACTCTTTAAATCGGGACAAGAATCCTGTGAATAGACAGGGTCCTGCTCAGGAAGCCTTTGTCCTTGTTCAGGCCCTCAACTCGCCCGAATAATTGCAGCAGCTTCCTCATTGGTCTTTCTGCCCCCAGTCTCTTTTCTACCAGGCCGTCCTCCCTATAGCTGCCAAAACACCCTCCCTAAGGCATGGGCCTGATCACATCACTCTGCTTCCTATCTCTCTTTTCTAGTGTAGAATACACACCCTTCAGCCTAGCATTTAAAGCCCTCCCGGCCTGCTTTATTTTGTATTCCAGGCCACTAGCTCTTCCCCAGACTGAATCTTCCATCTCTCCCAGGCTAACGTGTGCCTGGAATGCACTCGCTCCTCATGCCTCTCTTCAAGGCAGACCTGAGTCCCAGCTCAGGTGCCACCTACAACCTGATTCTCACAGAAGTCATTGCCTTCTCCCTCTTAAAATTAATAATAATAATACCAGGAGCTAACATTTCTAGCCTTATTGATTGCAATGGGCAAATCATTTCCTAACCTTTCAAAGCTATCATTTCTAGCTGCTTATTATTATTATTGATTTCTGTCGAGCCTATGGTGTGCCCGGCACTGTGCTAACTAATTGCTTTACAATATCATTGCCTTGTACTTACTTACCTGTGTACAGCTTGTATCAGCTCTCACCCCACCCCTCAGTAAAATATAAACTCCTCAAGGACAGCACTAGCCCAACACTAGCATAATGTGAAACACATAGCGTTTGTTAAAGGGGAGCTGGGGCAGCTAGGTGGCACAGTGGATAAAACACCGGCCCTAGATTCAGGAGACCTGAGTTCAAATCTGGCCTCAGACCCTTGACATTTACTAGCTGTGTGACCCTGGGCAAGTCACTTAACCCTCATTGCCCTTCAAAAAAAGGGGGGGGGGCTGGGTTGAATAAAATTGCCCGATAGTGGAAAGTACACTTGATTGGGCGTCAGAGCACCCAGGGTCATCATATCCTGGCTGTGATCCTGACAAGCTGTGGCCTCTATTAAGGGAACCTGCTTCGGTGTTGGACTTGGAGTCTAGAAGTCCTGAGTTGAAATCCTGCCTCAGATAATTCCTTAGCTGTGTAATCATTTAGCCCTTCTCAGCCTCACTTTCCTCATCTATGAAGCTGGGGTGATAAGAGCACCAACCTCATGGGGTTATAGTTTGAGAGTGAAATGAGATAACATATAAATGGTAAAGAGTGGTAGAAATACCAGTTATCATTATGATTAATAAGTCGGATTCTTCATCTTTAGTAAAATGAGGAGATGGGGCTAAATGATGCTCTCTAAGCCCCTGCCGGGAATATTTTCCTCAACTTTTCAATGTCATTGCCATTCTTGGCCTCCAAATATGGGGTCTTGGTATTCTGGTCCCAAGGAAGCCCTGATTTACCTTAAGAGAGAAGCCAAGGGCAGCTAGATGGCTCAGTGGATAGAGCACCGGTCCTAGAGTCAGGAGGACCTGAGTTCAAATCCAGCCTCAGACACTCGACACTTACTAGCTGTGTGACCCTGGGCAAATCACTTAACCCCAATTGCCTCATCAAAAAAAAAAAAAAATGAGAGAGCGAGAAGCCAGTCTTCTGAATGAGCAGTGTCTGCTGAGTTCCTCTATTTTGCTTCTTTGGAAAAGGAAGAAGTAGGGAAATGAATAAGGACTTAACAGCTGGAGAGTTCTTTGAGACAAAGTGCCTCATTACAGTGCAGGCATTTCATTTTGGAAACATAATTGTATCGGTTCTACATGATTAGCTGGGATCACCTTCCACATAATTAGCCGGGATCACTGCAGAGGCCTTGAGGAGACTTCCGAGAGCCCAGAGGCTCTCAGACGGGGAGGGGGCCTGAGGATCATGGGGCTTAGCATTTGAGGGATCTTTTGATTGGACTGGGGAAATCATTTGTTAACCTTTCAGAGCCCAAGTTTACCCCTCCTGTAATAATGCTTGCATATTCTCACGGGCTTGTTATGGTGAGGACAGTGTTTGCAAGCCTCACAGCAGTTTTTATTTTATTATCCACTCCAAACACCTTTATTTTAAAGATGTGGAAAGGAGGCTCGGAACAAAAAGTGATTTCTCCATGAACAGCTAGCTCCACAGTAAGGGGTAGTGCTATGTTTAAACTCAGGGCTCTTTCCACCGGGCCACACTGTCCTCCTCTTCCTAGCATACAGTGCTTAGCTTAGCATCCAGTCAGCATTTTGTTGGTACCAAACATGACTGCCCGGAGGGAGAGGATGGCAGTCTGCCAGTCTCCACATCCCAATCTTCCCTGTGCCTTCGGATGACCTCATCTGCCCCCTTCCCAACCCCATGTCTTTTCTCTCCTCCAGAGTTGAGCACTTCTGATGACAGCTCCCTGTCAGATGCCGTGCTATTGGAAGAAGGTAAGTGAGACTGATTGAGAACTGGAGTTAGATGTAGGTGCCCCAGTGAGGGTAGTTCTCCGTAACTCAGGTACTCCTATCTTTCCATAGCTTTAGGGCATTCACTGAGAAGTTTAGCAAAGGCCTTCACTGAGCTCACATGTCAGTTAAAAATATATACAATTTCTGGGCATGGTGGTTTTAATCTTTTCAGTCATTTCAGTTGTTTCCTACTTTTCATGACCCCATTTGAGGTTTTTTTGGCAAAAATACTGAAGTAGTTTGCCATTTCCTTCTCCAGCTCATTTTACAAATGAGGAAACTGAGGCAAACAAGGTTAAGTGACTTGCCCAGGATCACATAGCTAGTAAGTGTCTGAGGGCAGATTTGAACTCAGGAAGATGAGTCTTCTTGACTCAAAGCCCGGCGCTCTATCCACTGAGCTGCCCCTGGACATAGTTGGTGGTGCAGACCTGTCATTCCTTGTTCCTGAGAGAGGCTGAGGCTGAGATGAGGGGAGTTTTAAGGGACAGTAGGACTAGAACTGATTAGGTGTCTTCACCAAGTCTGGTACCAGAGTGGTGAGCCCCCAGGAATGGAGGACCACCAAAGTGCCTAAGGACAGTCAGACTGGCCCAGGTCAGAAAGACCAGGCCTTATAAAGTCTCCAAACCAGTCAGCTTTGGGGACCATGAATGATACGCTCTCAGCCTCGGCAAGATATGGGGAACGTTTGTATAAGACATCTTAGCAGAGCTTCCTTAGTTCAGGAATTCTGCTCATACTGATTTCACCCCCTTTGAATTTTCCTAGAGCCTTTTATCTAGATCTCATTTGTGCCCATCACATTCAGCTTTGTATTGTACAGATTTTAGCCATATTATCAATATTAGACTTGAAGTGCCCTGAGGGCAGGGACCTTTTTTTTGTCTTGGTATTCCTTGTGCTTTGTACATAGGATTTAGAGCAGGAAGAAAACGTCACTGGAGGCCATCTAGTCTAATACCCTTATTTTACAGACGAGGAAACTGAGGCCCAGTGAGGTTAAGTGATTTGCCCAAGGTCATAGAGGCAGTAGGTTTCAGAGGTGAGATTTGAGTCTGGTTTGTCTTGGCTCCAGAGACAATGATTTTTAACTTTACAATTAATAAAATTAATAAAAGTTTGTTGAATTAAAGTTAGGCTTCTCAGCCTGGCTCTTAGTAGAAAACCCCCTCTCTTGCCTGGACACAGGCCTAGGTGGGATGAATGACCTATTTCCCTACTCCAGCTTCCCACAACAAATGCTGAGGAGTGGTGGTTGAGAGCTGAGTCAGCTTAAGTCCAGGAGTTCCTGGGCCTGGGAACCAGATGACCCCAGTGTGGGGAATGGGGAGATAAAATCCAGAGTCATCAGCTAGGAGAGTCCTGAGGGCAAGAAGGAGATAGTCCAGGCTCCTGAGAAGAGTTTCGCCCTTAGGGAAGAAGGGACCCAGTTTTCTGGGGATTTTCCCACGGTGAGCTGGCCAGAGTCACAGAGAGGACTCTGCCGTTCCCAGTCGGTGCCCATTCTGCTCATTAGACCTCAAGGTCACGTTCTGGGCCTCTGGTGTTTGGCTCATCGATATAGCTGGGCAGTGACGGGAAAAGACAAACACTGCAGATGAGGCACCCTGTGCTTGCCATCCTGGAAGTGAGGAGGGCCTAGGGAGCATTCAGGGGAGAAGGCCCCAAACCTTCTGAGGACCAGAGTATAGAAACAACACACACTAGAAAAACACATCAGGGGCAGGATAGTAACTAGAAGCTTGGCCGTTGGTGCTCCCAGTACAAAGATACACCCTGAGTGGAGGAATGGGCTCCGTGGTTTGGTTCATCTGGGAGGGCTTCCTGGAGGGAGCTGGGCCAGAGCAGAAGCCCTGGGGCACCTGGGTGCGATGGACATGGGAGGAGAGGAGAGGCATGGCAGGGAACAGGCGGCTTGGTTCCCGTTGAGCTGGTTCTCCCACAGCCACCCTCACCGTCTTCCTACTCCATTTGCAGAAGAAACCCAGTTGCCAAAACCTGTTCCAGAGTCCCCGGCACCACCTACCAGGTCACTCCCGCCCCAGAGGCTCGAAGGGCTGAAGCCAGCAGGGCCTGAGGCTGGGGGTCCAGAGCGCTCTCCAATCCAGAACAGCCCCTGGAAGGAAACCAGCCTGGATCATCCCTACGAGAAACCCAAAAAATCCCCCTCAGAACTCGATAGCGAGTCCAGGTAGAGGCACTGGGGAATTGGAGGTCAGGTGTCCTGCCCTGGGAAGGGGGTGGGGCTGAGGGCATGGAAAAGGAGGGAAGGGATGGGTGACCTCGGCCTCTCTTTGCTCAGTACCATTGAGCTCTCTTGGCTTCCTTCCTCTCTGACCTCTCTACCTCACACTCAAACCCACACTCCTGAAGGAAAAACACCAGCATCACCCTTGCGAAAGTTCTCTCTCCTTACCCATCTCCTCTCTCTGCAGCAGCCCAGCCACAACACCCCAGGATGGGCCAAGCACCAACAGCCCCTGGGTGCTGGAAGCAGCTACATATCATGTGGTCCCGCTCCGAAATATTCCCGGGCAAGTTCAAGGCCGGGCCAGTGCCCCTGCCACCCCAGAGATCCAGGGGAGACGGGGTCAGTCCCAGTCTCTAAGGTAAGGAGTCCTAGGGATTGGGCTCCCATCTATGTAGGTCTTCTGAGATTTGCAAAACACTTTCCATTCATTGTTTTATTTGTGCCTCCGCTTAATAAACATTTTGGTAGACCTGTGAGGAATGGGGCTTAAGGATCCGATAGATTCACCTGCATTTTACAGATGAGGAAACTGAGGTTCTGAGCCCTTGAGTGACTTGCCTGTAATCCTACAGATAGGAAGGATTCAGAGCCAGTTCTTCCTGATCACAAGTCCAGGCATTCTATCCCCTTTCTATTTATTGCTGCCTCTGAATATCCTCAGCTGAGAGACCAGAGGCAATGACGAGGGGGCCTCAGGCTCACTAGCATCTGTACAGACTCTGACCTAGGAGGTCCCTCTGCCTCCAGTGTGCCTCCCTGCATAGTGACCTAGCTATATGTTATTAAGCACCTGCTAAACGCCGGACATTGTACCAGGCACTGGGAACGCATGGAGGACAGGAGGTCTTTGATATCTACCTACTTCACCCTGTAAAGGAGAATCAGTCATGTATACTAATAAACTTTGCTCCTAGGCAGAGGGTAAGAAAGGCCTAGACAAAACGATCTACAGAGAAAACTTCCAGCTGGTGGGGGGATCAGGGGAGGTTCATGGAGGAAGACCTAGTCCCTGAGCTGGGCCTTGAGGGAAGACAGCATTTACAAAAGATGAGAACACTAAAGGGATTGTGTTTCAGAAATGGAGATTGATCTATTGGAGAACACAGAGGTAAAAGGGCAGGATAAAAAAAAAATGCTAATAGTTTTCTTTGGCTGAACTATGAGTATGAGACTATTATGAAATGAAGCCATAAAGATAGATTGATCTCTGTATTGTCTCCACCATGTGAATGTAAGCTCCCTGAAGGTAGGGATTGTTTTTGTTTTTGCTTTTGCTTTGGATGCTCATAAAGCCCTGGTGCTTGATAAGCACTTAATAAGTGCTTGTTGATTGATTGGTTTAATTGATTGATTTAATTGGGCCCAGGCCTGGAGGCCCTTGAAATGTCAGGCTGAGTTTGCATTTTCCCGTAGAGACCATAGGAAGACATCAGAGGAGTAGCATGGTCTGTTCCCAGGCACAAGATTATCTTGTCAGCTGTGTGAAGAACAGACTGGAGAGAGGAGATACCAGTGCAGGGAGATCAGTTAGGAGGCCGTTGTCATAGTCTGGGTGAGGGGTGCTGAGGGACTGAACTGGGTCGGTGGCAATGGAAGTCAAGAAAGGAGGAGTGTAGGGGCAGCTAGGTGGCACAGTGGATAGAGCACTGGCCCAGGATTCAGGAGGACCTGAGTTCAAATCCAACCTCAGACACTTGACACTTAGCTGTGTGACCCTGGGCAAGTCACTTAACCCCAATTGCCTCACCAAAAAAAAACAAAGAGAGAGAGAGAAAAAAAAGAAAGGAGTGTAAAAGAGATGGCAACTTTGGATATGGGGGTGAGGTGGAGGGAATATTCAGAGGGGAAGCTTGAAATTTTGAGCCCACATGAAGGGAAGTGTGATGGAAAGAGGGAAGTGGAGAGTGAGTTCCCTTGATACTGGTCCTCTCCCTCTCTTTCCCAGAATGAATGTTTCTAGTTTGCTCTTACTTTGTCCCTCACCTGTTCCTGGGATGCAGGACTGAGTTGGTGCCTTCTTTCCCTCTGCAGGGTAGATTCCTTCCGGGGCTGCCCAGAAGGCCGTGGCCGAAGTGCGGTCCCCCGCCGACGGCCCACACACTACACGGTGACTGTGCCTGACTCCTGCTTCCCTTCAGCAAAACGCCCCCTGCCTCACCCTGCCTACCACTCAGGCTCTGAAGACAGCAGCTCGGACGTCTCCAGCATTTCTCATGCCCCCTCAGCGGGCAGCAGCAGCCCAGACATCTTCTTGCGGCCCATGTCCCCATCTGACCAGCTTTCCTCCCGGAGAACCTGGGTCACTGCTGATGGGCGTGAGCTGGCAGCTTATTACCCTAAGATGCTGCTCCCATCTGGATATTTCCCAGCAGGGAGGTATGTAATGGTGGCTGACAGGCAGCAGTCACCCGCTGGATGGGAGCTTTGCCACCTGGGACCTGGCACTGTCTATGACGAAGATGGAACACCTCTGCGCTACCAACGATTAGTACCCTCTCACAGCCGGATTGTGAGGACACCTTCCTTGAAGGACAGCCCTGCAGGCCGGGGACTCAGCAAGGCCGCTGTGTCAGAGGAACTCAAGTGGTGGCATGAGCGGGCACGTTTACGGAATGCCCGTCCGCATTCACTAGACCGGCAGGGGGCCTTCCGCATGAGAAACCTCCCTCCAGGCAGAGAGTCCTTCGGGAGAGTCATGGGGAGAACACAGGTATGGCTGTTTTGGGGAGAAAGGAAGTCAGGAGAGTAGAATAGGGAACAGGAAGGGCAAGTGAGCCCAGTGCTTGCCTACCTAAGGAAGCCTGGGAAAACAGTAGTAAGGTGGGAAATTCCAGTCTGAGGAAGAATGAAATCACAGCAATAGAATGCACCAATATCAGGGATGTGTATAGTCCTAAGCAGGCAATGCCCCGAACATCACTTCCTTCCTTTCTTTCTTCCTTTCTTTCTTCCTTCCTTTCTTTCTTTCTTTCTTTCTTTCTTTCTTTCTTTCTTTCTTTCTTTCTTTCTTTCTTTCTTTCTTTCTTTCTTTCTTCCTTCCTTCCTTCCTTCCTTCCTTCCTTCCTTCCTTCCTTCCTTCCTTCCTTCCTTCCTTCCTTCCTTCCTTCCTTCCTTCCTTCCTTCCTTCCTTCCTTCCTGTCTTCCTTTCCTTCCTTTCCTTCCTTTCCTTCCTTCCTTTCTTTCTTTCTTTCTTTCTTTCTTTCTTTCTTTCTTTCTTTCTTTCTTTCTTTCTTTCTTTCTTTCTTTCTTTCTTTCTTTCTTCCTTCCTTTCCTTCCTTTCCTTCCTTTCCTTCCTTTTCTTCCCTTTCTTTCTTTCTTTCTTTCTTTCTTTCTTTCTTCCTTTCTTCCTTTCTTTCTTCCTTTCTTTCCTTTCTTTCCTTTTTTTCTTTCCTTTCTTTCCTTCCTTTCTTTCTTTCCTTCCTTTGGGGGGGCAGGACAATGAGGGTTAAGTGACTTGCCCAGGGTCACACAGCTAGTAAGTGTCAAGTGTCTGAGGCCGGATTTGAACTCAGGTACTCCTGAATCCAAAGCCAGTGAGTGCTTTATCCACTGTGCCACCTAGCTGCCCCAACATCATTTCTTTGAAGCTTGTACGGTGCCCCTTGGCATTCATGAGAGTCCTCTTGGTTGGTAAGATGCTTATGTTGCACTTCTTGAGCACATGCCAGTTTGGCAGCATTAGGAAGTGACCCACAAGGTGGATGAATCACATGCAGATCATGGAGAGTTGACTGGATCCTCTGGGTTGCTTTAGGCTGCTCTGAGAACTTAACCCATCTACCTCCTGACCTGGCAGGCCCCAGGAAACAGGCATTTATATATATTATTTATATATTAGTCAGATCCAGAGCTGATTCATCTTGCCTATTTGTCCCTCCAAGGACTGAAGGGACACTAAACTGGATCACGCAGGAAGATGTGGGGACAAGCTGCCTCTTCCCAGTTTATTCTCTAGCCTGACGTGGCACCTCCGTTTTCTTTGGGTCTTGGGTTTCCTCTCTGAAATGGGGAGAGGTGGGGAATGCTTCCTCTCTGAAGTCATTCACATACATTCAGATCCTCAGACACAAAGCCATTGTGCTCCCTGTCCCCTCTGTGCTGGCAGTAGGGAAGGGCCCCCAAAGCTGCAAACCCAGATGTGTGTTTGGGTCCTGAGGTTCTCTGCAGCAAGTTGCTTCTCCACCCACAAACCACTGGGGTTGCCGCTGGCGCCCCACTGACTCTCCTGGCCTGGAGCCCGGGCCGCACCCTCCCAGCTGACGTTCTCCCTATGTGCGAGCTCGGACCTGTTCTTGGCCCTCACCTAGCCCATCTCACCCTGGCCAAGGAAGTTCCAGTGCTGGGGAGTAAACCTGTAGAAGGAGGGAGGGGAAGGAAGAGTTTTAACTGGGAAACTTACAGAAGAGGGTACCCAGGATGGTGAAAGGACTGAATCTTCCTGCCACATGAGGATCCTATGAAGGCACTGGGGGTGATTAGGTTGGAGAAGAGAAGGCTTGGGGCGGGGAAGGCACATGATTGCTGTCTAGGTAGGATTTAGAGACAAGTTTGGGATCGGTGTAAAGAAAAACCAATGGTGAGAGCAGCCTAAAAGCTGCCTCAGAGGGAGCTAGTCCTCCTCACTGGAGGGGTTCTAGTGAGGGGGTGGTGGACATTTGTGGAAGGTGCAATCCCCCCCCCTTTTCCCCCAGGGCACGTTAGGCTAGGACTTAGTAAATATGTTTTATTCCCTCTTTCCCTCATTCCTCTCACCAGCCAAGCCCAGCATTTCTTTTGGGTCCTCATTCATCACCCTCATAAATCCAGTTTCCCTATCTTCACTCCCACATATTCCTTCCTTCTCCCCACGGCTTTGCCACAAGAGAAGCCCACAACCCCTTCAGAGAGGTCATCACTTCAAATCAACTAGCTTTCATTAAGCCACTATTGTGTCCCAGACAAGACAAGCCAGTCCTTACAATCATTGAGAGGGGGGTTAGGAATTGAGCATATAAGCTACATGCATAATAAATATGAAGTAATTTCAGGGGGTTCTAATAACTGGGGGACTCAGGAAGGGCCTCTTTTAGAGGAGGTGACATCTAAGGAGGAACATGAAAGGAATTAGGAGTTCCAAGAGTTGGAAGTGAGGAGGGAGTGCCCTGGGAAGGCTGGGCAGGCTGGGGGATGGGGCATGTGACCCAGAGCAGGTGGGGCTTGAGGCTTGGAGCTGAATTAAAGACTGAAGAGGGTACTACAGGGCAGCAGGAGACTCCCACCTGACTCCACCCGCTGACTCCTTTTTTCCCCCAAACCTGGCAGATGCCTGTGGTCCACGTGCTGAGGAGGACATCTGATGGATCCCCTATGCAAGTCTATGTGCCGGAGAATGGAGAGATCATCAGCCAAGTGTAATGCTGTGGCTCCCCATCTCGTGGTTAGGGAGTGCTACCACCCCACTACTGGGAAGACTTTGTTCCGTTCAGGGCGTGCCCTGGACTCTGGGATTGGCTGGATGGGAGAAACCTCAGCCTGTAGCCAGAGCCCAACCCTGGCACCTCTCCCCAGCTCCCCTATGCTCATCGCAGGTCGATGAGCAAGACCTCAGACTTCCTCTGATTTTGTTTAGGAAGCCTGGCCTGAAATTTTATACTTCTGTGTTATTCTCAAAGATGCTTTTATGTTCTGCCTTAGCCCGTCTAACTGTCCATCTGTTATCATGTTTGGCGCTCTCAGTCATGAGTGAGCCCTCTGTTATGGTTGTTTGAGAGACGGTCAACAGAGGCCAATCATGCTCATGTCCCTGTATGTTAGGGGTCAAACATCTCCAACACCCACTGCGAGGTTTTGGGTTACAAATGTCCCCAAGTCCCCATATCTCTGCAGGACTCGATGTCCTGATGGGGAGGGCTATCTCTCTGCTTTCTCTCCCTTAGTAATGTGCTCTGTGACGCACAGCCTGAGCGATGGGGTCCTTAGCCCACAGATCCACGTAGAGGAGCAATCTGAACCCAGCAGGAAGGAAGGAGAAAGAAGAACATGTGGCTGGTGTTTGGTAAATGTTCTGTCCAGACTCAGCTTCCCACCATTGAGCTCAGTGATGTTACCTTCCCCAGGCTACAAGACCTCATCTTTCACTTGGGCTTCAGGGCTCTGCCCTGGGAGCTGTCCACTGAGAAAGCAAAGCTTTATTATCCGAACCTGGGGATTCCCACACTGGCTCCTGATAGAGAGAGGTTGATTGACTTTGCTTGCAGAGGGGTAATCTGTGTTGATTGCACCAGTCACTATGGGGAGTGGGGGGCAAGCCTGTGCTGACACCCTCTGCCGCTGCCCTCAACAACAAGCTATGGAACCTGGACCAGAACGTGAGAGCTGGGAATGAGATGCCGTGACAGGCGAGGAATGCTTCATCTCTAGCAGCAGCCAGGCCCCAGTTCCCACTAGGTTACTAGAACTTTGGCAGACAGCTAAGAATGTATTTAGAGGTGCTGGAACCTGGATGCTAGACTGGAGATGGGCATCAGGATCTTAGCAGGAAGAGAAAAGGTTTCCACCTAATTGCACTAAGGGCCCCATGGGGAGATCCTAGGGAAGGGGAAGCAATGGCCAGGATGGCTTCTACAGGTCCACAATTCATTCCTGTGCCAACTCTTGTTCCTTCCCTGCTTCTCTTGACTGGGTTCTGATAAGAAGCCTTCGCTTCTGGCCTTGTCTAGTCTCCAGAATCCATCTTTTCCCCATAACCAGAAACCACGCTGCCTCATTTTAAAAAATCACCCCATAGGCTCTATTTTCTTCTTACCCTGAAATGTCTCTTTCCCTATAGCCCCTGTAAGCTGAGCCAGGCAGGTCTCAGGGACCTCCCTACCCCCAGAGTCTTTCTCTGTTAACTTATTGGTTCTGTGTAGCCCCGATGGCATCCCCAGCTGCAGAGCCAGAACTGTATGGGGTGTAGTGTCAAATTCTCCTTAATAAAATGTACTCTTTGTAATCGTCTTAGCTGAGATTGTGGGGGTGGGAGTTCTCAAGCTCTATCTAATGTTCTGAAGGCTCTTTTCTCCCAGGCTGGGGAAAGCCACTGGCTTCTCTCCAGCTGGTCTGAGTCCCACCCCAGAGAAGTAGGTGGGGGTGGATCAGAGAAACGTTTGGGATTCTTCCTCTTTTCCTGATAGGCACAAAATTGGACCCAGTAAACCCCTGGGCATGTGGCTTGACTGTTGGTAGTTGATCTTCCCGGCCACACTCTGCCCCTCTTCCTGTCCTAACCCACCGGGGAAGCCTTTGGGATTCTGCATGTACCTCTGGGACATGGGTATAGCCACCTTAGGTGTCACCCCACGGTCCCTCTTCAAAGGTTTCTGAGTACCTGAAGTTGACTAGTGGTTGTGATTCCAAGTGAGGATTTTTGGAGGGGCATTAGAGGCCCAATCTTACCACCCCTCTTCCTATTCCCTTCCTAATGCCAGTCCTTCCAACAGGGATGTGTCGAGAATGTGTCTATGTGATCTAGTGGAAAATGAGTCTTAGGTATAGGGGGCAGGGGATGCTTGACAAAGTAGAATTGGGTAGATAGTAACCACTCTTATCTTTCCTAGAGTTGGTCACTTTATTTTTGTTTTTGGTTTTTGCGGGGCACTGGGGGTTAAGTGACTTGCCCAGGGTCACACAGCTAGTAAGTGTCAAGTGTCTGAGGCTGCATTTGAACTCAGGATCTCCTGAATCCAGGGCCGGTGCTCTATCCACTGTGCCACCAAGCTGCCCCTAGAGTTGGTCATTTTAAAGTGTTTGGTTTTATTTAAATAGAGACACAGTTCCCTCACTACCACACCCTAAGAGAGAAAAGGTCTCCTCTCCCGCCAGGCTATACACATTCCTCCAGGGACACCCCACTCTTTGGGTATGGTCCCTCAGAGACACGTAACCATAAGGGGTGGAGGTAAAAGTTCCACATGAGCCTGAGGATGGCTTTGTGCCATACTGCTGCTGCTGAAGTCTCAGGGCTGGGCACAGCCTGCCAGGGAGCCACTGGCTGGGCTGAACTGGTCCCATGTAGTCTTGAACTTGTTTGCCAGAGTGCATCCTGTGAAAGGCACTGCCAGTAGCCTGGTGCTCCATACACCAGGCCCTTGCTGTCCTTGACAAGCTCACAGACTCAAGGTCTTTTCTGAGCATCAAAGCAAGTAGAAGGGGCTGAGAAAAGTCCTTCCAAAGCAGTGCCAGGTGAGACCTATAGAGGGGCCCAGCAGACTCCTCTTGAATCAGGGCAGACCGTCCCCTCCCAAAGCCAAGGCCAGGAAAAGCCAGAGGCAGGGGGCACCCAGGCAGATTTGGATGCTTCCACAGCGGGTTTCTGCCCAGGGTTGACCACAGAAATAATAACAATCATTGCTAATATTACTAGAGCACCTACTATGTGCCAGGTACTGTGCTAAGCACTTTATGATGATTTTTCCTTCAATCCTCACAACAACCCTGGGAGGGAGGTGGTGGTATTATCAACCCCATTTTACAGTAGGAGAAACTGAGGCAGGCAGCGTTTGTGAAGTGATTTGCTCAGGGTCATGCAGCTACTATCTGGGCTAGATTTGAACTCAGGTCTTCCTGACTTAATACACAGGGCTCTAACCACTGCACCACCTCACTGCTTAAGAGGTAAGAGAAGAGAAGATCAGGTCCAAGGAAGCACTATGTGGCCAACATAACACAGGTGTGAGTCCCTGGAATAGAGACAACATGAAACCCACTTTTAAGATAAAAGCACAGGGCCAGCTAGGTGGTGCAGTGGATAAAGCATTGGGCCTGGATTCAGCCTCAGACACTTGACACTTATTGGCTGTGTGACCCTGGGCAAGTCACGTAACTCTCATTGCCTCATTGCCCTGGGAAAAGAAAAAAAGAAAAAAGCACAGTGGATTCCATAGGCAACGCCAGGGTCTGAGAAGGAGCTCAGCCAAAAGCCTTCATTTTATGCCTGAAGAAAGGGGCCCAGAAAAGGGAAGGGAAGTGCCTGTGGCCACACGGGAAATGAATAATAATGGTAATAACATTAATAGCTAACATTAATATAGTGCCTACCCTGTGCCAGGCACTGTGTTAAGTGCAGGTGATGCAATGCCCAAAGTGAGAACGGCCCTGCTCCCAAGGAGCTCAATCAGGCGAGGGAAGGAAGGTCTAGCTCCATTAAGGCTGTCAATTGATATTGCATCATTCTGGGAACCATTGATCTGACTGATCTGATTCTTGGGGCCAGAAGGCAGGGCAGATGGCAAGAAAGCCTGGGGGGACATCTGGATAAGATGGGGCAGCGTGCTCTGGTGGTCTGGGGCTGGCTCAGCCTTCCCTCACTTAAATCCAATTCACTGCACCTCCGATGTCATGGTCCTCTTCAAGAATGGAGGACAGGGGCAGCTAGGTGGCGCAGTGGATAGAGCACCGGCCCTGGAGTCAGGAGTACCTGAGTTCAAATCCGGCCTCAGTCACTTAACACTTACTAGCTGTGTGACCCTGGGCAAGTCACTAAAAAAAAAAAAATGGAGGACAAACAAGCTAGGTGAGTTGTCATTCACTCGATTTCTGATCAAACCAGTTTACTACCAGGGTAGGAGTTCAAAAGCTAGTGTAGATTTAACTTCCCTGGACCAGTGGGTATGGATTCAGGAGGTCCCATGCTGGGGCTGCTGGTTACAGGTGAGGAGAAGTAGCACCTGAGGGCAGGAAAGATGGCTGTGGTGTTTTGGTGGATGGGATGTGCTCTTCATATCCCTTGCAGTTCTTCCTTGGGTTGGGTTTCTGGTTGACCCTTTCTTTTCTTTCTTTTTTTTTAATGGGGCAATGAGAGTTAAGTGACTTGCCCAGGGTCACACAGCTAGTAAGTGTCAAGTGTCTGAGGTTGGATTTGAACTCAGGTTCTCCTGACTCCAGCGCTGGTGCTCTATCCACTGTGACACCTAGCTGCCCCCCTTGGGTTGGGTTTCTGAGGGAGAAAGAAAAGCAGAGACCTGAGCCCCTGGATGGTTAGGCCTGTGCCCTAATATTACGGGAATACAGTGGGACCCCAAGAAACCTAAAGATCCCAACCCCTCAAGACTGAGGGAAAAGCTGCTCTCTCTCCCACCTCAGGCATGAGGTGTGGCAGGACATGACCCCAGTATGCTGATAAGCAATACTAAGGTCTGCAAGAGGATATGCAGGATGTGGTTGGATGCCGCATATCCTACTGATACCCTGTTATCAAAGATCCCCCCTTAGTTATCTGGCCCCAGTTTTTGCATTTCCCCTTGCTCTGTAACTCCCTTTTAAAAAAAATTTTACAAGATTTGTGATGAGCCTCCAATTCTTTGGGTGAGCTAGCCTCCCCCCCAACCCCCTCCAGGTCACAAATCCCCTCCAAACACTAATTGGGTCCTTTGTCCTGGTTTGTGACTCCATGACAGCAGGGAGTCCAGGAGCTTACTCTAGTACATGGATTCCTGACCTTTTTGGTGTCATAGACCCTTTTGGCGGTCCGAGGAAATCTACGGATCCCTTCTCAGAATAATTGTGGTCTTCATTCATAAAGGAATAAAGATGTCTTTTTTTTTTCCTCATCCAGCTTTATAAGCCCCCTGAAATGTGTCCTTGGACCCCACCAACACTTGCCCTAGATCAATGGGAACAGATGTGATCAAAGCAAGGCATCTTATCTCTGTGCTAGGTCCCTTCATCTTTCCTGGAAGATGGAGGTTGTTTTTTGGGGGTGGGGATGAGATACTGTCAATGCCTTGGGGAGTCCCTTCCTTCCTCCTTTCCCCTCTCCTCTTGGCTAGAGATTGGCCCGGCCAGGTAGTTTCCACCTTCTTTAACTGACTCATGAACCCTGCCTTGGGAAAGGGAGCAGGAAAAGGGGAGCTTTTCTAGAACTGAGAATTTTTTCAGGGAATAGAACCTAAGGGAATGGCAAGGGGCTGGATAGACTATGGCTCTGCCTAATCTAACCAAACAAGCAGTTATTAATCACTTGCTATATGGCATTTGTGCTAGGCACTGGGGATAACAAAGTGCAAAATAAACCCTGTCCTCAAGGATCTTACATTCTACTTGGGGTTGGGGGGGCACATGGTGGGGGGGGGATATGTCCCATAAATAGCTAAATGGAAATATGAACATTTGAGGAGGGAAAGGGCACTAAGAACTGGAGGTCTGAGCAAAGGCTTCCTATAAAAGTTGCACAGCTACTGAGTCTTTTTTTTTAAATCATAAAAATATTTTATTATTTTCTAGTTACATGTAGAGATAGTTTTCAACATTTGTTTTTATAAGATTTTTAGTTCCAAATTTTTTCACTCCCTCCCTTCCCTCCCCCTTCCCCAAGACAGCAAGCAATCTGATAAAGGTTATATATGTATAATCACATTAAACATATTTCTGCATTAGTCATGTTGTGAAAGAAGAATCAGAACAAAAGGGAAAAACCTCAAAATAGAAAGAAGATAAAAAAAGTAGAAACAGTTATGGTTCAACTTGCATCTAGATTCTGCAGTTCTTTTTTCTGGACGTGGAGAACATTTTCCATCATGAGTCCTTTGGAATTATCTTGGATCATTGTATTGCTGAGAAGAATTAAGTCTATCACAGTTGATCATCACACTATGCTGCTGTTACTGTATACAATGTTCTCCTGGTTCTACTCATCTCACTCAGCATCAGTTCATATAAGTCCTTCCAGATTTCTCTGAAATTTGCCTGCTCATCATTTCTTACAGCACAATAGTATTCCCCAATTGATGGGCATCCCCTCAAATTTCCAGTTCTTTGCCCACCACAAAAAGAGCAGCTATAAATATTTTTGTACATGTGGGTCCTTTTCCCTTTTTTATGATCTCTTTGGGATAAAGACCTAATAGAGCCATAGTCCTTTGGGCATAGTTCCAAATTGCTCTCCAGAATGGTTGGATCAGTTCACAGCTCCACCAACAATGCATTAGTGTTCCAATTTTTCCACAGCTTCTCCAACATTTATTATTTTCCTTTTTTGTCATGTTTGCCAATCTGATAGGTGTGAGGTGGTACCTCAGAGTTGTTTTAATTTGCATTTCTCTAATCAGTAGTGATTTAGAGCATTTTTTCATATGGCAATAGATAACAGCTGCTGAGTCTTGAAGGGTGTGAAGGATTCTAAGAGGCAGGAATAAGGAGATTGTGCATTCCAAGAAGAGGGAACAGCCTATGCAAAAGCACAGAGGTAGGAGATATGCTGAGTTTAGGGCTTGGCAGGGAGTTGTACCGACTGAAATTTAGAATTGTAAGGAATTTAAAAATATCTTTCAGTCCAGTTCTCCAGACCTTTTTTATAAACTGGCACTCTGGGAACATGATAGGCCTAAGGTCACACAGGAAAGTTAGTAAGAAAGCCAGGGCTAAAGTCCAAGTTTCCTGACTTTGGGTCCAGGGCTCTTTCCATAGCCCGAGGGCCCTGTGCTTTTTAGTTCTGGGCCTGAGTCATCTGGCAGAAGCTATGGGCCTCAAATCTTCCACCGGGGAAGTAAGAAGACTAAGAGAGGGGGATATGGTCGATCTTTTTAAGGATCTGAAGTACTTAATCAAAGGATTGGGTTTCTTCTGCTTGGCCCCAGAGGACAGAATTGGGAGTGACAGGGGAAATTACAGAGAGGCCTGATGGAAAGAAAAACATTGATAATTTTCATTTATTCTTCTTTTAATAGTTTTATTTTATCCTTAGTATAAAGAGCATAATAAAAAGAACATTTAGATATAAAACTAGGACAAAGATAATTATATGTGAAAACACAAATATTAATTATTTACATTTGGTTTTTAAAACGACTACTAAATTCAACATATAACTTTTTTTGTTTTTTTTGGAGGGGCAATGAGGGTTAAGTGACTTGCCCAGGGTCACACAGCTAGTAACTGTCAAGTGTCTGAGGTCAGATTTGAACTCAGGTCCTCCTGAATCCAAGGCCAGTGCTTTATCCACTGTGCTACCTAGCTGCCCCCCAACATATAACTTTCAAAAAAAGAAGGAAGGGAGGGAAGGAAGGAAGGAAGGAAGGAAGGAAGGAAGGAAGGAAGGAAGGAAGGAAGGAAGGAAGGAAGGAAGGAAGGAAGGAAGGAAGGAAGAAGGGAGGAAGGGAGGGAGGGAAGGAAGGAAGGAAGGAAGGAGGGAAGGAGGGAGGGAGGGAAGGAGAGAAGAAAGGAAAGAAGACTTCCTGACAATTAAACCACAATTTCACTGTATCGAATTTTCCACCACTAGATGGCTTCTTTCAAGCCAAGACTGGGCTTGTCAGGGCTATTATAAATACAAAATAAAGTTTGATCTGGATTCTTTTGGATCCACGATAATGAATTGATTACTTGCTTTGTTGCCTCAGTAACTTCGAATTCAGTAACAACAAAATGCAGGTTGGGAATGGCAATGTGCTGGGTTACTAGGATGTCATCCATTTGAAGGGGAGAAGAAATTTCGTTTGGAATTGGCCTGCAACATGTATTGAATGTTCCTTGTGCCTACAATTCTGCCCTAGGTACTGAGTGCTGGGTTCTGGGATAAAGTAATCCAGGGGAAGGAAAAGACAAATCCCTGCCCTTTGGGAGCTCATAGTTTGATGGGGAGAAAATTCAATCCAACTGCACTATTAAGTGCCCATTATGTGTAAAGCACTGCGCTAAAGATATTTTTAGAGCTCTCTGCTGGGTAGATTCTGGGTATACAAAAATGATAGTCCCTGCCCTCACCGAATTCACAATTATCATCCATGGTTTGGGCCCCATAAAGACCCTTACCCAGACTGGTACTAATCCTGGAGGCAATTTTCTCTCTGGCTTGTTGTCCTCATTCCAGAGTTTTACTACCAGGAATTCTCCAAAATAAAGATTGAGGGGCAGCTAGGTGGCGCAGTGGATAGAGCACAGGCCCTGGAGTCAGGAGGACCTGAGTTCAAATCCGGCCTCAGAGACTTAACACTTTACTAGCTGTGTGACCCTAGGCAAGTCACTTAACCCCAATTGCCTCACAAAAAAAAACAAAAACAAAAAACAAACTGTCATGGGGTGCAGAGCACCCCAGAAATTCTCTGGGGCACATCAAGGAACCTTCTCCTTGAGAAACTAAACCAGAGAACAGATAACGCCTAGAGAGATAAACTGAACCAAATCGGACTGAGCTAGCTTGGGATTCCTACCCTTCATTCTGGTCTCCCTTACCCTGGGGAGATAAATTTGGGTGTGGCTGCGGCCTTTGTGTCCTGAAGAGAGGTCTGCAGCCACCCCTCACCCAATTCCTCTAGTCACTACCAGTGGGGGATGGTCCTCCACTCCTCACCCAATTCCCCCAGCTACCACCGGTGGGGGATGGTCCTCCCTCACTAAAGGAACTTTTCACAGGCAGATGGTCCACCCCCATCAGTCCTCTATAAAAGTACCTTCCGGGCTCCTGTTCGAGGAGATTTGGTACCTCTGAGCCATGTGCTTTATGCCAATCTCCCCATGAAAAGTCTAAGGATTTCTTTCATGGTTTCCCTCCCCCCACCCTTCCCTTCCCTGGCTCCTAAATAAACTAACACCTTATTCTAACTACTTTTGTGTGCAAGAGGGTGTAATTCTTTAAAGAGGAATTCCTAAGAACCCCAACCCCTAACCCAAACCCCATACCTCACTTCCCCCCTTATCAAAACAAAAAACCAAACAAAATAAAGATTGAGTATGGCTTGTGTCTAGGTTTCCCCAGATGTGTGTCACAGGGCACTCATGTGCAATATCAAGTATGAGATCAATAATCAATAATCAAGTATGAGACAGCCTTTATTTCACCTGATATAGGAAATGCATTGGATACAGGAAATTCAGAGGAAGCCCAGGAATAAATATGGGGGGGAGGGGAATCACCTAGAACATTCCACTAAACTCTGCCCTGGAGGTGATCGCAGTTCAGGGGCTTCTGCACAAGCATTTCACCCGGGACCTGCACTGTCCAAGTAACTCAGGGTGATACTGGGGAGAGTTGTCAAGGTGAGGTTCTCCTGTCCCCATCCCAACTCCCAATAGGAGGTGGCTCCAGTCTTGTGTCCAGCTTCCAGGGACGCAATGGCCAGCTGCTTCTTTAATAAAAATATTGTTCAGCCTCTCTCTTTTTTTTTTTTAGTGAGGCAATTGGGGTTAAGTGACTTGCCCAGGGTTACACAGCTAGTAAGTGTTAAGTGTCTGGATTTGAACTCAGGTTCCCCCTGACTCCAGGGCCAGTGCTCTATCCACTGCGCCACCTAGCTGTCCCTAATAAGAATATTGTTGAAGAAATCTTTTACTCCTAGGAAGCGAGTGCCTGACCTTGCAAACTTGAGAAATCTTAAATTTGGGATTATCTGTAAGGTAACTCCTAGAGTGGGGAAAATAGACTTCACATTTCCAAGCTATAGGCATCCGTATAACTACCTCTTCAGGGACACTATTGCTGCCCCACAGGCTTGGGCAGGGAAAGTCTACCTTCAAGCACTCCAGTCTCTGACCTGTGCTCAAAAAAGGAGACAGGGAGGCAGAAGGCACCAGGAACTCGAGGTCCAGGATCAGGCCACTTGGGCAAACATCTTCAGTTCCAGTAGGTGTTTCTCCTTAAGGTGGCCATTAACTGCTCTTGGTTTGGGAGCAGCAGAGGAAGTTGAGAGAGTGAAGGGAGAAGAGCATCTCTCTATCTTGCTATAGGCACAAGGGAAAAGGCAAAGAGAGGGAGACCTTAAGAGAGAGAGGCCCCAGATCTGGTTTCACAGATTGCTTAGGGCAAGTGGACAAGGAGAAGCAGCATCTGGCTTGGCCCAGGTGTGAGTTACCTACAGTGTTTTGTGCTCTATGCAATAACCTGCCTACTTGACCCTTGATCCCTTCAATACCCATCTTTCTCTGCTCTCCCAAGCTTCAGCTCAATCTTACATTCCTATTTTGAAAACAGAGTCTGGTTTACAGCCTTCCCCACCCCGGAGGTCAGGGAGGCTCCAGAGCTGATGCAAAGATAAAGAAGCAGAACCCTTTGACTCAGCCCAACTGACCTCTTCCCCAGGCTCACCTCCAGGCCAATCTATCTATACCTATGATGGCCAGCTTCCAACATTGACTCACAGAATCAGAGTCCAGCTACTTCTGTCCCCAAACTGAAAAACAGGCTGCCCAACAACTGGCTTTGCCACCTCTCTCTACAGATGTGTTTATGGTCTTTGGTAATCAGAAAATCCCACTTCCTTATACAAGCAAGGAGTCCTGGCCCCAACTCCTGGCACCACTGGCTCCCCTCACTCTTCCCAAGAAAAGCAGTGGGACGGTAATAAACTGCAGCAAGTCTAGGGAGCTTAAAATGCTGGGAAAGACTGTATTGATGCCACTCATTTGGTATCAGTGCCTCCTGAGTTGTCTGCATTATAACAGATGGTAATTTTAAAAATAAAAATATTGCATGAGCTTAAATTATAATGTTTCATACTTTTAAAAGTGCTCCCTGCTCTCTGTGATATATCACAGCTCTGATGCTAAACTCTCCTTCCCAATAAGCAGGGACTTACTTCCACTGACCCTTTGATCAGACTTCCAGTGGGAGGTTTTAGGAATAGGTAGGAAAACCTTCAAGACTGTCTCTCCTCAGTCTTCTCAAACCTGCCCACGTTGAAGTTGCAGGGATAAAGATAGACAAGAAAGAAAGGAAAATTTCTGGCATTGTAAATTAATTAGGGACTAAAATTGTAACTGAAATGCAAAATTTTTTCAAATTATGGTTTGACAGCTTTTTTGCAAATATCTTAGTGAAGGATGGGGTGAGGTTTGCAGTTCCTTAGGACTAAGATTACATGAAAAGAACATTTTAAGACCTTTTTAAAAATTACTCTTTCCCCTGGAGGTTGATAAGATTCATTGTTTCAGGAGAAGGTGATTTCACCCCCTTGAGAATGCTAAGAAAACCTCAAAGAGGGGTGGGTGGGGGGGGAGTTGGGCCTTCTTAGGTGAAAATGAAATAAATCTGGGGCAGCTAGGTGGCACAGTGGATGGAGCACTGGCCCTGGAGTCAGAAGTACCTGAGTTCAGATCTGGCCTCAGACACTTAACACTTACTGGCTGTGTGACTCTGGGCAAGTCACTTAACCCCAATTGCCTCACTAAAAAAAAAAAAAAATTGAAAATAAATAAATGAATCCCAGGAGGATATTTCACCATACCATTGTATTTTCTTCAGTGAACAAAACTTACTTGTTTAGGTAAATTAGAAACAAAGAAATTAGAATAGACCTTGCAACTCAAAATGTAAAAGTTTCACAATTAATGAGTATGGTGTAAGAAAATTTGTATAGGAGAGATTCAGAGGAGTATCAGACTGGTATATGATTGGGAAATAAAGATGAAATGGATAAAGACAGTAGTGAAAGTTAAGTGAAGTATAGAATCAGAAAGTTCTGAAATTTCTAGGGCTTTAATCAAAGTCAAGCAAAAGAAAAAAGAGAGATGGTTTAAGAAAGTAGAAATGAGAGGAGAATGGGTAGAAAATGGAAGAAAGTTAGAATCCATTTGTACTGATAATGTATGTGACTTTTATGGACTAAATCATAAAGATTATTATATGTTAAAAATGATTTTTCTGCCTCTCTGATGTAATTTTCTATATAAAGACTTGTCAGAAGCTCCACTCTTGGTTCAGGGTTAGTTTTTGAATACTGAATCTGTGCTTAAGCATAATAAAACCTGGGTTTTTCCCTCTATAATTTTTGTGTTTTGGTAGGTTTATTTCTGTAGCAGTAGGTTACTACCCCTAACTCAAAGTAGATGTATTTCTCCCATCATCAATGTTATTTTTTTCTTCTCTTTTTCTAGGTTGTCCTTCACTTCTCTATACTTGCATTCCCAATCTATTGTTCTCTTTTGTTTCTTTGGTGAGACTTACTGCAGGTTCCAGTTTTACTATTCTGCTCGTTATTTTTGCTATAAATTATGCCTGATAATTCTCGTTTCTCTTTTAAACCACTCAGGAATAGTGTGTTGTTCACATTCCTGAGGATCCTCCGTCTTGTGGTGTTGAAGCATTTTCCTTTGTTTTGAAGGCTTTATAGATGCCTGAACTCGTTTACTAGATCTGAAGGCCATATTTCTTTTTGCTATTGATGTTTTCTCTCTTGATTTATCCGCTTGTGTTCAAGGTCTTTGAGAATTTGGTAATTTCAGTTTTTTCCCCCTTTATTTTCTCGATCTGCTTTCTGACTGCTTCTGGGAGGCAGAGACTTTAGTCTCCCCTGACCCATATTAGGGGCTTCATCAATGATTATTAAATTCACTCTCTCTCCTTTGAAGGTGGTTTCCTTGGGGGTGTAGTCACAATGTCCCAGCATCCCCCTACCTGGCCTCTGCCCTGAGTGACTTCTGTATGTATAGAACTGGGCCCAGGCGGGTGTTGAGGGCTGCTGGTCACCCCTACCCCATCCCCCACTGTGTCCGGTGCCAGGGTCTGGTCCTTTGGTTCTCTGGCCCCAAGGGCTGGCGCTTCAGCCACTCGTCCTGCCCCTCGCCCTCGGTCCCTAGCCCTGTCGGAGCACAGAATGCGGCCGGCCCCACGACCCCTTGCCGGCCCCCTCGAGCTTCCGTAGTCTTCAGCACCCCAAGGCCACCGGCTGTTGTCCATCTGTCCCAGCCCAGCAGACTTCCCCAGCCTGGAGTGGGGAGCTCCAGATAGAGGGAGGAGACGCCGAGGTGGGGTCGGTGGGCTTGGCGCCCACCCAGAAAGGGGCGCCTCAGACAGCGGTTCATGGTGGGGGCGGGAGGAGGGCTGGGCCTGGCCGGGGTGGGGGGCTGGGATTGGAGTAACCCTCTCGTCGGATTGGGGGGGGGGCGGGCTAAAGCGCGGAGACAGCCCCGGCGCCCTTATCTTTGGCACAATTTCTGTTTGGGAGCCCTCGGAGGCTCAGCAGAGAAAACGTCAGGGCCGCCATCTTGTTGGTCACGTGACTCAGGGGCTCGCCTTCCCCTCTTAATTATTCCCTGTTTGTCCATGGGTGGATTGTTCTTATGTGGCGGCCTGCCCCGTGTGGTCCCCGCCGATTGGACTGTCAGCTCCCCGAGGGCAGAGACGGCCCCGGCCTCTTTGGGTGTGCGTCGGCCAGGCCCTGGCCTGAGCGGGATGAGCCTGATGGGGCTGATGGACCTTAACGTAGCGCTTCCTGCGCGCCTGGCCCTGAGCCCAGCGCCGGCGGGGTAGGCATTTGGTTCTCCCCGCAGCCTTTTGTACTAACATTCATAGCGTGTTTGAAGCTGTGTGAAGCATTTTAAATAAATTATCTCATTTGAGAGGTAGGTGGTATTAGCATCCCCCTCTTACTGCCAAAGAAACCGACGCTGAGAGCAGTCAAATGACCCACTTAAGGTCACGAAGGCAGTACAAGAGGCATGTTGTCTAGGCACCGAGGATTTGGGAGCAGGACCTGTGTTATGTCTGTGCATGGTGGTGGTTCCGCCTCTTCAGCTCGCCTAAGTCCGCTCTTGTCCCTTTTTCCAGGGTTCCTCCCATCAGAAAATGAAGCCTTTGACTTCATTTTAGGATTTTTAAAGTCTAACAAACAGGTACAAATGTCTTTCTGGAACATTCCGAGAGAGAGTGGAGTGCAGAGGGGGAGGGTGGTGATTGAAGAGGTTTATTCACATCCCCTCCCTTCTCCTTTGGGGTTTGGACTCTTCTTTGGCGCTCCCTACCCTGAATGTGCCCCCAAAGTCCCTTCTAACTCTCTAGACATGAGTGCTTCTTGACACCCCCATACATTCCTGTGGATGAAGGGCTGGGGGACAGACTTTGATGAGGGAAGAAGGGAGTTGTTGGGGAAAACTAAAAGGAGAGGCCACGGGAAAGCTTGAGCCAGATCCTTTTTGTCCCAGTTCCCCCGAGATGCCCTTTGGCCCAGCCTGGGAGAGATCCATTATGAAATAGGTTGGATGAGGGAGAAATGAGGGGAAAGGGAGGGCAGTGTACAGGCAGGAGGAAGTCTCTGTGTGTGTCTCCTCCTAGGATGAGGCCACGAAGATGACCTTCTTGAGTTCTGTGACTATCCTGTGCAGTGCGGTGAAAAGTCAGGAACATTGCAACATGGACTACTACTGCAACAAAGCCATGTTGGCAGAGAGAGTGGAGGTGAGGTGGGGAGGACCCCACTCGCCAGCCCAGAAGTGTCTCCTATGAAAGTTGGTCATGGAAGGTTTGGGACAGTGGGAGCCATACATGGGCCAGAGGTGGGAATGGAGAGGATGGGACAAGTCTTGGGCTTGGGAGCTCAGTCTCTTACTGGGGAGTTCTTGGCTATTCATTCCTCCTGGGCCTTTCAGATGTTGATCATTGAAGAGCCTGTTGATATGCTGATCAGTTCTCTCAGACAACAAGCCATGTTCTGCATCATGGAAATGAGGTACATGCCCTCCCTGGTTTGTGCCATCGGTCAAAGGGGACCCTTTTGTTAATTTGGGATTGGAGGGTGGGTGTACTTGCAACTTCATAACCTTGGCTCCCTCTGCTTTCCATGGATGTCAAGCTGTGGATGTCACCTCTAGTGGTCAAGAGGGAGGGAGGGCTCACTTGGGCAGGGGTGTGCTGGTATATGATTAACAACCACCTCTCTGATTAAAAATAAAATGCATGACACTTCTAAGTTTAATATTAATTATTAACATTTTCTCCATCACTTTCTCAAATTTAGACAATCAGCAAAACAATAAATCGAGTCCTAATTTGTAGCATTTGTTGATTTCTGAAATGTAAGTACTCACAATGAAACCTTAACAGCCTGCTCTCTACAGTCAGTTTCTCCAGCACACCCCTGTTTGAGAGTCAGTACAAACTCCTCAAAACAGGCTGGGAATATTGTTGGAAGGGCAGGCCTCTGGACCAGGACCCCCAGCATCATTCCTTTTTCTCTGGAGGATAAATGGAAGGGGTTCTTCCCTAGGTCCCTAAACAGATACTCAGATGAACACACCTGCTCTGGTCCTCTTTCATTTAAGAGCCCAAGATTTGCCTTACTTACCCCTTCTTATCCCATTTCCTCCTCCTATCCCAGCCATGTGAACCCAAAGTTCCAGCCCTTACAGAGAATGGAGTTGATACAGTCGGGTATCTTCAGCCTGTTTTCTTTGCCCCCCAACATGGAGAATGACACCAATAGGGAGGTCGTTAGTCTATACAGCCAGGTAATTTCTATAGCTGCCCCTACTTCCCCTGATACTTAGTTTCCTCTTGGACTTCTATGCCCAAAATGAAGGGGAGGGGAGGGTTTCCTCCTGGCCATCCCTCAACTTCATTGTCTCCTCTGCCCTTAGACTGTTCGAGCCTTGGATGAAATGTTGCAAGGACTAATGACCGAAACTGAGAACCCCAGCATGCTGGTATTTATTGAAATCGTGGAGGTAGGTAGTGCTTGCCAAGGAGGTGATTTGTGGGAAGAAAAAGACGGCATATAGGTGGTGTGGTGGAATGTAAATGGCAGTGGATTTGGAGTCAGAGGAGCCCTGCTTAAATCAGGTCTTTACCACCTATGTCATATTAGGCAATTCACCTCCTTAGGACTCAGTTTCCTCATGAGTAAAATGAGGAAGTTGGATTATGTAACCCCTATGGTCCCCTCCAGTAGTAAATGATATGAAGTTCTATGTGTAGCTTTTAGGGTAAGAATGAAAATGTTTTGGGTATCATGTTATTATTACATATTCCACAAAATCCTTACTCTGATACTTCCTAGCAGTGTGAAGTTATCCTCAGTTGTTTTCTTTTTTCTTTTTAAAACAGTTTTCCAGGTCATATATTTTAGTTTTATTTTAAAAAATCTATTTCTATTTATTTCATTAAATATTTCCTAATTACACATAAAAATTTGGGGGGGGGGGCAGGGCAACAGGGGTTAAGTGACTTGCCCAGGGTCACACAGCTAGTAAGTGTCAAGTGTCTGAGACCGGATTTGAATGCAGATCCTCCTGAATCCAGGGCTGGTGCTTTATCCACTGCGCCACCTAGCTGCTCCCACATAAAATTTTTTTAACAATATATATAATTTTTTGTAAGTGAGGTAATTGGTATTAAGTGACTTGCCCAAGGTCACACAGCTAGTAAGTGTTAAGTGTCTGAGGCCAGATTTGAACTCAGGTACTCCTGACTCCAGGGCCTGTGCTCTATCCACTGCACCACCTAGCTGCCCCCTTAACGATAATTTTTAAAATTTTGAATTCCACTACCAAAAAAAAAAATTTGAATTCCAGATTCTCTCCCTCCCACCCCACCTCCCTCCTTAAAAAAGCAAGCAACTTGATATCTATTATACATGTGAAGTCATGCAAAACATATTTCCATATTAGCAAAAAAAAAAACATATTGCAAAAAAAACCAGACAAAAAATAAGCAAAAATAAAGTTTTTAAAAAGTATACTTCAATCTGCATTCAGAGTCCATCAGTTCTCTCTCTGGAGACTGATAGCATTTTTCCTTACAG
The DNA here is from genome assembly GCF_019393635.1 of Dromiciops gliroides. Taxonomy (NCBI): domain Eukaryota; kingdom Metazoa; phylum Chordata; class Mammalia; order Microbiotheria; family Microbiotheriidae; genus Dromiciops; species Dromiciops gliroides. Next base: position 98,512,064 of record NC_057864.1, read on the forward strand.
ATCCTTTGGAATTGTCTTTGAACATTGTTTTGATGAAAGTACCTAAGTTTTCACAGTTGATCATAGTATAATATTGCTGTTGATATATATAATCTTCTCCTGGTTCTGCTTACTTCACTTTGCATGAGTTCATGGAAGTCTTCCCAGGTTTTCCCAAAGTTATCCTGCTCATCATTTCTTATAAAACAATAGTATTCCATCAGAATCATAATATACTACAACTTATTTAGCCATTCCCCACTAAAAAAGAGCTGCTCTAAATATTTGTGTACAAATAGGTCTGTTTCCCATTTCTTTGATCTCTTTGAGATACAGACCTGGTAGTGGTGAGATACATCCAAAGGGCATACACAATTTTATATCTTTTTGGGCATAGTTCCAAATTATTCTCCAGAATAGACTAGTTCACAGTTCCACCAATAACACATTAGTGCATGTTCCAGTTTTTCCACATTCCTTCCAGCATTTGTCATTTTCCTTTTTTGTCATGTTAACCAACCTGATAGGTGTGAGGTGGTACCTCAGAGTTGTTTTAATTTGCGTTTCTCTAATCAGTAGTGATTTAGAACATTTTTTCATGTGACTATTGATAGCTTTGATTTATTCTGAAAACTTCCTGTTCATATTATTTGGCCATTTATCATTGTTATGAATTTGGCTCATTTCCCTACATATTTAAGAAATTTTATGAGATCCCCCTCCTCCCCAGTTTCTTGTTTTCCTTCTAATTTTGGCTGCATTAGTTTTGTTTGTGCAAAAGCTTTTTGATTTCATGTAATCAAAATTATCTATTTAACTTTTCCATGTGAGATTTCTATCTTTTGTTTGGTCATAAACTCTTACCTTATCTATGTATCTGACAAGTACATTTTTCCACGATCCACTAATTAATTTATGATATCATCCTTTCTGTTTAAATCATGTATCAATTTTGACCTTATCTTGTTATACAGTGTGCTTAGTTTCTGCCAAACTGCTTTCCAGTTTTCCCATTAATTTTTATCAAATGTTGAGTTTTTACCCCAAAAGCTTGGATCTTTGAGTTTATCAAACACTAGATTACTAGGATCATTTACTACTAATCTATTCCACTGATTCACTACTCTGTTTCTTAGGCAGTACAAGATTGTTTTGATGATTACCACTTTGTAATATAATAAAAATCTGGAACTACTTGTCTTCCTTTCTTTACATTAAAAAAAAATTATTCCCTTGATATTCTTGATCTTTTGTTCTTCCAGATGAATCTTGTTATTATTTTTTCTAGCTTTTAAAAATAATTATTTGATAGTTTTATTGGTATGGCACTGAATAAGTAAATTAACTTAGGTAGAATTGTCATTTTTATTATATTGGCTCTGTCTACCTGTGAGCAATTAATATTTCTCCAGTTGTTTAGATCTGTCTTATTTGTGTGAAGTGTTTTGTAATTGTGTTCACATGGTCCCTGGGTAGTCCTCAGTTTTTGAAAATTATTCCAGCAGAACACAACCTTTATTGATTTCTTCTGAATTGAAAATGTTTCATATGTACCCCTGGTGACAGACTCTGTCTGTTATCTGAAAACTAGCCTAGCTAAGTTGGGAAAGATTTATCTCAGGCCAGTTGGAAACTAGGTGCAGAGTTCTTTGGCCATGATAACCTGTTAAAGAAAGGTTCCAATGGCCCTCAGTCCTGGGAGGCTTCCTTCTGCTTCCACAATGACAATGATGGAATGGTGGGAAAAGGGGCCATGGTTACCAAGGATGATGTAGATTTAAGGGTGCCTCTAAACACTAATTTACTATTGGGATCTAAAGGCAAGCTCTTTGTCCAACAATCAGCATGTTGACGTGTTATGGGAGGAGCTGAATCTGGGTATTCTCAGCATCAATGGCACTAGAAGCTACATCTGAGCGGCGCGGGTTTTCCTTGAAAGGCGAGTGGTGGAGTTGCTAGAGCTGACTTCCTCTTCCACTCAAGAAGAGGAAGAAACATCATCTAAAGGTCCGCCATGAAGATGATTACAGCTTAAGGGCCAACACTGCTTGTAAAGGATGAGGAAGCCAAGGAATTCTATGAAGAATTTTTAAATCAAGCCACTTGGGTCTCAGTGACTTCAGTGCAATAACGGGTATAGGAGAGGATGAAAAAATTATGCTGGAAAACATAACTTAGGAAATGAGACAGGATAATAGCTTCAAAGGCTTGCTCAGAAGCCTTATGCTTTATATCATAAATTACTTTATTATGAGGAGTCTTCACGGTCTCTACATGGTGAGCACTGAATAACAGCAAACAATTAAGTTGATAATGTATCTCAGACAGGAAAACTAATTTCAAACAAGGGAATAATTTCTGAATCAGTCAAAAACCATTTATAAATATTTGTGTTGCAGTTTAACAATTGACTAGTTAGAGCAAAGGTCAAAATCAATACTACTTAAAAGAGCTCCAGCCTAATTTTGTATTTTTTAAAAAAAGGTTTTAGTGATGAAAAATGGATAAAGATAAAGACACTAACTTTGATTTTTGCTATTTGGGTTTGAAGTTTATCTGATATGAAGCTTTCATCACAACAGGGAGGTCAAAAGAGCCCTGAAACTGCTTCAGTTAGCCAACACTTCATCTTCTTTTAAAGAAACATGAAAGCCAAGTGAAACACTCACCAAGATAACATTGGCAGATTAGCTTGCATGGAAAAGATTAACATATAATAATCCTGGAAGGGCAGGTTGGAGCCAGGTTAGAAAGAACTTTAAATGCCAAATAGAAGAGTTTGTATTTAATCTTGGAGGTAATTTAGAGCTATTAGAGTTTTCTGACAAGGTTAGCCCTTTTCTTTAGAAATATCATTTTGTCAGCTGTGTGGAGTATTGACTAGGGAGGGGTGAGACTTGATTTTTAATAATCCCAAGCTGTTCTCTGATACAACTCCCCCCTTTTTAAAAAAGTGAGGCAATTGGGGTTAAGTGACTTGCCCAGGGTCACACAGCTAGTAAGTGTTAAGTGTCTGAGACCAGATTTGAACTCAGGTCCTCCTGACTCCAGGGCCGGTGCTCTATCCACTGCACCACCTAGCTGCCCCGCCCCTCCCCCCTTTTAACTCTAATGTTTTTCTGGTAATACTATAAGACTGAAAATCATGGAGTACCTACCACAAGTAAACTGTAGCACATTACCAATAGTGACATGCATTAAAGAAGTGGTATTTGGAATATCTATCATTCAGGGACAAAGTTTGATCAGACCAGTAGGTGGGCTAGTCATGTGTCATGAAAGTGAGGTGTATAGATGGTTAGCCTTAGTGATACATTGGTACCTACCTAATATCAAAAGACCCAAGAGTTTGGTGATTTGATAGGTAACCCATAGCTTGAAGCTCATTTTCATTGGACCCTCCTTACTGGTAGACATTGATTATTTAGTGCTCTGTGCTGAGAGGTGGAGTTGGAGAGATCCTGGTCTTCTGGTTTCTAGGTTTAAGGGAAGGGACACGTAGTTACAGACTCTCTTCAGATCCCAGATGAGGGAAAAGTCTATGGGTCTTCTTTTTCCCTAAGATCTTACCAATGCTGCTTCTTACACAAGCATGGAACACTGAGTAATCATTCTCTGCCCAAAGGAGAATCCCATGTGAATGTGCTGTGAGTCACGGATTACAGCTATATCAATCATGGAGAATTTGTATGAAGACAGGGACAAGAGCAGCACAAGATGAGAAGGTGTGGATGAGCTGTGATGCACAGCACTGAAAAGAGCCATCACAAGTATGTGATAGTGAATTCCCTGAAGTAATGAAGGAACAGTACCCTATATACATATAGCCTTTTTAACTCTTTGAAAAGAACTAGAACAAGACATTCATTTTACATGGTGCTTATACAGCAAATGGGATGTTGTTCTTGAAGAAACTTCTCCAACCTAGATCAGAGTAGCCTGAGGTCTTTGGTACTGGTGAGCTTGTTCCTATTTAGAGACATAGCTCTTTCAAGTTGGAAGGGGGCCTTGGGTGGGATCTAGTCCTAGCCTTCATTTTGCAGCTCAGGTGGGTGACTTGCCCAGTGCCACATGGGTAGTAAATGGCAGAGCCAGGATTAAAACTCATGTACTGTGATCCCAAGTGCAGCATTATGCCTCACGCAATATTACACTGCTTCTGTAGGGGTTTTTAGCCCAGGGAAAAAAGGAGAAGGATAGAAGCCTTGGCCAGGATGGGTATGTTGGGGGAAGGGATGTTGATAGTTGCTTGGATAACTTGACAGATCCAGCAGGTGGAGCATCTGGGGCGGGGTGGGGTGGGGGGTGTTGGGGCATTGACATTAGCTAAGTGGAATGGCTGATTACTGTAATGCTGGCAGGTGGTTCAGGCCAGCTATTCTGCTCAGCTCTATCTTTGGAAGATACCATGATCTTTTTTTCTTTCTTTCTTTTTTTTTTTTGCAAGGCAATGGGGGTTTTGTGACTTGCCCAGGGTCACACAGCTAGTAAGTGTCAAGTGTCTGAGGCTGGATTTGAACTCAGGTACTCCTGAATCCAGGGCCGGTGCTTTCTCCACTGTGCCACCTAGCTGCCCCCTAGATACCATGATCTTTTTTTTTTTTTTTTTTGGTGAGGCAATGGGGGTTAAGTGACTTGCCCAAGGTCACACAGCTAGTAAGTGTCAAGTGTCTGAGGCCAGATTTGAACTCAAGTCCTCCTGAATTCAGGGCCTGTGCTTTATCCACTGCGCCACCTAGCCGCCCTGATACCATGATCTTAAGACAAATATGGGCTGCTCCACAGGCTGTTGGGCAAATGCCCAAATGCTCTTTGTTGTAATTCTCTTAGAGAGTGGAATGGTGGTGGGTGATTTAGAAAGTAATAGATGAAAAATGTAAAAAGCAAACAAAATAAAACCTTTCTTTGAACCCCGGTGCCTAATAAGCTAGAGATAATCCTGGCCCCTAGCTGCCTCCAGGAAGGTCTGTTGTGTCTTCAAGCAGGCAGTGATTTCCATGTCTCCTCAATTCTCTTCCTAGATCATCATGCCCTGGATTATGTCGGATAAGATCTTTGAGAAAGTCCGGGCTTTGAGCACTCTTTCCCGACAACTGAGATTCATTAGCAACTATCCTGTACTAAGAGTGAGTGTCCTAGGGATTCTGGTTCATGGCATTGTCCTCTTCCATGCTCTGTACATAGCACTGGGTTGGACCCTTAGCACATGTCCCACTTGGGCCTCCTAGGGATAGATAGAGGCTATTCACAAATCTTATAAATTCCTTGCCCTGCCCCATTGACATATGCAGTTTTCTTTGCTTCCCTATATGGTGGGGCCTGCTTTTCTGGACACATCTATAATTGGGAATAGGGGGAGGATTGGCCCAATGTTTCAAAGATCTGCCACTGGCTCAAAGAACTTCCATTTCAGCCTTTTCTGTGTCCTAATTTCCCCATTGAGAAATTGGAGCGAATTCCCTTGGTTCTATAAAGGTGGGGGGAACATGGACTTGTTGAGAAACACTTGGTCGGTGGTGACCAAAGACCTTGGAGTTTTAACTCCTGAAAGATACAGGTGGAAGAAGCAAAGTTATCATGGGGGGAGAGGAGCTAACCCCAGGGTTTAGAGAGGTGAATGTCTCCCAATCTTTTACAAAGCACCTTGAAGATTTCAAGATTGGCGGGAAGTTGATGGGCATCTTGGGTCTCTTCTGCATGGACAGTAACTACGAAGTCAGCTCTCGGGCCTCAGGGGCACTCCATTATTGCTTCAAATTCTTTGTGAATCAGAGGCGTAAGTGTTGAAGAAGAAAAAGTGTTAATATTATGCTCTGTGTTTTAGGGACAGTTCTGCCAGAAACAATTTTTATTGATTTAATATTATTCAAAATCCAAGGGGGGCAGCTAGGTGGCCCAGTGGATAGAGCACCGGCCCTGGAGTCAGGAGTACCTGAGTTCAAATATGGCCTCAGACACTTGACACTTACTAGCTGTGTGACCCTGGGCAAGTCACTTAACCCCAATTGCCTCACTAAAAAAAAAAAAAAATAAAAAAAAAAAATCCAAGGACTTCTGTTTTAGAGAGAGAAAAGTGTTTCATATGACATAGTCTTACTCCTCTCCCCTGCCCCAAGATGTCTTTCTCCCCAAGATTAATTAAAGTAGCATTTATAGGAACAAAGAAAATGCCATAAAATTATAAAATACAGTTTTGAGTTAACATTCTACTTCATCTAATGGAACAATAGTCATTTAATCTTCTGGGAACACCCCTGGAAAACCATCCTCCTAAAAACCACTCATTCCTCTTTGACCACTGCCCTCAAGGGCTCTTCCTCTGCTGAAGTAATCAAAAGAACAATCTCTGATTAATACCTCAGTCCGTTCAGGAAATGGGGAAAGAGGGACTGCCCTGAGATGGGGCAATGGGTCAATACCCTCATCCTTTCATTGGAAGGGAAAAAGCAAAGATTGGACATATGATATTTCTCCTTCTAAGATTAATTACTACCCGTAATCCATTTTTCTGGGGCCTTTCATTCTTTTTTTTTTTCTTTTTCCTTTTTGCAGGGCAATGAGGGTTAAGTGACTTACCCAAGGTCACACAGCTAGTAAGTGTCAAGTGTCTGAGGCTGGATTTGAACTCAGGTCCTCCTGAATCCAAGGCCAGTGCTTTATCCACTGTGCCACCTAGCTGCCCTGGGGCCTTTCATTCTTAACCCTGTACACACTTTCCTAAAGGGAAAGGTCTGGAAAGGATGTTAGACTGGAACTAAAAAGAAAGTTTTAAGAATATACTTACATAGTGTCACTTATCAAGGTGACTACCTAACTATGGTCACAGGCACCTTAATAAGGATCTCGCCATACAAACCAATGTTCCTGATTTATATTTCCCAAAGAGTACCTTATAGACTTAAAGCATAATTAATTGAAAAAGATTTGAGCCATCGCTGAACTCATCCACCACATTTTACAGATCAACATAAATGGCTTGTCCAACAGAGCCAGGACTAGAACTCAGGTTCCTTGACTCATAGACTAAAGTATTTTGATATTATTATTATCTTAATATTATATATCTTGGGGCAGCTAGGTGGCCCAGTGGATAGAGCACCGGCCCTGAAGTCAGGAGTTCCTGAGTTCAAATCCGGCCTCAGACACTTAACACTTACTAGCTGTGTGACCCTGGGCAAGTCACTTAACCCCAATTGCCTCACTAAAATATATATATATATATATATGTATATATATATATATATATATATATATATATATCTTGTGGGGATCCTCAACTATTCCAGGTTCTGAATCTGAGCCAGAATTTTCTCCAAACCAACTCTCCCAAGCTTCCACTGATGACACATTTAGATCATAACAAAGTTATTTTAACTAAATAGAAATGGAAATTGTATAACCACAGAACATTTTCATCTTTCCATAAATCTTAAACTCACTCTCCATCAAATATAGAGACACTCAGCAGGAAGAGAGGAGCCTTATTATCCACACATGGGAAGCACATGGGCATCTGCATCTGAGGGAATACTCATACAGAGAATGTACATTACCAGAAAATGCAAAGCAAAATGAATCATGACTCTGATCCTGCCAGGCTGCCAGCATCTCCTACTGACGCTCCTTCTCTCTTTGACTGAGCCTGTTCTCTTCCAGGCATTGTTCCTTATTCTGACTGGTTGTCCACCATAGCTAGTTTTTAGAGGTCACAATACACTGGTGAACCATATACTACAACTGCTGTGGCTATGGCTCTTTTAGCCAACTCCACCAGCCGTTAAGAGATGGTGTAATGGGGCGGCTAGGTGGCACAGTGGATAAAACACCGGCCCTGAAGTCAGGAGTACCTGAGTTCAAATCCGACCTCAGACACTTAACACTTACTAGCTGTGTGACCGTGGGCAAGTCACTTAACCCCAATTACCTCACTAAATAAATAAATAAAGAGATGGTGTAACTAATAAAGCTCCTCTCCTATTGGTTGAGAGGTAACAGTTCTTTCACACTTCCCCACCAACTGGCTCTTTCTGAGCCTCAGCTATAGTCTTGAGCTTAGGTGCTATCTTCAGATCCACCTGAAATTCAGATCTCCATCTGGAACAGAGGAGTCTTCATGTAGGGTGAATTTCAGGATGTCTGTGAACTTGAATGGAAGAAAAGACAACTTCATTTTTGCTACAGGGCAGCTAGGTGGCACAGTGAATAGAGTGGCAGGCCTGAAGTCAGGAAGACTTATCTTTCTGACTTCAAATCTGGCCTCAGATACTTCCAAGCTGTGTGACTATGGGCAAGTTGCTTAACCCTGTTTGCCTCAGTTTCCTCCTCTGTAAAATGAGCTGGTTCTCCATAGGAAATAGCAAACCGCTCCAGTTTCTCTGCCAAGAAAACCCCAAATGGAATCATGAAGAGTCAGACACAGTTGAAAAGCAACTGAACTTCAACTGGAATTTATAATTTCCTTCAATTATGAATGTAGGCAACAAATATTATTCTGATAAGGGATCCACAGGCTTCACCAAAAATGTCCATGACACAAAAAAATGGTTAAGGGGTACTGTAATTGGGAAGCCTTTCCCCTTCAGAAAACTTACAGGTTTCCTCAATTAGCATTCTTATCCATTAACTAGGATGTTTTCTTCAGCTTTTTGTCAGACTTCTTAGCCAATAATTAGGAAGTTTTCTGCAGTTTTTTTTTTCAGCAAAACTTCTCAGTTGTGGTTATGAAGTGCACTTTGGTTCAGCCAGGCAGAGCCAGGATTAGAACTCAACTGAGATCAAGTCTGACCTTTTATTGCTTCTTCACTCCCCCTTTTTTTGGGGGGAGGCAGGGCAATGAGGGTTAAGTGACTTGCCCAGAGTCACACAGCTAGTAAGTGTCAAGTGTCTGAGGCCAGATTTGAACTCAGGTCTTCCTGAATCCAAGGCTGGTGCTTTATCCACTGTGCCACCGAGCTGCCCTGACAATTTTTTTTTTCATAACTCTTGTCATACCTCCTGGTTGAAGGTTAATCCACCCAGAGCTCTACTTCCTCAAACAGAAAAGTTATTGAGAGGTACTGTGTAAGTTGTTTTAAACTCACTCTCACAGTCCCTCTTATTTTATGAAAATGGCAGTTACTGTACTTGTTGAAAAATTAAAAATTCCAAGAGGCTTTTAGGCTGTTGACCTTTGTGTCACTTCTCCCAGTAGCTCTCTCTTTCTCCCTCTCTTATTTCTCTCCTTTCTCCATCTTCTCTTCTCTTCTCTCTCCCCTCTTTGTCTTTTACCTCCTCCCCCATCCACCTCTTTACAGCCGTTACAGTATAATAATTTCGTAATTCACATTTCTCTAGCCTTTTAAGGTTGACAAAATACTTTGATTGTACCAGTCCTATGAGGTAGGCAATGAAAGTATTGTCTCCACTTTACAAATGAGAAATTAAGTTTCAGAGTGGTTCACTGACTCACTGGGAGTAACACAACTAGTAGATATCAGTCAGAGTTGTATATTTAACAGCCTAGGATTTGCATTTAATGGAAAAGAGCCCAGAGCCCCAAATTAGGACTAGAAATCCTAGAGGTTTTAGGCAGGAGGGTCAGATTTTTGTCTTTTTTTCTGCACCAGTGTTAGCTATTCACTAACCTGTTCCATTGCTAGGCTTCTGTTCACAAATTAAGGCATGATACACATAGTAATTATGGTTGGTCAGGATTTTCTATCAAGGGTACAATAGCTTTTAAGTTACTACAAAACCCAGAAATCACCGACAGCTCAAAAAAAAATAGATAAATCATTAAGGAAATACATGTTGGTTGCAGGCAGAGGCCAGAGGTATCATTAAAGCTTTTGCTGATCTCAGATCTACTCTGTTCTAGCCATACCACTAGGGTGGGTTTAAATAGGCAGAGTGGCAAGTGAGGAGAGTCCTCAATCAATTAGTCAATAAAGACCTTTTATTAAGTGCCTACTGTGTGCCAGATACTATGCAGAGTGCTAGGGATACAAAAAGAAACAAAAGACAGTCCCTGCCCTCAAGGAGCTTCTGATTTAAATCTTATTGCATCTTTACCCCAGGCTCAGACTCCATTACCAGTGTTTGCTGGAGAATCTCTATCCGCCCCCCCCCAACCCTAAGCCACAGTGCTGACTCAGCATGCTGTCCCTAGATCTTCCTTTTCCAATCTGCCACACCAGCACCTTACCTCAGCAGCCTCTCACGGGAGTCTGGTTGTTTATTCTTGGCCAAGAAATTCCATTCCTAAGGAACCTAAGGAAATTTGACCCCTATTTCTCCCTGTCTCAAAGGTGCTTGGGTTACCTATTCATTTATTCATGCTCCATACTTCCTCGGTGTTGGAGGAGTAGCAACTTCTAATAGACTGGCCCCTGCCAACACCGATCAGTTTATAGAACCATAAGATCATTGATTTAAAACTGGAAGCTGTGGTGTGCTAGAACTGGTTCAAACCAGCTCATCAGCCAATTGCTCAGTTTTCAGGGTCAGCATTTATACTTTGGATATCAGGCTATGAAGCAAGGCTTGATCGATCGATTGATTGATTATCTGGACTTAAGAAACTAATGACAAAATGAAATAATGCAGATTTAACTTGAAAGTATATCATGTAGGGGCATCTAGGTGGTGCAGTGGATAGAGCACTGGCCCTGGATTCAGGAGGACCTGAGTTCAAACCTGGCCTCAGACACTTGACACTTACTAGCTATGTGACCCTGGGCAAGTCACTTAACCCCAATTGCCTCACCAAAAAGAAAGAAAGAAAGAAAGAAAGAAAGAAAGAAAGAAAGAAAGTATATCATGTATGTATGTGTATATTGCCTTCCCTGCCTCACCATCATTTTACAGATGAAGAAATTAAGGTAAGAAGACAGAGATTTTTTTATAGGCTTTTCCTAGTAGGCTGGTTTCATGGGAATTTGCCTACCCTGTTGGACAGAAATTGTCCAACCTTAATGTCTGTCTCTGAGGTTGGGAAAGAAGTGGGAATAGGGAAGGAGGTGGGAAAGGAGGCCTGTTTATCTCTCTCCCTCCAATGGAGGAAGGATGTGCTTCTTAATGGTGGCTTTGTGGGTCCTAGAATCGGTTCTGAAGACTGAAGAAGAACGGCGCAGCCTCCTAAAAAACTTGCAGAAGAATTTCCAAGCAGATTGGGCCACCAGCCTGCAGTATATTGTTATGGTAACCCTGGCTCTCCCCACATAGCCTGGACTCAGGATGCTATTTGGCGGTGGGTGGGGGGAGAAGTTAGAGTGGGTTATGGGGCATATTTTGATCCCAGATCCCATCCATAAAGCCTAAAGCCTCCTGATCAGCTGGGAGACTCACTCCTGAAGTTGTTCCTGGGTTGGGGTTTTGGCCATGGAGGGCCAAACAGAGATATAATGAAGTCTTCCATCTCTGTCCATAGATCATTCTGTTTTATTTCAATTGTAGCATATCTTTTATTTCATTCATGTCTGCATGAAATAATCTTTTAAACTCCTACTATGCTTATTCAAAGCACTGTGCTAAATTCTGTCAGGGTTACAGAGATAAATGAGATTTGATTTTTCCCTTTAAGGACCGCCTAATGTCTTAACAACAGTATTGGGACAGGAACAGGAGAGTTATTTTTGATAGCTTGATCTGACTCCTCATCGCCTCCTCTGACTCACTGCTTGCAGAATTGTAGGAGCTAAGAGATGCTGGAAGTTCTTCCCCTTTGAAGCCAAAACATTTCATTGGTTTCCCATCAAGATCAGTTATCCCGCCTTCCAGCCCAACCCTTTAGAGACCAAAGGCTGGTTCCCTGTGGAGTCTAAATAGAGGCGATTCTGTCTGACATTTGTAAAGGATGGAGACCAGAGACACGGAGAAAAGAGACACAAAGGAGGGAACCAAGGAACTTTCCCCCCTTTTCTGTAGCTCCTTAATTTGTATTGAGAAATTAACAATTCCCCCAGACATCAGGTACTTGCATTCAAATGGTCCCTAATCTAAAACTGCCCACTGAGGCTGAAATAGAAATCCCTTGTGCATCATTTTCTATTTTGAATAATCTGTCCCTTTAACCCAGAGAAAAGAGTCTATTATATTTTGAATTTGGGCCTTGTATTTACATAATGACAAATCGGTTGTTGCTTCCATCTGGGCCTTTTTCCCCATTTGGGGGGTGGGTGGGGAAGGGACCTTATTCAAGGGAATACCTGATGCTGTTCTTCCTTTAGTTCTTCAAGACCTTTCTGAACCCGGATGAGAGGACAACTATTATTATATTGTGTGTGAAGGCCATGACCACTGGTAGCAAATATAACACTTGGGCACCTGTTGAGATGTTGGAGATGATAATAAATGAGCCTCTTCCGGAACTCAGCAAGGTAGGGAAACTGAGAGACTTTTTGGCCTGGGATCTTCCTAAGGTGCTTTCTTTCTTTCTTTTGGAAAGGGAACAAGCATTTATTAAATACCTACTATTTGCTGGTCATAGTATTATTATTATTATTTTTTTTGCAGGCAATGGGGGTTAAGTGACTTGCCCAGGGTCACACAGCTAGTAAGTGTCAAGTGTCTGAGGCCGGATTTGAACTCAGGTACTCCTGAATTCAGGGCCGGTGCTTTAACCACTGTGCCATCTAGCTGCCCCGCTGGTCACAGTATTAAACATTTTACAAAGATTACCTCATTTAATTGCAAGCTATTGCCAAATAGACTATTTTTGGATAATAAACATTTTTATTTAAAGTTTTGAGTTCCAAATTCTATCACTCCTTCCCTGCCCCCCACCATGGGGTAAGCAATCAGATATAGGTTAACCTAGGATCAATGAACTTTAAAACAATATTTTTTTATTCTGGTATGGTGTCACATGCCTGTGATCCCTGCTGATTGGAAAGACTGAGGCTGGTGAATCATTTGAACTTAAGGGCTCTAAGCTTCTGGAGGTGTCCATACAGAAGCGTGGAAGCAATGTGCTGGCACCAGACTGCCTGCTATATAGACGTGCTTCATCAAAGCTGGTGGGCATTGCCAGTAGACATCAGGTAGATGGTAGACATCAGGCTGTCTGAAGAGGGGTAAACTGGCCCAGTCTGGAAACAGAGCAGGTCACAGTGGGGCCGGATGTGGTATGATGGAAAGAATTCTGATTAAGGTGGGGTGCCAAAGGCTTTGTCCAAGGTAGGGAGGTGGCCCAGAGTTGAACGTTTAAATGGGCCACTGATAAATGATTAGGAAGCAGGTTTCCTCATAGGATGCAGAGCTTGGAGATGAGAGGAGGAGGGGGACCTGGGCTGAGACGGAGCAAGTGTTAAGCTGGTGAGGATGGAGTCCAGTGGAGATTGGCTCCCCTGGAGGGGGCGGTGCCCACGTTTTCAGTTTTCAACTGAGAATTGGGTTCTAATCCCTGCTCTGACAACACTGACTTTGGGATCCTGTTTCTCTGTAAAATGAAGTTGAACCATATGGTTCCTGAGGTCTCTTCTAGCCCCGAGAGTCTTTTGCACTCCATCTGCTGCCCCTTCAGCTGAGCTTCACTTTCATTGTGAGGTGAATGAGCTTGTCTCTGTGACTGTGAGCAAGTCATTTCTCTGGGCAGAAGGCGGACGTTCTGTTTCTCCTTCATAAAACCAAGGAGTTGGACTAGTTGATCCAACATGGTACTTTGAGGGCTTCTGTATGTGTCTTGAGGAAAGGGGGTGGTAGGGACTTTCCAGTGCTCATTCACATCTCCTTCCAAAAGCAGATCAGTGGGGGCAGCTAGGTGGCACAGTGGATAAGACACCGGCCCTGGATTCAGGAGGACCTGACTTCAAATTTGGCCTCAGACACTTAGTAGCTGTGTGACCCTGGCCAAGTCACTTAACCCTCATTGCCCTACAAAAAAACCCCAAATCAAAACAAAACAAACAAACAAAAAGACCAAAAAAACCAAAAGCAGATCAGCCCTAAAGGTTACCACTTCCTTTTTTTTTTTTTTTTGGTGGGGCAATAAGTGTTAAGTGACTTGCCCAGGGTCACACAGCTAGTAAGTGTCAAGTGTCTGAGGCTGGATCTGAACTCAGGTCCTCCTGAATCCAAGGCCGGTGCCTTATCCACTGTGCCACCTAGCTGCACGAGTTTACTATTTCATCTCAACCCCCATTAACCTGGCTTTTGGGATGCTAAACATGAAGAAACAACTAATTATTCTTGAAAACTAAGATCATTGAGGGGGCTCCCAAATAGCCCTCAATCAACAAAGACTTATTAGGACCCTCTTTTATATGGCTTGCTGAGCTAGGCACCGGGAATAAGAGTACAAAGAACGAAACAATCCCTGTTTGCAGGGGGCTTACGTGCTAATGACTGGCAATGCCCACCAGCTTTGATGAAGCACGTCTATATAGCAGGCAGTCTGCTGCCAGAGGATGCCAATATAGGCAAGAAGAAAAGACAGTGCCTGCCCTCAAGGAGCTGACATTCTAGTCTGCAACATGTTTCGAGGGAGCTAAAAAGTCAGGCAGGAAGAGCAGGTGACAAAGTCAGGGACAAAGTCTGAGAGCCTGATGTGTAGCTGGAGAAGAGAGAACAAGTATAGCAGCAGAAATAGAAGTGAACACTAGAGAGCATCAGCAAAGGGTCCCACCTCAGCCTCCTCTGCCCTCCCAGCCTCAGGGGAGTCCGTCCTAGACCAGGTGATTTTCCTACTCCAGCGACAGCCGGCACCACTTCATTGGGCAGTGACCCAGCCCAACACCAGCAGGAACAGAGGGACCCATGCCCGAACTGCCCTTCCCTCCTTACCCACCTCACAGAGTCCCTCTCGTCCTTTGAGGGGCAGCTCGTGCCTGCTCATGCAACACACCATGTGTTTGTGCTTGAAGGCCCTTCCTCCTCCCCTCAGATGCTAGTGCCCTCCATTGAACTATCCTGTATGTTCCTATTTGTCTGCCCCGTTAGAATGTAAACTCCTTTCCAGAAAGAATTGTTTTTTTCTTTGTATCCTCAGGGCATGACTAAATACTTGATTGATTGGGTGTAGGGTGGGGGTGCTTCAGTGGTGTCCTGAGGTCGCTCTCTTCCTCTACAACAGGGATTCCAAACCTGGGGGTCTACGAATTTGTTTTTATTATTTTTGTTTGTTTGTTTGTTTGGTGAGGCAGTTGGGGTTGTGACTTGCCCAGGGTCACACAGCTAGTAAGTGTCAATGTCTGAGGCCAGATTTGAACTCAGGTACTCCTGAATCAAGGGCCGGTGCTTTATCCACTGTGCCACCTAGCTGCCCCCAGCAATGGGGGTTTTGTGATTTGCCCAGGGTCACACGGCTATTAAGTGTCAATGTCTGAGGCCAGATTTGAACTCAGGTACTCCTGAAACCAGGGCTGGTGCTTTATCCACTGTGCCACCTACCTGCCCCCTATGAATTTGTTTTTTAAAAATATTTTGGTATGTATTGTTGTTCAGTCATTTTCAGTTGAGTTTTCATGACTCCACGTGGGGATTTCTGGACAAGGATACTGGAGTAGTTGACCATTTCCTTTTCCAACTAATTTTACACATGAGGAAACTGAGGCAAACAGATTAAGTGACTTGTCCAGGGTCACACAGTTAGGAAGTGTTTGAGGCCAGATTTGAACTCAGGAAGATGTCTTCCTAACTTCAGTCCTGGCACTCTATCCACTGTACCACTTAACTGCCCCAGTTGAGATCTACATTTCAATATAATTAATTGATTTCCTTTTTAATCCTGTGCATTTTATTTTGTTCATTTATCAGCATTGTTCTGAGAAGGGGTTCACAGGCTTTATTAGACCAGCAAAGGAGCCCAAGAAACACACAACTCTTGCCCTTCAGGGTGGCATCTTCCCTTCACCTTTCCCATCTGAGGGGTGGCAGTCCTTTTCATGCTGTTTGTCTGGGCTCTATTTATACTGCTTGCCTCAGATGCAAAAATTCCTCTTTATACCTCTGAGATCTATCACTATTAACTTGCATTAATCTGATGTGAGGAGCTGGGAGGCTCCCAGCAGGAAACTGTCCCTACCTCCGCTCAGGTGCAAGACCTCATCGAGATTATTCACTATAATCTGAGCTACATAAAAGATCCCAGTGCCATCAAAGTCATTGAGAAGACTCTTCAAGAGCTGGCCCAGAAGTACCCTGATGAGGTCATGTTCATGCTGATCACCATCCAAGATAATGTGCAGTAAGTCAGTGTCACCAGCCCCATACCCTCCTAGGGCTCCATCTCCACCCCCAGTCTTAGGCTCTTCCTGCCTGGGACCTCTGTTACCTCTGCTCTCTGTCCTGGTCAGAGCCTTCACCTCTCTGCTGACCTCCAGCATCCCAGCTCCAACGGCCCATGACACACCTAGAACTGGATGAGTCGCAGACTTGGCTCTTTCCTTCCAAACCCTATTCCTCTCCAGACTTCCACTATTCTCCCAGTCCCCTAGGCTCTCAGGCTCTTAATGTGGGAGTCATCCTCAACTCCTCCCCACCCCCGCCTCTGTCTCTGTCTCTCTGTCTGTGTCTGTGTCTGTGTCTGTGTCTCTCTCTCTCTCTCTCTCTCTCTCACACACACACACACACACACACACACACACACACACACACACACACACACACACACACACACACACACATCCAGTCTGTTGCCAAGGCTTGTCTCCTTTGACACTGCCGCCACCCTGGGACAGGCCCTCATCTTCTTAGGCCTTAGGCCTGGCATGCTGCAATAGCCAGCTGGTTGTTCTCCCTGCTCCAGTCCCCTCCATTCAGCTACCAAAGTAATTTCCATAAAGGGAAGATCGGGCTGTGTCAAACTCCCCTCCAATGACCCCATGACTCTGTGTCACCTTCAGGATCAAATATAAGACCCTTGTGGGTGTTCTCAGCCCTCTCCTTCCTACCACTTCCCAGCCCCTCCCCCACCACTCCCAGGCATTTTCACTGCTCGCCCCATCCTTGGGACACTCCTTCCTTAGCTCTGCCTCTCAGCTTCCTTGTCTTTTCCTTTAAATCCCAGCTAAAAATCCCACCATCTAGAGGAAGCTCCTCCCAATCCCTTCTAATTCCAGTACCTTCCCTCAATTAAATATCGATGTGTCTCATGCATAGTTTGTACATGGTTGTTTGCATATTACCCCTATTAGATGGGGAGTTCTTGAGGGCAGGGACCATCTTTTCCTTGGCTTTGTATCCCTAGTGCTTAGTTAGCATTGTGCCTGGCACACAGTAGGTGCTTAATAAATGTTTATTGACTGACCAGTCTCCTCCGGGCCTTCTTCCATCCATGGGGGGATTCTGGGTCCCACCATGCTTACTTTCTTCATCAACTTCTAAGAATCCAGGGGCAGGGGGCAGGGAGGGATGATTATCTATGGGATACAGGGCTTCTCGAAACTGCCCATAACAATCTTAACTCCTCCTCAGCAGCCTTAAGGGCAGCCCGTTGGCTTTTCTGCAGCTGCCTGAGAGAGCTGATCAGGTTCGATGGAGATGAGCAGTAATTACAGGGACTGTAGGGATCAGTCAGTAAGATTGATTTTATCTGTGGCATCTGCTTCCCACTCAGGCTGCTTCTCTTTTCCTTCTTCAAGGATCAAAAGTTATGTTAGACTCCAAAGCTAGGGAATCTGGATGGGTCATCCCCCTGAGTTTCTCCATTCACTATGCCTATGGCCAAAGCCAGATTTCACTTAATTTGATCTTTTAAAACATTACAGTAATTAGTTTTCAGTTAATAAGTATTTATTTTCTCTACTTGCTACCCTACCCTCTTTAATTGAACGGTCCTTTGAACAAATATACATAGTCAAGTTAAAACAAATCTTGTCCAAAAACTGTAAATTTCATTCTCCATCTTGAGTCCATTACTTCTTTGTCATCATAAGCCCTCTGAAATTATACTTGATCATTGCATTGGTCAGAGTTCTTAAGTCTTTCAAAATTTTTTGTCTTTACAATAATGCTGCCACTATGTAAATTGTTCTCCTGGTTCCACTTACTTCACTCTGTAGCAGTTAATACAAATCTTTCCAGGTTTCTCTGAAAGCATCCTCTTCATCCCTTATAGCACAATAGTATTTCATTAATTCATATATCATAGTTTGTTCAGCTATTCTCCAATTGATGTGCATCCCTTTGGTTTCTGGTACTTTGCCACTACAAAAAGAGCTGCTATAAATATTGTGTGTCTGTGGGCCCTTTTTCTCTTTCTTTGATCTCTTTGGGTAGAGGACAAATAGTGGTTTCATTGGATCAAAGGTATGTACATTTTAGTGACTTTTGGGATATAGTTTTGCTTTCCAGAATGCTTAGACCAATTCACAACTGGGCCAACAATGTATTAAAATGCCTATTTTTCTCCAGCATTTGTGTCCAACATGGTCATCTTTTCGTTTAGTCACTTTCCCCAATCTGATGGACATGAGATAAAGCCTCAGAGTTCTTTAATCTTCATCCCTCTAGTTATTAGTGACTTGGAGCATTAAAACATTTTTTAATCATAAAAGTATTTTGTTATTTTCCACTTACATGTAAAGATAATTTTCAACATTTTGGGGGGGCAGGGCAATGAGGGTTAAGTGACTTGCCCAAGGTCACACAGCTAGTAAGTATCAAGTGTCTGAGGCTAGATCTGAACTCAGGTCCTCCTGAATCTAGGGCTGATGCTCTATCCACTGAGCCACATAGCTGCCCCCCCAACATTTGTTTTTGTTGTTTTTTTTTGCAGGGCAGTGAGGGTTAAGTGACTTGCCCAGGGTCACACAGCTAGTAAGTGTCAAGTGTCTGAGGCCGAATTTGAACTCAAGTCCTCCTGAATCCAGGGCAGGTGCTTTATCTACTGTGCCACCTAGCTGCCCAACATTTGTTTTTTTTTTTTAATTTTTTTTTTGGTGAGACAATTGGGGTTAAGTGACTTGCCCAGGGTCACACAGCTAGTAAGTGTTAAGTGTCTGAGGTCGGATTTGAACTCGGTTACTCCTGAATCCAGGGCCAGTGCTTTATCCACTGTGCCATCTAGCTGCCCCCATTTGTTTTTAATAAGATTTCTTGGTCCAAATTTTTCTCCCTCCCTCCCTTCCCTCCCCCCTCCCCAAGACAGAAAGCAATCTGATACAGGTTATATATGTATAATCACATTAAACATATTTCTGTGTTAGTTATGTTGTGAAAGAAGAATCAGAACAAAAGGGAAAAACTTCAAAAAAGAAAACAAAAAACAAAAAAAGTAGAAACAGTATATGGCTCAATCTGCATCTAGATTCCAAAGTTCATTTTTCTGGATGTGGAGAACATTTTCTATCATGAGTCCTTTGGAATTGTCTTGGATCATTGTATTGCTGAGAGGAGTTAAGACTATAACAGTTGATCATCACACAATGTTGCTGTTACTGTGTACAATGTTCTCTTGGTTCTGCTTGTTTCACTCAGCATCAGTCCACTTAAGTCTTTCCAGGTTTTTCTGAAATCTGCCTATTCATCATTTCTTACAACACAATAGTATTCTATTATATTCATTTACCACAACTTGTTTAACCATTCCTCAATTGATGGGCATTCCCTTGATTTCCAATTCTTTGCCACCATAATGAGAGCTGCTATAAATATTTTTGTACATGTGGGTCCTTTTCCCTTTGTGATCTCTTTGAGATACAGACCTAGAGTGGTATTACTGGGTCAAAGGGTGACTTGGAGCATTTTTTATATGGTTGTTGATAACTTGGATTTCTTCCTTTGTATCCTTTGTACTTAATATGATCTTTTTTTTTTTTTTTTTTTTTGCTGGGCAATGAGGGTTAAGTGACTTGCCCAGGGTCACACAGCTAGTAAGTGTCAAGTGTCTGAGGCCAGATTTGAACTCACATACTTCTGAATTCAGGGCCGGTGCTTTGTCCACTTCGCCACCTAGCTGCCCCTAATATGATCTTTATAGCTGACATTTATTAGCCAGTGAGGGAGGGAGATGAAGTGAGAGGAAGGGAGGGGGATAAAGAGAAGGGATGAAGGAAGGAGAGAGAAAAAGGAAGAGAGAGAGAAGGCAAAAGAGAAGGGGAAAGGGAATGAAAGTAGAATGTAACTTTTTGGCAGGCAGAGACTGGGTTTTTTTTTTTGTTTGTTTTTTGCAGTGCAATGGGGGTTAAGTGACTTGCCCAGGGTCACACAGCTAGTAAGTGTCAAGTGTCTGAGGCCAGATTTGAACTCACATACTCCTGAATTCAGGGCCGGTGCTTTGTCCACTGCGCCACCTAGCTGCCCCACTGGTTTGTTTTTAAAGTTTGTATCCCTCACACCTGAGAGGCAGTGTGGCCTGGTGGGTAGAGAGCTGGTTCTTGACCTAGGAAGACCTTGGCTTAAGTCCCTCCACAGTGGCTGTGGGAAAGTCACCAGTACTTGGGATATTGTCTTGTACCCACATAGTGGGCATTTAATAGATGTTGTTGCACTGAATTTAAGAAAAGAAGAGACAATGAGACAAAAGAGGAAAGAAGGGAATAAGAGGAAAGGAAAAAAAAAAAGAGGATAGTGAGACTCCCAAGGGTAGGCGAGAGCTCGCAAAACGCTTTTCCTGTGAATGCTTAGTAGAACCTGCAAAAGGATGGGCTGAGGTGACCTTCCTCCTGATGACTTTCTGACCCCACAGAGATCGAGAACTGTGGAAGATCCTGGCAGCCTCCTCCAGGGGCTACGATAAGATCCTGAGTCATCTGTTGAAGAGGTTGAAGTCTTTAAAATTTCAGGATCCCAAGGAGCCCATGGAGTCTTTGGAGATCAACTCTGTGGTGGTACAGTGACTGCTGATGGAAAGCTAATTAGACAGGCCACGGGGGTGGGGTGGGGTGGGGGTGGGGGGTGGGGCCTCTGAAGCAGAGCTCCTGAGCTCCACGGTGTCCCCACCCTTTTGGCTGTCCTTGCTTTGTTTACAATCCCAGGGGCGCAAAAAGGAGTGGAGGATGCTGGGAGGGAGGAAATGATACAACTTGAGCCTCATGGACCTTCCAGTGGACATTGTACTGGGCTGGGAGTTAGGAGACCAGATGCATAAGCTGTAGTAAGACCCCAGTATCTCCGGGCCTTCCTTTTCTCCGTTGTGGAAAATGGTGCCTGCCCCTTCCCAGCCTTGAGAGAACCATGCCCTGAAGGAGTGTGCTCCAGTGACTGTGTAAGGGCTAGAATTCCCCAGGGGGTGTGACCCGAGTGGACAGAATGAAAGGGATCACGCTGATTTCTCTCTGCTCCCCAGGCTGGCAGGGCTCTCCAGGAGATTCTTTTGGAATCTAGTTCTAAGCTAGAGGTGGAGACCTTCTACCCATGGCTCTACATGGCCCTCCTGTCCCTCATCTCCTTCCTTGTGTTTGAAGGGGGCAGCAAGACCCTCCAGAAGCAGCCGGGGGTGCCCGAATGGCTGAACCCCGTGAGGTACTGGAAGGGACTGTCACAGGAACCCTGACAAGGGGCTCTCTGACCCTCTGAGGAAAGGCCTCTGGTTTTTTGGTTTTTTTTTGGGGGGGGTGGAGCAATGAGGGTTAAGTGACTTGCCCAGGGTCACACAGCTAGTAAGTGTCAAGTGTCTGAGGCTGAATTTGAACTCAGGTCCTCCTGAATCTAGGGCCGGTGCTCTGTCTACTGTGCCACCTAGCTGCCCTCAAGGCCTCCGGTTTTAAAGGCTGCCATTTCCACTTAGTAGCAAGTTCTTCCTTCTATAGCTACAGAGATTGGTTCTGCTCTTTGGGGCCGGGCAGAACACGTTGACTCCCTTTTCCCCATCACAGCCATCACAAGCCCCTTTAAATTCTTTTTGCCAAGCTAAATGTCCCTGTTTCCTTCCACCTGTGGAGCTCATCCTCTTTTGGATGTCCCCTGGTTTTCCAGTCTCCCTCCTATGTGGTACCCAGAAGCAAACCCAGCCCTTTGGCTCTCTTCTGACCAGGGCAGCAGAGGACAGCAAGCCTCTTGTCTTCGACGTCCAGCCTAAGATGACATTGTGGACTCATAGTAAGCTCTTATTCTATGAACCACTCCCCCCACACCCCAGGCCTTTTTCACAGGAAGTGTTGTCTAGACACATTTCCCCCATGCCCTGTAGATGGGATTGATTTTCTTAACCCCAAGGGCAAGGCTTTGCAGCCATCCTAACTGAACTTCTTTTTTACAACACAGTGCCCAAGCACCTAATAAATGCCAGCTCATCGATTGATTATTAGATTCAGCCCATCGCTCTAACCTGTCAGTATTTTTTGAATATCTCATTCTATCATCCAATGTGCTGTCCATCTCTGCTTTGTGTCATTCACCAATTGGGCAAGCACATGACCTCTGTGTCTCCATTAATAATGACATTGAACAGAACGAGCTGATGACACATTCTCTGGAAGCTCTCCTGGAGACTTCTCTCCAGATTGACCTTGAGTCAGTCGTCATCTACATTTGAATCTTGTCATTTAGTCGATTACAAACTAACCTCATTTTAGTCTCTTCTAGTTCCTGTTGTACCATCTTGTTCACCAGCATGGATGGTGAGGCTTTGTCAGATGCCTGTCTGACATACAAGCATCCTTGCTCTACGGAATTTCCCAGATACCTGCGAGGCAGTGCTGTCCAAAAAGGCCACAAGGCTTCGCTCACAGGACCAGTTTAACAAAGCCATCCTGACATGATCACTGTTCTTTCTAGTGCCCACTGACCAGCCTTTGACTGACATATTGGAGACCTTCCCCACGAATAGAAGCCAAAGTCAGCTTATAAGGTCTATTCTCTTCCCTTTCTTTGGAAATTGAGGCCT
Source organism: Dromiciops gliroides (assembly GCF_019393635.1). Classification (NCBI taxonomy): domain Eukaryota; kingdom Metazoa; phylum Chordata; class Mammalia; order Microbiotheria; family Microbiotheriidae; genus Dromiciops; species Dromiciops gliroides. The sequence continues at coordinate 98,534,787 of NC_057864.1, forward strand.
TCTCCAACCATAGAACCAGTACCTTGACTGTTCTCTGTAGTTTTTAGGGCGCAGTAATCCCTTCCACAAGTTCTTTCAGCATCCGGAGATGGGATTTGACTGGTCTGGTGACTTATTCTTTGGGGCACCTGGGGGCTCTCTGACCATTTCATGTGATCAGAGGACTTTTAGTTGGATGGGACCTTAGCAGCCTTCTGGTCTAATCCTTTCATTTTAGAGATGAAGGAATAGGCCTGGAGAACTTAAGTAATTTGCCCATGGTCGTTCAGGCAGTAAGTAGCCAAACTGGGATTCAGACTCAGTTCTTCTAACTCAAAATGCAGGGCCTTTTCAACAGTAGCAATCCCATTGCCTTTAAATTCCCTGTTGACCACTTTTGCTTCATCCCTGCCAGTCCAAATATTGTTCTTGTTGGTAAAGAAAACAGAAGTGAAGCAAAGTCAGAGCTGAGAAGCTTTGCGGTCACTCCTTCATTGATCCCTTGTTCTTGCCCCACCCATTTGCAGGTCTGTCTTTTCTTTGCTCTTCCTCTTGTGGAAGTGCCAGGCACTGTGCTAAGTGGTTTATAAATATGATCTCAGTTGGTATCTCCTTTGCCCAATTTGGTTTTTTAAAAATGCCTCCCCTCCCTTTATCGTCCTCAGCATCCGCTCTGAACATCAGCTGGTTCAGAGCACTGGTATTGCTCACATGACTGAGTCTTGCAGACACTGGGTAGATTTATGTATTCAACCACAGCAACTTGCCCTTGCCTTCATCTCCCCAACCACCCATGTTGCTTAGAGGCCTCTACACTGCCACACAATTCTCTTTAGACGTTCTCTTTTTATTTCATCAGGCTCTTGTTTAATGCTCTCTCTAACACTTCCTCTCTCTGATTCTTTGGATTCCCTCCCCTAAATATATTCTCTTGATTCTCAGAGATGCTCTAATGGCCCAGGATACCCCTTCACTAATCCATTCTAGTCATGAGTTACATCCTATGAACTCTTGATTTTTCTCTTTGTTGTGGTAACTTTGAAGATGTCCATGACAAGCCACTCCAGCACCTTTGCCATGAAAGCCCCAAATGGGCTCACAAAGAGTCAGACACAGCTGACAACAACCCAACAACAAACACTGGAGGCTTTCTAGTTCCCCTTGTTTATTAGCTCTGTTCAGTGACTTTACATATTGAAATCTGTGGCTTTTGAGTTCATTCCTGTCTTCCTGGACATTGTCTTCTGAGAATTATTGGTCTCTATTGATATTTTCCCTTAGGGATTATTATTTGTCATTTATTAATATTGTTTGAACCTAGTTTTATGTGGCTAAAAATTATCTAACCCCCAAAACTTACTGTAGAGGTTCGGCTGACCCCAGAGATACCCCAGGGAAACTGGAACGTTGTAAGACTTAGATCCCAACCAGCACTTGTTTGGGGTCTCCTCAGGTCTTGTTTTGGATCCACCCAATGCTTGTGTTTTGAGTTCCCCAAAACAGATGGACTTAGCTGCTGATAGATATCTCAAAGTGCCCTTCTCTGGAGACTACCTGCTGTCTCTGTGAGGCCAAGTGGGCAAATATCCTCATGCCCTTGTCTGGGCTCAATATAATGTAACCTCACCAAGACTTGTACAGGGAGCTTACCCTTCTTTCCAGCTCTCCAAAAAGACCCAATACATTTTTTTTCTAAAACTATCTCAGATTTTGGGTTTTTTTTCTCACAAATAATACACCTTATACCCTGTGGCCATTCTTGGGTCCTTTCTCCCCTCCTTATGTAGTACACTAACCAGCCCTCCCACAGCTGTTTACTTACCACATCTGTGACTCTTGTTTAACCTTATTCCAGTCCATGCAGGTGCTTAGAATACTCTCTTCTGGGGACACTGAACTGTCTTTCTTCATGGAGTCAAGCACTCCCCATTTCCTTCAGGAAAACTTACCACACAAACAAATCCAAAAGAACTAATCAGCATCATTTCTAAATAGGGATTATCTTCCCTATTTTTGTTGTTGTTCAGTTGTTTCAGTTGTGTATTACTCTTTGTAACCCCATTTGGGGGTTTCTTGACAAAGATCTTGGAGGGGTTTGCCATTTCCTTCTCCAGCTCATTTTACAGATGAGGAACTGAGGCACACAGGGTGAAGTGACTTGCTCAGGGTCACACAGCTAGGATGTGTCTGAGGCTGGATTTGAACTCAGGAAGATGAGTCTTTTGACTTCAGGCCTGGCACTCTGTACTATAGTGCCACCTCGATGCCCATCTTCCCTATTAGATTCCCTGATTAATAGTAATGATAGCTGTAATTTATATGGGACTTTAAGGTTTCCAAAGCATGTTCCCTATGATATATTAATGGATCCTTCCAGCAGCCTTGTGAAGTCAGTGCTGTTCTTATTCCCATTTTACAGATAAGGAACCTGAGACGAGGAGAGGTTAAGTACCTTGCCCAAGGCCACACAGCTAAATATCTAAGGCAGGATTTGCACTCAGGTCTTCTCCATTTCAAGCCCATTGCCCTACCCATTGCAGCAGTGATGTCAAACTTAGATAGAACATACTGACTTTAGAAAATGACAGACTACCATTATCTGTGTCATAGAATGTTTTTATCTATTTTGTCACATGTTTCCTAACTATATTTTATTCTGAGTCTGGCTGCACTCAGGAGTTTTACCGGCAGCTTGTGCCGGTCTGCAGGCACCCCCCAGCTGGGGGAATGGAGTCTGCACCAGGGAACAGGCCGATGTAAACTGCACTCAGCTGGGAGTCAGGAGATCTTCCTTCTGGCCCAGCTGTTTACCAGCCAGTGGTTTGCTGGGCCACCTGGGCAAGTCACATAACTTCTCCGGGCCTCAGTTTCCTCATCTGTAAAACAGTTACTTGAAAAAATGGCCTTCCGAACCACAAAGTACCATATAAATACAGGCTGTTACCAGCATCTTGTGGTATCCGTATCCCCTCATGGCCCCGATAGTCTGTGCTTTTCTGAGACATAGAAGCTTCCTGTATTTGGATCTAACCCTAATAGCTAGCATTTACATAGTGTTTTAAGATCTCCAAAGCCCTTCACATGTGCTAGCTGTTTTATGGGTATGACCGAGCAAGGAAGAAACCAATGAGCCTCAGTTTCCTCGTCCATGAAACAGGTCTAACTCTTGGTCTATTTTACTGGGATGTAAGGGATGATTGCTCTGGCTAAGGAACAGTTGGTAGTGACTTCCCACCCTTTGCCCTTTCCTCAGCTGTACCATTGAGTCCTTGAAGACCTTGATCTCTTCAGCTGGGTATGGCTACCAGGTGTCTTTCATGCAGAATCACAGGACCTGGGAGCTGCTGGCTGACCCAGAGGGATACCTGGAGGGAATCTCCATGATAGCCAAGTAAGTGAGCTTTCCCTCGGGGGCTGCCCTCCCCATGACTTAGCCCCCATCCTGATCTCTGCTTCCTGTGACAGGTCTATGACCATGAAGAGC